>NW_020837951.1:36468918-36844067 GCF_003676395.1 Aethalodelphis obliquidens | reverse complement strand
ATATATATATATATAAGGAAGAGAGCAACCAAATCAATAAACAAATCTACCAATGATAATAAGCTCTAAATACTAAACTAAAATAAACATAAAACCAGAAACAAATTAGATGCAGAAAGTAAACCCCAAGTCTACAGTTGCTCCCAAAGTCCACCACCTCAATTTTGGGATGATTCGTTGTGTATTCAGGTATTCCAGTGATGCAGGGTACATCAAGTTGATTGTGGAGATTTAATCTGCTGCTCCTGAGGCTGCTGGGAGAGGTTTCCCTTTCTCTTCTTTGTTCGCACAGCTCCTGGGGTTCAGCTTTGGATTTGGCCCCGCCTCTGCGTGTAGGTCGCCTGAGGTCTTCTGTTCTTCGCTCAGACAGAAGGGGGTTAAAGTAGCAGCTGATTTGGGGGCTCTGGCTCACTCAGCCGGGGGGAGGGAGGGGTACGGAATGCGGGGCGAGCCTGCAGCAGCAGAGGCCAGGGTGACGTTGCAACAGCCTGAGGCGCGCCGTGTGTTCTCCCAGGGAAGTTGTCCCTGGATCACGGGACCCTGGCAGTGGCGGGCTGCACAGGCTCCCAGGAGGGGAGGTGACCTGTGGTCGCTCACAGGTGTCTTGGTGGCTGCAGCGGCAGCCTTAGCATTTCGTGCCCGTTTCTGGTGTCTGTGCTGATAGCCACGGCTCGCACCCATCTCTGGAGCTCGTTTAGGCGGTGCTCTGAATCCCCTGTCCTCACGCACCCCAAAACAATGGTCTCTTTCCTCTTAGGCAGGTCCAGACTTTTTCCCGGACTCCCTCCTGGCTAGCTGTGGTGCACTAGCCCCCTTCAGGCTGTGGTCACGCAGCCAACCCCATTCCTCTCCCTGGGATCTGACCTCCGAAGCCCGAGCCTCAGCTCCCAGCCCCCACCAGCCCCGGTAGGTGAGCAGACAAGCCTCTCAGGCTGGTGAGTGCTGGTTGGCACCGATCCTCTGTGCGGGAATCTCTCGGTTTGCCCTCTGCACCCCTGTTGCTGCACTCTCCTCCATGGCTCTGAAGCTTCCCGTCCCCCCACCGCCACCCCCGTCTCCGCCAGTGAAGAGGCTTCCTAATGTGTGGAAACTTTTCCTCCTTCACAGCTACCTCCCCGAGGTGCAGATTCCGTCCCTATTCTTTGGTCTCTGTTTTTTCTTTTGCCCTACCCATGTTTATTTTTCCTTGGATTGGGACAGATCATCAAAGCAAAAGGGAGTTTCTTGCCTTTTGGGAGGTCTGAGGTCTTCTGCCAGCCTTCAGTAGGTGTTCTGTAGGAGTTGTTCCACATGTAGATGTATTTCTGATGTATCTGTGGGGAGGAAGGTGATCTCCACGTCTTACTCCTCCACCATCTTGACGGTCTCCTCAGCAGTAGGTCTTTTACCTGGAAGGTTCTTTGCTTGCTGCTTGGCCATGGCCACGTTTAGAAATAAAAGCTTGGATTGAACTGCTCTGTGTGTTACCGAGTCAAAGCTCACTCTGCTCGCCGCTCAACAGGCCAATGAATTGGAGACAAGGTGTTGAGGCAAGGAATACAACTTTATTCAGAAAGCCGGCAGACCAAGGAGATGGCGGACTAGGGTCCCCAAAAAAACATCTTCCCATTTGTTTATTTTTGTTTTTATTTCCATTAATCTAGGAGGTGGGTCAAAAAAGAACATGCTGTGAAGGCAGTGCAGTATTTTAGTTGTCTCTGTCTTTCCAAGAAGATTGTACACTAATTGAGGGCATGGATGATGTCTTATTTTTGTGTCTTTGACCATGTCTTAACTAACACATACTAGGCACTCAATAAACACTTGCCAAATTTAATTTACTTAATCCAGGAGTTAGAATATAAAGATTTAAATTCTGCCCCTATCTTTAAGCTACTGTGAGTTAACTTAATTGACCTTTGATTTCCTCATTTCTAAAACATGGAAGTTTTGCACTGCCTACTTCCCCTGTATAAGAATCTAAAGAGAGAATGTATATAAAGTACTCTTTCAAGGTGCAGAGAACTCTGATAATATGAAGTTACATAATAATTTTGGTTTGTGCGCTCTATACCTTAGAGGAACAGTTGGTTCATTCTGGATTGAAGAGAGCGAACAATACAGCGTGGAGAGCTAGCAGTCAAGAGATACTGTTTCTGGTCCTGATCTCCTTTAAGTTCTTTGGGTCTCATTCTCCTTTTATCTCAAATGAGGAAGCGCAGATTAGGTTATTGCAGCGGTTCCCAGCTTTGGCGATATATTAGAATCACCTGACACTGAAAATTGCAACTCGCATAAACTTGATCTAGTTGGTCTGGGATGCATGCTGGGTTTCGAGATTTTTTTAAAACTCCCCTTGTGGAACCAAGGTTTTATTATTTTAAATTAGCAAAGCCATCTATTCAGATAAAATTTTACACAAGAGTCCAGGTTACAAAACACATACCAGTAGGGCTTCTGCAGTCACTTTTTTAGGACTTTAAGCTCTGACTACCAATTCCTTTTTCTCCTATCCCATTTTAGAACTCCTAAGGCTTCACAAAATAATGGATGATGAAATGTTTGGACATAGTAGAACAGTGGATTTCATCCTGAGCTCAGTGCCAGCTCTATCAAAGAGGAGCACCTGGGCATTCAAGGCTTTAAATTATACTTCTTCTGAATTATGTATTTGACCACAGTTCTCAGGTACTGCCATAGATGCCCACTTGACAAGCACCTCTTCATCTGGGGCCAAATCTATAAGAGGGATGTTACAGAATCATGGTCAAGAGGGGTCAAGCAAACAGGGATTCAAATCTCTATCACTGTGACTCCACCACTCTGTATGACCCTGAGCAAGTCACTTAACCTTCTTAAGCCTCAGGTTTTTCATCTGTGAAAAAGAATAATATCCTCTTTTTAGGCCCAGATGTTAGTGAAAATTGAACAAGGTGATCTACATAAAGCATGTAGTAAAGTGTCCAGCACACAGTAAATTTTGATAAATTGCATAGGTATTATTATATCAGCAGGGCCTGAGCTAACTGACAAGGAGTTTTTGTTTTATTCTTAGGTGATGTTTCTCTGAGATGAAATACATAAACCTTTTATTTCAGGTAAGTGCTCAGTTCATATCTGCTGAGATATCCCAACTTCAACAATCAATAATAGTATTTGCTTAGTACCATACTGTACCATGTTCTACCCACAAAGCCAGGAAACTGACAGCTTCTACTCTCAGAGCATTCATAGGATTGAACTGAAGCTCACCAAGAAGTTTCTTACAATTTTGGATTTCCAAGAAACTTCTTAGTGCAAGACTCAGACTTGACTTCCCTCTGACCTGGCTTGGGACTATTTTTGCTGCAAAGGTGGGAGGAAAAAAATTATAAAGTTGAAATTATTATAGAAAGTCTTTGGTTATAACCACTGACCGTGTTAAATCACATTTGAGAGTAATGTTTCAGTGTTCTTTTTAGAGGGCAATGAGAGGGATGTTCTACCTAAAGACTTGAGGCAGACAGGTAAGTGCTTTAATTTTGAAGGTATTTAAGAGAGAAAGTGAAAGGTCTGCTATGATAACCACGGTGGAAGTGTCTTTAGGAAAAGCTAAAGGTGAGAGGGTGTTTCTCATCCATGAACTTTCAAGGGGAAATAGGAATAGTCCAACAGAGACTTTCACTGGGCTAACGGAATTAATTGGGATTATTGATATTATATAAGATGAATCATAATTTGAATATTCCTCCTAACATTCTTCCTTTTTCCATGTGAGCTTAAGGTAAGATGATCAAAAGGGTCTTGTTGAACTTGTTTCTCTTATAGAGGTCCAACTTAATAACTAATTTCTTCAATCCCAGGCCATATACTTTGCATCCTTAGTATGATAATTTATCATATTAATATTAGTTTCTGCTATGGCTATTTTGGAGAAAGCTTGGACTTTCTACCAAGGTCTGGAACTAAACTCTTCACATAATTCCAACCAAATAACTATTGATTGTTGTGTGGGAGGGTTCTCGCCAACAGAAGGAAAACCTCTCGTAGTTCGTTGTGCACGTACATGCTTTTAAAGAATTTGAAAAACAGTGAAAGAGTGATGGGATTTCCAAAGAGCGTGTGTGTTTGAGGAGGAGAGGAGGTTGCTTTTGGTTTAGTAAAATAAAATCAGTTCCACTTGGACTACATTTGTTGTTATAATTTTAAAAGCTGAGCTTTGAAAGATGGATGGATGGATTTTAGCTAAATAGAGGAATATGAGGGTTATATAAAAGAGAATTAACCTGAGATTGAGAAGGGAGAGTTGCTAAAAATTTCACATGAAACCTTATGTAGTTTCAACTCTTTTTAAACTTATGTATACTCAGTGTATATGCAAGATGTTATATACATTTACCCACATATTGCCATTAATGTCTGCACTGGTGGCTCTCCAAATCCCATGCTTGAGTTTATGAAGGAAGGACCTTTTAGTACTGGTGTTCGATTTGACCGTAATTCTTCCTTAGGGAATTTTACCCTTCTTGGCCTATTCATAATCTGTTCTTGTCTCATGGTGACATCAGCACATTTGTGCCTTTACAGACATCCTATCTGGTTAAGATCTTGAGATATCCAGGCAGATCTGTGCCCATCTTTGTCTTGCTCTCTTTGTCTTTATTGGAATCTGTAGTATTTACCTAAACACATTTTTAGGGCTGAAGCTGTTTTCCTTTAATGTCCTTTAATGTAGGCTGTTGGCATAGTGCCAAAGCATTGTTCAGTAAAAGCCATTCTGAGCTTGGGGCAGAACAATTTGATTGAGGTAAGGCTTTGATGATTTGTCTCAATCCAAGGAACAACAAGTTTTAGAGGACATAGAGAAAGATTCTCAGCTCTTTTTTAAATAACAAAGCATATTAAGAATCTTTTAAAAGCTTAGGACCCCTCCCCAGAAAAAATGCACAGGTATAGACAATTTTAGAAGATTCACAAAGTTTCTAGAGCTCATCTGTTGAGCCTTGGCTTAGAAAACAAAAAAACAAGCAAACAAGCTAACTCATCCCAAGAAGTAGATAAGCTGTATATCCTTCAAGCAATTCTCCATAAATATTGTTTCCCAAGCTTTTAATATATATTGAACATCATTAAGTTTAGAGTTATGCCTGCAGTAAAGATAGTCTGTATTCTAGAATTGTGTGCTTTATTTCTCAGATCTTTCTTCAGGGGGGTCCAAAAACAGGACCCAAACTGGGAGTCTTAGAAACAGTATTGGATTAAAAATAAGTGGACTGACAAGAGAGCTCCAAGAAAAGGGGAACCTTAGTCTGGGTAAAGGTGAATGTTGAGAGACTCAAGGAGTTCCAGGCCCAGACAAAGTTCAGTCAGGAAGGTTGAATTCAAAGCACTAGGCCGGGGATCAAAGTGGACCTCATAGAATTAAAAGACTAGCAACATGGGGCTTCCCTGGTGGCGCAGTGCTTGAGAGTCCGCCTGCCAATGCAGGGGACACGGGTTTGTGCCCCGGTCTGGGAAGATCCCACATGCCGCAGAGCGGCTGGGCCCATGAGCCATGGCCACTGAGCCTGCGCGTCCAGAGCCTGTTCTCCGCAATGGGTGAGGCCACAACAGTGAGAGGCCCACGTACCGCAAAAAAAAAAAAAAAAAAAGATTAGCAACAGGAAACAGGAAACAGAATTTTTTAAAGAAATATTTTAATTATGGCAAAATACACACAACATTACCATCTTAACCATTTTTAAGTGTACAGTTCAGTTCAGTGGCATTAAGTACATTCACACTGTTAGGTAACAATCACCACCAACCAGCTCCAGAACACTTTTCATCTTTAAAACTGAAACTCTAGGACTTCCTGGTGGCGCAGTTGTTAAGAATCCGCCTGCCAATGCAGGGGACGTGGGTTCGAGCCCTGGTCTAGGAAGATCCCACATGCCCCGGAGCAACTAAGCTCGTGCGCCACAACTACTGAGCCCGCGTGCCACAACTACTGAAGCCCACTCACCTAGAGCCTGTGCTCCACAAGAGAAGCCACCGCAATGAGAAGCCTGCGCACCGCAACAAAGAGTAGCTCCTGCTCGCCACAACTAGAGAAAGCCCGCGCGCAGCAACGAAGACCCAACGCATCCAAAAATAAATAAATATTTTTTTAAAAAAACCCAAAAAACTGAAACTCTCTATCCATTGAACAGTAGCTCCCCTTTCTCCCAACTCCCAGCCCCTGGGATGGCAACCACCATTCTTCTTTCTGTCTCTATGAGTTTGACTACTCTAGGTGCCTCATAAAAGTAGAATCATACAGTATTTATCTTTCTATAACTGACTTATTTCACTTAACATAATGTTCCTAAGGTTCATCTATGTTGTAGCATGTCATAATTTCCTTCCTTTTTAAGGATGAGTAATGTTTTGTTGTATGTATCTCTATCTATCTCTATCTCTCTCTATATATATCACATTTTATTTAGCTATCTGTCATTGGACATTTGGGTTGCTTCCGCTCCTTAGCTATTGTGAATAATGCTGCCATGAACATGAGTATACAAATATCTCTTCAACTCCCTGCTCCCTGCTTTCAATTCTTTTGGGTATATACCCAGAAGTAGAATTGCTGGATAGTATGCTAATTCTATTTTTAATTTTATGAGGAACCACCATACTGTTTTCCATAAGCAGCTGTACCATTTTACATTCTCACCAACAGTGCACAAGGATTCTAATTTCTCCACATCTTTGCCAATAGTTTTCTTTTTTATGTTTTCTAAATTAATTAATTAATTAATTTTTGTCTGTGTTGGGTCTTTGCTGTACGCAGGCTTTCTCTAGTTGCAGCAAGCAGGGGCTACTCTTTGTTGCGGTGCGCGGGCTTCTCATTGTCGTGGCTTCTCTTGCTGTGGAGCATGGGCTTTAGGCGTGTGGGCTTCAGTAGTTGTGGCACGTGGGCTCAGTAGTTGTGGCTCATGGGCTTTAGAGCACAGGCTCAGTAGTTGTGGTGCACGGGCTTAGTTGCTCCATGGCATATGGGATCTTCCCGGACCAGGAATCGAACCCATGTCCCCTGCATTGGCAGGCGGATTCCTAACCACTGTGCCACCAGGGAAGTCCTCTATGGGCCTTTAGGTTGCTTCCATGGCCTGGCTATTGTAAATAGTGAACACTGGGGTGCATGTGTCTTTTTGAGTTATGGTTTTCTCCAGGTATATACCCAGTAGTGGGATTACTGGGTCATATGGTAATTCTATTTTTTATTTATTCTATTTTTTATTTATTTTATTTTTATTTATTTATTTTTATTTATTTTATTTATTTATATTTATTCTATTTTTTATTTTCTTTTTCTTAAAAAATAAGAAAAAATTCTTAATTTTTAAGGAACCTCCATACTGTTCTCTATAGTAGCTATATCAATTTACATTCCCACCAACAGTGCAAGAGTGTTCCCTTTTCTCCACACCCTCTCCGGCATTTATTGTTTGTAGATTTTTTGATGATGGCTATTCTGACCAGTGTTAGGTGATACCTCATTGTAGTTTTGATTTGCATTTCTCTAATAATTAGTGATGTTGAGCAAAACAAAACAAACAAAACACCATGTAGATGGATATTCATTGCAGCATTCTTTATAGCCACAAAAAAGTCAGGCAGTAAGGAAATGGTTAAATAAATTATATCTACTTTAGAATTAAGTAGATACATGTTTATTTTCATGGAAAGGTTCCTAAGACTTACTGCTGAGTGAAAGAAGTAAATTACAGAATAATAATATATGATCCCATTTGCGAAAAAAAATTCTGAAACTATGTACTGTATTTGTATAAATGTGTGTAAATGCAAAGGAAAAGTTGTAGAAAGATGAATACCAAACCATTAACAGTGATTGCCTCTGGAAGGGGGGATGGGTTTCAGTGGTGGATATTGTGAAAAGGGACTTTAATGTTTTACTTTATACACCTCTGTCTTGTGTGAATTTTTTAAAATGAGAATGTACTAATGTATTATTTGTGGAAAAGAACTTTTTTAAAGAGAAGAAAATAACCTGAAATATCTCATGGCCCCTTACTTCTACATAAAGACAGGGTAATCTAATTCTCACTGTGTGTAGAGCCTCAGTCCCTAGGCTTTTTGGAAGGTATGCAAAGGGAAAGAAAATATGATTCCCATCTTTCAAGGTTATAGACTAACAAAGAGTTAAGATTCCCAGTGAATGGAATGGCAAAAGGGAAAAACTACATAAACATCATGGGGAAATAAATTATTTTTTTCAGATAACAAAATGTATTTTCTAATCAGCAATATTTCTATTTTAACTATTTTAGATGAAACACTTTCTAACCTTAGCAGCTTAAAATAACAAGCATTTATTACCTCACAGTTTCTGAGAGTTAGGAATCCAGAAGCAGCTGAGCTGAGTGGTTCTGGCTCACAGTCTCTCATGAGGTTTTAGGTGCGGGTTGTATTCATGTGAAGGCTAGAGCTGGAAGACCCCCTTCCAACACGGCTCACTCAGCTGGCTGTTAGCAGGTGGCCTCAGTTCCTCACCCCATGGGCCTTTCCACAGGCTGCTTGAACATCCTCATGACATGGAAGCTCCCTTCTCCCAGAGCCAGTAATGAAAGAGAGAGAACAAGGAGGAAGCAGCAGTGCTTTGTATGACCTAGTCTCAAAGTCACTTGCCACCATATTCTCTTTGTTAGAAGAGTCACTGGGTCTAGCCCATGCTGAAGCTCCACTTCTTGAAGAGAGGAGTACCAAAGAATTTGTGGATGTATTTTAAAACCAAAGTACTGGTGATATTTGAATTCTTGCATTTTATTTTGTGTAATTTTCTTTCTTTTTACTTCTTGCTCTTGTTACGTCTGCCTGTATTATCCCTTGAATTCTTCTAATTCGCTCTGTCTGGTCTTCTTTGGAGCTATAAACCAGTCATTCTCCTTATTACAATTGTGTGTAAAATAAGTAAAAAATAGATTCTAAGGGCCTAAGAAACTATTCTGTAAGTGAAATACTTAACTTTAGTGCATAGATTTCACGTTGCTACCTTGGCTGTTCATTGGTTACTTGTTGCTTACTGCTGGCTATCTACCAAATATGAACTTTATGGGTGAGGGGTTGTTATAATACAGAGTGACTGCACGTTAGGGAACACAGAATAGAAGAGGGCTTCCTCTCTCTTTATATCTTATTTCTCACAGCTTTTCTCCCACATTTTTCCTGTTACTCCTGGTTATCCCCTAGTTGTTGGTATACATTTTGATATTAATCATAATACGGTGATTAAAAGCACAGGCTCTGAAATCAGACTACCTGTGTTCCATACTGGCTTTGCCAGTTATTAGCGAGTGATGTTGGGCAAGTTACTTAGCCTTTCTGTGCCTTAGTTTCATCATCTGTAATATGGAAATAACAATACAATGGTATACAAATCATAAGGTTATTTTAAGGGTTAAATGAAAAAAGATATGTAAGTGCTGACAACACAGTGAGCTGTGAATTAATGTTACCTCTTTGATTCTTAAATTTAATAATAGAGTTCTCCTGTTGCCTACGTAAGTAAAATGCCTAAGCTTTTAGTTCACAGACACTTGTCATCAGTTTTGGCTGCCCAGTGGTCAACATGCCTTTAATATGTTTGCTTTCATTCCCAAGTCCTTAAGGAGTTTCCAATTTAAACACTTTTGGCATGAACTAAACCCAACATAATTAGGAAACTAAATCCGCTACTAAAAAAGTCACAGATCCAAAGCTACTTCTGTATAATATTTCATTTCCCGTACCACTGTCTTCTCTCTGAGCATGACTACTTGAGGGTTTGCCACGCTGTTACTATGAGACCGACCAAGTACTAAAGATAGAAGTACTAGTACAGGCCTTGTAAGCAGGTATTTAGGAAAGTGAATACCAGTATCATGACCCTGTACAACTCCAGGGACACAGTTCCCATTGTGGTCTGTGAATGGTGACCAGTAAAGATACGCAGTGTACAACCTGGGTGGCCACATGTGGTGGCTCAGGCAAGATAGCCGAGGAGATTAGACCTTCGTTTTCTTGAACAAATGGGAGACACTGTACAGAGCAAAAAGAATCTCTGGTTAAAAGTGGAGAAATGTTCAGCCAAAGGATGGGAATGGGCCTTCTGACTGCAGGGGTTAGAATCAAAAGGCATGATTCCCAGGTCTGTTTTTCTCCGCTTACTATTTCTCAGATCCTTAGTTTTCTCAACTGTAAATGGGTAATTATCTTTCCCTATATCTCAAGCTTAATGAGATGATTTTTATAAACTATGAAACCTAAACAAATGCAAATGATGAGATTCTCTGTTATTTCTTGTTATAGTTTTTGTGCTAAGGAAAAACAAAGTCTTCAAAAGGTTTGTGATCTGTGGTTTATTCATGGTGCACAGATTTAAAGGAGTTTCTTAAAGAGCACTGATTAATCTAGCTCTGATGATCAGATGCAAAGAGCATTACTTAATGTTCTGTATAAAGAATGAGGAGGGTTTGTGAGAGTATGAAATGAAGAGAGATGGAACAGGTGGGGGAGAAAAGTATAACAGTTGAGAGGTTTTTACTCCCTTAGTTACTGCTGTAGTGAATTAAATCTTTTCCTACTAAAATAAAAGATCCAGCAGGTTTAAAGCAATAAAATGAAGTTTAATGAATTGTATAATTATAAAATTCTGAAATCCATGGGTTGGTAAGACCAAATATATCTTTTAAGAAATTTTTTTTTTCAATTTCTTGGTCATCCCTTTGAGAGAGCCAACTACTAAGAAAACTGCTTGACCTCCAAGTGATCTAAGCAAGGAAATCTTTTTTTGAAAATTTGTTTTATTGAAGTATAGTTGATTTATAATATTGTGTTAGTTTCTGGTATACAGCAAAGTGATTCAGTTATACATATATTTAATAGTTTGCATCTGTTAATCCCAGACTCCCAACCCATCCCTCCCCACACCCTTCGCCATTGGAAACTACAAGTCTGTTCTGTATGTCTGTGAGTCTGTTTCTGTTTTGTAGATATATTCATTTGTGTCACATTTTAGAGTCCACATATAAGTGATATCATGTGGTATTTGTCTTTCTCTGTCTGACTTCACTTAGTATGATAATCTCTAGGTCCATCCATGTTGCTGCAAATGGCATTATTTCATTCTTTTTTAGGGCTGAGTAATATTCGATTGTATATATATACCACATCTTCTTTATCCATTCATCTGTCGATGGACATTTAGGTTGCTTCCATGTCTTGGCTATTGTAAATAGTGCTGCTATGAACATAGGGGTGCATGTATCTTTTTGAATTATAATGTTGTCCGGATATATGCCCAGGAGTGGGGTTGCTGGATCATATGACAACTCTATTTTTAGTTTCTTGAGGAACCTCCATACGGTTTTCCATAGTGACTGCACCAATTTACTTTCCCACCAGGTTCCCTTTTCTCCACACCCTCTCCAGCATTTGTTATTTGTAGACTTTTTGATGATAGTTATTCTGACTGGTGTGAGGTGATACCTCATTGTAGTTTTGATTTGCATTTCTCTAGTAATTAGCAATGTTGAGCATCTTTTCATGTGCCTCTTGGCCATCTGTATGTCTTCTTTGGACAAATGTCTATTTAGGTTTTCTGCCCATTTTTTGATTGGGTTGTTTGTTTGTTATTGAGTTGTATGAGCCATTCAAACAAGGAAATCTTGAGTAACAATAAAATCCTGGGACCACAGAGGTCTATGCACAATTACTAAGCTTTGACAGCTTATTTACTTTTCTGCTTATCTTTTCCCTTTGTATCTCTCATTTTAAAAAATGTTTCAAATTATATCCGTAAAGTTTTTCATAACTAGATACAATTATTCATAAGTAATAAATTTTTAATTAATATGACATATCTTTGATTAAAAAGGTTATGTGATTATCAAGGGAAAAAATGATTTGAATCTTTTTTACCAAGACTTTCACTGCTACTGTAAGACAAATGCCACTTTCCCCATTAAGCTTTTCTTGACTTCTCTACTTACAATAACTCCTCCCTCAGAACCATTTTGGCATTTTGTTTACTATCCCCTCCCCCATTTTTATCATTTTTGCATTATATCTGTTTGTATCATTAGATCTAATTATCTTCCCCATTCACACTCTTGATCATTTATGTATCTCACTATAACATGTACATGATTGGTTCTTTTTTTGTCCCTAGCTTTATTGAGATATAATTGATGTTTAACACTGTATAAGTTTAAGGTGTACAGTGTGATTATTTGATATACATATGTAAATTGCATATAAATTTGATTTGTTTGAATTATGAAATTTTATGTATTCAGCCTATGGTTAATTGCCTTTAAGAGCCTTCTCTTTGTAAACTACATTTTGTTTGGATCCTACCCATTTCCCTCTCTGTTCCATTGTGTTTTTCATCTTTCACCTGAAGTTTGTAGGAAGTAAATGGTGACTGAGAGTTCAGTTGTTCCTCCACCTTCATCTCTAAGATCTTGGAAATAAGGGAAATTAGATTTACGACTGAGAATTAAATGGTAACATCAACACAAATCAAGGCAAAGCTACCCAACAATCACCCATAAAAGTCCAGCTGGACAGATTAAGAGTTGACTAAATATATTTGTCTAAAGAATATTCATAGAAGTGCTATTAGTTAACAAAGACAACATAGAAACAGGAGAGTGAGAAGCCTACTTTGGTTGTGCCTATGCAAGTACTGTCCAAGGGAGAGATTGTAGCCCACAAACTTGAACATTCCTCTCTCTGCATTGTGGCCTGATGTTATTAAATGTTTAAAACACACAATTTAATTTCCCTACCTCTAATTCCATGTTGATCAAGCAACCTTCTGATTATGATTGTTTTCTCATATATGTGTTTTTCCAAGGAGAAAATGTCTGAATGTGCCAAAGTAAATATTATAGTCACTGGGGCAGTTAACCTATTCATTGCAAATAATCATCTACCATTCTGGTTTTACATTAGCTTCTAAAACCTTATTGACGTTAATGTGAATTATGGATTCAGTCTCAATGAGCAGCCAAAACCAAATTCCTGAGTCAAAAAACTGAAGTCTAGATCCTGGACTTTAGTAAATTCACCAAGATAAATTCCACTTTGTTGATTTTTACCTCATATATAAAAACTGTCAACTGTAACGCCTTCTCCCCATCCCCATTACAAATGCCTTAACTCACCTATTCATTATTTTTCCTCTGGATTACAAATAGTAGCGTCTTATCTCATTTCCTGGCCATCAGTCAAGCTAGACTCCATTCTGATGCTGTATCTTTCTGAATCACAAGTCTGATCATGTTAACTCACCTTTTAAAGTATTCAGTGGCATTCTGCAGTGTACTTCACTCCATGCCATTTCATAAGTTGTTCCTCACCCCTGCCTGGAAAACTCTGTCTACCATGTTCACTAAGCTAACTTATATTTGTGCTTGAAAACTCAGCTCAGGATGTGCTCCAAGAAACATTACCAGATCCGTACAATCTGTTTTAGATGTTCCACTTTTGCACATCCACAACACACTGTCCTTACCTCTGTCATACTACCCACCACACTATATAGCAATTTTTTCTTGTATGTCTCCCCTACTATCACTTCAAGGCAGTAATAGGGATAGCGTCTGATCCTTTTCTGCATTCCCTAGCCCTAGTGTAATACTTGACACCTTTGATAAAAGAATTAGTGAATCTCTCTGTAACCTTATTCACTTCATTTAAACTTCAACAAGTTTCTGCGGTCTCCTTTCATTTCCCCCAATCTATATTTTCTTTTTAATCTTTGACCATTCATCCCTAGCCACTTTTGTTGCCACTCTGAACTTGTCATGCTCTTCCTCTGCTTCTTCAGAGCCTTATGGCCAGCCAACCATCATGTGTGTGTATGTACGTGCGTGCATCCATTCATGAATGAGATTGTCAGGTGTCACTAACTTTGTGAATATCATTGTAGTGTGTAATTCTTCCCATAGAATAAAGTATAATTGAATAAAAATAAATCAATATAAAATAAAATATAACTGAAAAGGTAAGTAACCTCTGGGTCTTAAATGAAAATTACTACATAAATGATAGCTAATAGACACACACAAAAAGATCAGCCTCTTTGAGATGCAAATTCTAGGCAGTCAGCTAGGCTCACCTACTATCTTACTGAGTACTGCATACTAACTTCACAGAGCACCCAATTCAGATTTATGCTTCCATAAAATCACTCTACAGTGTGAGCTTTCAAGGTTGCTCATGAAAGCTGACTTTACACAACTATTAAACCTGAGAATACTAGGTTTACAGAACTGCTTTTATATGCTAGGCTTGATGATGTATTAAAGCAAATATAAATTGGGGTTTTTTGCCCTCAGAAAGTATACAAGTGTTTCCTTTTATTCAAAAAACTCATGAAATTATACCTTCTCTAGGAAACCCTGATTGGAAAAGGTAGTGAATGAGTGCTCTCTTTACAGATACATTTTAAAATTATTTATTCAAGTTCAGAGAAGTTCCATTGGTTGTGATTACATTGAATTTATGGCTTAATCTGGTGGACAGTTTATTTTTGCAATGTTGAGTCTCCCTATTCAGGAACATGATATTTCTCTGTTAATTCAGGTCTTCTTCTGTGGCCATCTGTGAAACTTTGTGGCTTTTTGTATAGATCTGTACATTTATTGTTAGGCATGTTTCTAGATGTTTTAAATCTTGTTGCTATTTAAATGGCACTTTTTCCATTTTTTTTCCAACTGCTTTTTATAAGTATCTAGAAAGGCTGTTTAGTTGTAAATTTATTTTGTAACTAGGCACCTTACTGAAATCTTGTTATTTCTAATAACAAGAATGATTCCAAGACTGGAAGGGGCAGTAGAAATTATCTTGTCCAACCTTCTCATGTATAGATGAGAAGACTGAGAGTCTTAAGAGGGTTGAATTAAAATCTTAGATCTCCTGAGTCTCTAATCATTGTGTTTTACAAAATACCATATTGTTGTGAAGAGGTGAGAGAGTGAGACTGAGACAACAAACTGCCGAGGTCGAGCCTCTCAAATCTATATCCTGATGTAGTCATCACCAATCCAGGGTTTACAAATTTGGTTCAATTTACAGCTTGTCCTAGGAGTGAACAGGTCCCAGGGGATCAGTTCACTCTTTTCTTTCTGGAAAGAACAATTTATCAACAAAACAGCTAATTTAGAATTTTACCATGGGAAATCTTGTAACGTTCAGGGCATTGCCTTCTAGTGGTCACCTCTACCCAGGAAACCAAATTCGAGATCCCAGAATTACAACAAAGAAAACTGGATGTAGCTGTGTGGTATTTACATTAAGATATGGTATTCTGATAGTGTGATAGTCTGTTCTGTTCTAGTGATATTTCTTTCCAAGTAACTCTGATAGGCATTATAATCATAGAAACTTTTCCCCAGGCAGTGGTTGAAAGAGTGATAAATGTTTCAGTCTTTTCTGTTCTAAAAACTGTCACTTCTTCACTCTGTCATGACCAGCATGTTGGTTTTAATAAGTAGAGCTTCTCTTAGATTAGTTCTATTTTAACTTCATGCCTCCCTTTCTAGAAAGGGACCTAAGCCCCATGCTGAGATTTATTTAGGCTGTACTTTAATCTTATCGGCACATTTTTAAATCATCTCTTAAGCAGATTACTTCAGAGAATATTTCCATAGATGGTTAAACATTCATGAATGTTGAATTCTTGTTAACTTTCTTTCAAGGGCATGGGTGAGCATGTTTAAAATCTGGCTTGCAAATACTACTATATATGTCTTTTTGGATCCTGTAGCTTCCTTATCAAGCACGACACAGCTTCCTGAGTTCAATGGTACAACTGACCACTAAGCATAACCCAGAAGTCCATCAGAAGTTACTGAAATTCAGGGTTGTCAGGATTCTCTGTTCATTAGAGTTGCTGAGGAAACCTGTAAGAATAAATAACTGTGCCCACCTGCTCAATCTGTTGTTAGAACTGCAATGAGCAGGACTGTTACTCTTGCTTTAGACAACATTTGTCTGGGTAGGCCCAACCAGTTCGGCAACACATGATTTGGATTTGTTGGACTGGAATTGAAATATGTAGAGTAAGGTTATTGTAAATCTCTGAGAGATGAAATAGAGAATTGAAATCTGTAAAAGGGTTTGAGGTTGAATAAGATTGCAGTGGAGTGCATTTAAGAATCAGGGCAAGACAGGGAGATCAGCTCAGTGCTTTGTCTCCACCCAGAGGGGTGGGATACAGAGGGTGGGAAGGGGACGCAAGAGGGAGGAGGTATGGGGATATATGTATATGTATAGCTGATTCACTTTGTTATACAGCAGAAACTAACACACCGTTGTAAAGCAATTATACTCCAATAAAGATGTTAAAAAAAAAAAAAGAAAGAAAAAGAATCAGCGCAAGCAGCAAAGCTAAGATGTCCGAGATCTGTGCTGAAAAACAAGTAAGGTGCTCATAATTCATTTTATTGGTTGCTGCTCAGGTAGTAGGTGGATCAGCCAGATTTCAGGGCTTAGGACCCTGGGGCACAGCACCCAGTACACTTGACCACATTACCACATGATGGAAGGTGATGATGAGTGAAGGGTAATATATAAGGTAGCACACTCAAGGGCTGGATGCTTGTTCATGTCAGTGCTCACCAAATGGGAAAAGGTAAAGGTAGAATTTAGGGGCCCTACTGTTGGTGCTTGCTTGCCTTCAGGGCTTATAGAAGTCAGGAGAAATTTGATGAATAAAGGAATTCATAAATAGAGCTGTCTGCAAATGTAGAGGCTGTCTTAAGAGACAGTGATTTCTTCTTCACTGGAAGTATTTAAGCAAGGTGGCCAGGGTTGCTGAACACAGGGAATGACTGTTCTGGGTGGGAGGATGGATCAGACATCTCCCAGTGCTTTTCCAATTGTGAAATTCTGTAATTTTCAGAATCAGAGTGACCCTGAGAGGCCATGCAAGATCCAGGATGGCTCCCAGCCCAGACATTCCTGGTGGGAGTGGAAGGCAATGTGATTCTTTGCACTTGGGTTTAGTTTAATTGAGTTGAGTCTGATCCCTCTGTGACTCTCCTTAGACCCAATAAAACCCCATATGATGTGAGAAAACCACTTGACAACTCTAGTTGGCACTGTGATCCAGGGATGTTCCCAGTTTAGTCTCAAAGCCAGGGTTTCCTGGGGACAGATGGGGACTGGGAACCTCATACTGGAGTGACTTAAATTCCCACAGTTTGTTGACCTGGTAGCATTAGAAATGTTCTGCCTTCTGCTGTGAAGTAGAATAATGGAGCACAGACCACCAGCAGAGAAGTGACATGTGGGGCCCGAAAATCCCTCATGGTTTAGATTTGGTGTTATGTTAGTCCCAGACGCTCCCCACTTTTTGGCTGCCATATTTGTATCTAACGAAGTAGGGCAGCTAAGAGGAATGTGTCTTTGGATTGGTTTTAACTGTGAGATGTACAGATCCTGGAACTGACTTTAAACACCACCAGATAAAGTGTTTGTATTCTTTATGGCAATTGTCTTGATGAAGTTATCAGCAGGAGACATCTTGTAACATGTATTTTTTCAGAAAGGTTTTCCATGGTCTGATATTCTTAATGAACTCACCTGTTGCTGGTCTTTATTCTTTTTTTAAGTTCAAAAAAATTTTTTTTAAACTGATCTCCTACTTAGAAGCCAGGCCCTGTGCTAGGGCTTTAGAGGATACAGAAATTAATCAGGCATTTCACACTTACCAATCTGATAGAGGAGATGAAATTCAAAAAGATAATTATATACAATGGAGAAAAGACAGCCTCTTCAATAAGTGGTGCTGGGAAAACTGGACAGCTACATGTAAAAGAATGAAATTAGAACACTCCCTAACACCATACACAAAAATAAACTCTAAATGGATTAAAGACCTAAATGTAAGGCCAGACACTATCAAACTCTTAGAAGAAAACATAGGCAGAACACTCTATTACATACATCACAGCAAGATCCTTTTTGACCCACCTCCTAGAGAAATGGAAATAAAAACAAAAATAAACAAATGGAACCTAATGAAACTTCAAAGCTTTTGCACAGCAAAGGAAACCATAAACAAGACCAAAAGACAACCCTCAAAATGGGAGAAAATATTTGCAAATGAAGCAACTGACAAAGGATTAACCTCCAAAACTTACAAGCAGCTCATGCAACTCAGTATCAGAAAAACAAACAACCCAATCCAAAAATGGGTGAAGACCTAAATAGTTCTTGAAAGAAAATATACAGATTGCCAAAAAACACATGAAAAGATTCTCAACATCACTAATAATTAGAGAAATGCAAAGCAAAACTACAATGAGGTATCACCTCACACCAGTCAGAATGGCCATCATCAAAAAATCTACAAACAATAAATGCTGGAGAGGGTGTGGAGAAAAGGGAACCCTCTTGCACTGTTGGTGGGAATGTAAATTGATAGTCACTATAGAGAACAGTATGGAGGTTCCTTAAAAAACTAAAAATTAAACTACCATATGACCCAGCAATCCCACTACTGGGCATATACCCTGAGAAAACCATAATTCAAAAAGAGTCATGTGCCACAATGTTCATTGCAGCTCTGTTTACAGTAGCCAGGACATGGAAGCAACCTAAGTGTCCATTGATGGATGAATGGATAAAGAAGATGTGGCACATATATACAATGGAATATTACTCAGCCATAAAAAGAAACGAAATTGAGTTTTTTGTAGTGAGGTGGATGGACCTAGAGTCTGTCATACAGAGTGAAGTAAGTCAGAAAGAGAAAAACAAATACCATATGCTAACACATTTATATGGAATCTAAAAAAAATTTTTAATTAAAAAATGGTTATGAAGAACCCAGGGGCAGGACAGGAATAAAGATGCAGATGTAGAGAATGGACTTGAGGACACGGGGAGGGGGAAGGGTAAGCTGGGACAAAGTGAGAGAGTGGCACGGACTTATAAATACTACCAAATGTAAAATAGATAGCTAGTGGGAAGCAGCCACATAGCACAGGGAGATCAGCTCAGTGCTTTGTGACCACCTAGAGGGGTGGAATAGGGAGGGTGGGAGGGAGACTCGGGAGGGAGGAGATATAGGGGTATATGTATATGTACAGCTGATTCACTTTGTTATAAAGCAGAAACTAACACACCATTGTAAAGCAGTTATACTCCAATAAAGATGTTAAAAAAAGAGATGATTATAACACAAGAAAAACTATTAGTTTTAGGAAAATAATATCAACCAAATGGTATGGGAGTTGGGATGGGGGAAAGATTATTTCTGGATTGGGGGAGCAGAGAAACTTTATTGAGAAGTTCATGGGATTTGAGCAGGCCTTTGTAAAATAACCTTTGAAAGATTTTGACTGATATAGAGCAGGGCATTACCCTTGGAAGGAACAGTGTGAGCAATGGCATAGATGCAGGAAAGCATGGGCCATATAGAGGGAAAAGTACATAGGCCAGTTTGGATAAAGGTAAATAGTGGAAGAGAAAGATGAGAGAACAGTTCAAATTAGAGCATCTTGAATGTGTGGCTGATAATATATCTGAACTTCATTCAGTAACCCATGGGAAGGCATCGAAGGTTTTTGAGCTGCTAAGAAGTCATGATCAGTGTTCTGTTCTCGGGCAGCAGTGGGTACTTTATAAAAGTTGGAAGCAAATATCAGGATATTGAATCCAGGAGGAAGGTATAAAGAATCTGATGATATTAGTGGGATTAGAAAGGAGGCAGTAGCTTCAAGAGACCCTCAAATGTAATATATAGAACCTGAGAGGTGATCAGAGAAGGAATAGATGGTAACTCTTAAATTTTATGAAAGAGTTACAGAATAATAAGGCAGAGGATCAGATATGCTTAAAATCAGGGAAGGTAAGAAATGTCATTTTGGAACATGTTTATCTTGAGACGAGAGTGAGCACCTAAGAGGAAATGTCCAACAGTTTAAGTTTGGGACTAGAGATAGTTTTAGGAGCCAGGGCTAGAGTTGCAGTGAGAGGATATATCATAACTCAGGGAAAGCACACACAGCAAACAGGGATAAGAACAACGCCTTGGGGGAAGAGCACCTATTATGTGCAAGGCATTGTAAAAAAAAAAAGCTTGATATACTTTATTTTATATAATCCTTGCAACCAAGGTGAAGTGATTATCTTCATGTGAGAGATAAGGAGAAGTTCAGAGTGATTATCTCATTAGACCAAGGTCATACATTTGACAGTGTTGGTTGGCTCCAGGGTTTAGAGTTAGGTCAGTGGAAATTTACTACATCACACTGCAGAGCTGTCAAAGAGGCAGGAGGAGGAAAACCAGGAGAATTAATTGTCATGAAAACAAGGGAGAAGACTAAGTGTCTTAATGAACTATGGGGTGACTGTGGGAATAGAAAAGATGGAGGTGAGGAAGTGAAATATCTTCAGTGGTTCCCAGAAGTTCCAGCTTTTGTTGGGAATTTGTGCCAAGACCACATAGATGCCAGTCTTAGGTACATTGAGAGAGGCTGTTTAAGGACTTTGAACTGCACCTGGCCTGGCTGGAGGTTGAGTTCCATCTACAAATGTACATTTTAACTTGCTCAAATAAGCACTTACCCCAAAAGCACCAGCTGATCTTCCAACTTTGTTTTTAGCAGGAGAGACTACTTTTTCAATTTAGGATATAGGAAAATCCCAGATAAAATCAGAGTTATTCAAGTTGAAGGAGAGGGAGTACCCTTTTCCTCCTCCTTACTCCCCTCTACCCTTAATCCACTTCAGAAAAGGGTTCTGAAACCTCCTTGCTGTACATAATAGTATTTGAAAAAACCCTGCTTTGCATTAAATTTGGAGGGGGGTGACAAAGGGAAGTGACAGGTATTGCCCTTTATTATAGATGAGAAAAGCTAGAGAACTGAAGGAAAGAGTCATTTGCTTTAGGTACAAATAATTTAGGAATCCAGCTGAGAATAGAACAGGAGTTTTCAAACTCCCCAACAGTCAGCACTCTATTATCTCACTCTTGTCCCCAGTTTTAAAACAAATAAAATTTGTTTAAAAAAGAACATAGCACTTGATTTCTAAGATTCCGTATTTGTTAACTACATATTTGTTAACTACATATACGTGCAAAACAGTTATGCAGATATTTGTTAACTACATATACGTGCAAAACAGTTAAGACCCGCTTAATAAACACTGACTCATTTTTATAGACTAAAAGAAAGGGAAAATAAACTATCCCAAAGCATCAGTATTATATTACCGAATAAGGAGCTTTCTCTGTGAGACTGCAAAATTACAAGCACCAGAAAGAGATTGCGTGGACTCCAATATTTGTTCAGACCCAATTTAAAGCTCTAGGCAGAAAAGAGGGGTTTTGTAGCACACAGTAGCTTTACAAAGCCTGCCTTATAGGCTGAGCAGGTAACTCCTGGGGAAGACCATGAGTTTGAAAATGAAAGCAGTGGCTAAGAAACTATAGTGTTCTGCAGGTTTTTTTCTACTCCATTTGTGTTTGAAGTTAGTTTTATATTCATCTTCACCTATTTGCTTTAAACCACTTGAAACCAAATCCAAGTTAATTGAAAGGTTACGAGGGGTCCATGAACCACCTTTGGAAGAAGCAGTTTGCAAACAAGGGTTTTGAAACTCTCTTCATTTTCCCTATCTAGAGGAAACAGAATTTCAAAATCCACAAAAAAAGAATTTGGCTAGCTCCCAGAAGCCGGGAATCAGACGTAGGAAGCTGAAGGAGATCTAGTCATCTAAATGGCTTCATAGACTAGTAGATGTTTCAACGTCTTCCTACCCCTCCCAGAGTTTTAAAGTTACTAAGTTTAGAAGATCTCTGTTTTCCTAGAGCGTTTTCCAGTCAGAAAGAATTTATGGTTGAAATAGGAGGGGATAAGGCAGGAACTGTAACTGAGAAGAGAGGTGTAGTGTAGAGTCCTGGCAGTTTTCAGGCTGTGCCGTTTAAAAGCATTTCAGGGTAAGGCTTGCTTTTTATTTTTTATTTATTTATTTATTTTTTTAGTATATGTGCTTCTGTTGCGTTTTTTTTTAAAAAAAGAAAAAATTAAAAAGAAAACTTTTGATACCTTTGCTAGATTCATGGGGTGGGAATTGGGTTGGGGGAGCATTGATTTCTGGAGTAACTCTGGGGATTTGTGCATTGGATATAATAGCTAACGCAGAGAAACCTTAATGGAGTAGACTGGAAGCTTCCATGATTTTACACAACTGTTTTGGGGAAAACATAGTTCTTATTTTAGTCAGGGGATGATGGGCACATCTGCTTCTATGTGAGAGTCCTTTCCTCAGATTCCCAAAAGCCTTCAAGTCAACCAGGGATTTGTTCCTTTGTTGGTAAAGAACTCTACTCTCTGGAAGACAGATTTGTTCATTGAAAGCCAATAATGACTTACGTGCATGCAGTCTATGATATTCTAGTACTAAGAGTCATTGGCTATTCTTATATCACAAATATGCCTTTGCTAGACTGCATTGTGTTTTAGTTTATGTAGTTTTCAGACTGAGCTAAATATATAAAGACTTTCTCTAATACTTTGTACTTAGTAAATTTACCAGTTTTTGTATATAATAAGTGTGGGGAGGGTATAGGATGTTGGCAGCACAGAATCACAGCTGTGGCTTGGGGGAACTTGAGGTTGGTTTGCAATGTGATACCAATCGGAACTCTATAGGCTAAAATATCAGTAGACCAGTACTCCACCCTCAACCCCAAGTTTTAGTAAGGTCATTCTTGTTTCTATGTTATGTGACTCAGTTCAAGGTCTAGGCTGCTTGGAGATTATCAGCTCAAGGTGGGACCTCTTATTTCTACCTTTAGATTCTCATGTCTAAGTGAAAGAGCTTTAGTTTCTATAACCATGTCATTACAGAGGAAAAAATAGTAAGTTTACAGTGGAGAGTTCTGGCAGACACCATCTTAGCCAAGCGTTCTAGGTTCACATCACTAGGAGTCCATATGACAGCATGTATCCCCTGATATGATGCAATGAGAAGGGCACATCACACTCAAGTTGAGGCACCTTCTACAAAACAACTGGCCAATACCCTTCAAAGCTCTCAAGATTATGAAAAACAAGGAAAGAATGAGGAACAGTCACATATGGAAGGAGACGTACAACTAAATGTAATGTGGGATCCTGGATTAGATCCTGGAACAACAACAACAAAAAAGGACATTAGTGGAAAGAATTGGTAAAAAAAATAAATATTTTCTGTACTTTAGTTAATAGTATTATACCAAGGTTAATTTCTTAGTTTGTTAATTGTTTAATCGTTATGTAAGATATTAACATAAGAAGGTGGGTGGAGTGTATGGAAATTCTCTATACTATTTTTGCGACTCTTCTGTAAGTTTAAAATTATCTCAAAATAAAAAAATTTTTTTCATGTAGTAACCTGAATTGGGCCAACTCTTTTAGTAAGTGTTAATTAAAAATTACTCTCTGAGGAGTTCCCTGGCGGCGCAGTGGTTAAGAATCCACCTGCCAATGCAGGGGACACGGGTTACATCCCTGGTCCGGGAGGATCACACATGCCACAGAGCAACTAAGCCCATGTGCCACAACTACTGAAGCCCGCATGCCTAGAGCCCGTGCTCCACAGCAAGAGAAGCCACCACAATGAGAAGCCCGCGCACCGCAAAGAAGAGTAGCCCCCGCTCAGTGAAACTAGAGAAAGCCCGCGCACAGCAACAAAGACCCAACGCAGCTGAAAAAACTAAAATAAAATTATAAAAAAAATAAAAAATAAAAATTACTCTCCAGAGTAATTATTCTTCCTCATAGGAAGACTATTTCCTATCTGGTATGTTCACTTTAATTTTTTAGTTCTTTTGTTATTATCATATATTGAATAGATATAAAGTTTATCACAAATGTGTAAGTTGGAAAGAGTAACACCATGAGCACAAATGTAGCTTGAAACACTCCGTATGCTTTTTCCATCCCATCCCCTTCCCTCTCCCTAAACTCTATCCTGAATTTGGTATTTTTAATTCCCTTGTTTCTCTTTATAGGTTTACCTTGAAAGTATTTAACCCTGATGATATAGTTTTACATGATCTTTAACTTTACATAAGTGGAATAATATTTTATGTATACTTCTGCAATTTGTTTTTCCCTAAATATTATATTCCTGAGATTTAACAATGTTAATATGTATAACTTAGCTCACTCATTTTCACTACTATGTAGCTTTCCATTTTATGAACATACCACAAGTTACTTCTCTATTCTATCATTAATAGCCATTTGGTTGGTTTCCCAGTTTTGCTGTTATGAGCAGTGCTATTGCACACATCTTCGTATGTGGCATATTATGACAGTTTCCCTAGGGTATATAAATAAGATGGACTAGCTGGGTTATAGGGTAAATTCTCCATCAACTTTATTAGATAAGGCCAAATTGTTTTCCAGAGTGGTTTGTCCAATTTTTAATACCACCAACAGTATGTAAGTGTTCCAGTGGTTCCACTTTCTCTCTAACACAATATTATTAGACTTAAATTTTTTTTTACTAAGCTGGTGGGTGTGTATATTAAAATTTTAAAACATTGCCCTTTGTTGATTGACTACTTTGTGTCAAGTACTGTGGCAGACGTTTTCATACATTATTTAATTTAATCCTCTCACAGTTCTTCTTAGCTCCCTAATGGAAACTAATGTTGTACTTAGTTTGTAATACATAATTACCTCTAAACCTCTCTCTGGCAAATTTATTCCTTATCAGATTTTTCTCCATCTTGTATCTGCTAAATTTATTTTCTGTTTCTTAAAAAAAAATTATTCTCACTTTAGAAGAAATTTAAGGCATGAAGTGGTTAATAACTTGCCCCAAGTCACATTGTCGTTAATTAGTAGCAAACTTTGAAATGAAACCCAGTTCTCTAGCTCCTAATCCTTTTTTTTTACTCCATCTCTTCCCTTTTCCCTCCCACATCGCATTTCTTCTTCCCTTCCCTCACATTCTCCTCCTCCTCCTCTGAGTTTAACAGCTTAAATGTATTTTCCAGTTGGCAGCTATGTAATGTGATGTGCGTGTAGAGAGCGTCACAAGATTGGGTGAGTGCCTGGTTCCAGCTAAATAGTCATTACTCAGGTCCCTGGCTGGCTGTTAAGTGTCACAACCATTTCAAATTCCAAGCTGTGCTGCTTGTGTGCATTTGGCCAGGCTACCCTCTCAAAGCTGTCGATGGCCCTGCAGGGGTTGGAGAGAATCCAGAACTTCAGGACCTCCCATCCTTGGCTCTCCTTTCTCAGCAGTAGGAACCCCAAGCCTACTGTGGGGGTCCCTGAGAATTCTCAGGCAACTGAAGGTAGGACTGGGTGCCTAGAGAGTGATGCTATTAGAACTGCTCACGTTCGTTAGGAACACACAGATTCTGTTGACAGAAGAAACAGACCTTAGCTTGGGGTACAAAACTTGCAGCACAAGTGAATTTTTTCGGCCTACACAATATTTAATTTTACTTTTTAAAAACTTTGGATGCTTTTATAGGAAGCATGCACTCACCAATTGGTCACAATGCCCAGCACTTCATTTCTTGTTGTTTTATACCTAACTACTATTAACTCCCTGGCTCCTAAAGTTATTTGATGCAACTCTGCCTAGATTATTGAAATATGAATTGTATCCTTACTGAGGTCACTTGGGACTCACTGAGGGCAGAACTGGAAGATGCATTCTCATTCCAAAGTGATCACAGTTGCCCAGGTATTTTTTTTTTCTGACAGCCAAACATCCCTTGGCTGTAAATACTCTTTTACTTAGACTTAACACTCCCCCCCAAAATTATGGATTTTTGTCCCATCTAATCTTGTTTGGGATAATTAAGATGAAAATACATGTAATATTTTCTAATCTTGGCTTATGCATACTTAGTGACTTAGGAGACCTGAAAGAAATTAATTAATTAAAATAAACATACTTTTTTGGCCTTTTTTGAATTGGGTTAAGAATGGAGAGATAGAAGGGTTTTCTGTGTAGCATAGTCATGGGGTTTGATAAAGCATAATTTTCAAAAGGTTAAAAAACATGACTCTCATGTAAATATAAAATGGACAGATGTCACAGATTTTATTTAACTCATTAATTAATGAGGGAACCAGTAAGATGTTAAGACCAGTTCAAATAAAAATTTAGGAGCTGTGTATATATAGGCAATTTCATTAAAAAAAAGTTAAGATTTCTCAATTATATACAAAACTATTTAAAGTCCTAAAGTACATTAATCGTAACCTTTGGAGTTATCTTTTCCACCAGAGAGAAAATATTTATATCTATATTAGATGAAAATCTACAAGTTAACTGCTGCCCTATGGGGTTATAGAATAGTCCAACAGAAAACTAATCAAAGGTATAAGCCCAGAACTTCACTAAAAGATCACCCAATAATTTATTTTTCCTGTTTCCAAGTTTCAGCTAATTTTTCTGGCAGATTATAGTTATCAGCTTAGACTTGGTTGCCAGGAAGTGGAATCTGTTTCCCAAGTTTTGAAAATATAACTTTATGATAAGGATGTATGAAATGAATTCTAAAATTTAGCACATGTATTTTAGAGGTAGATTTATTTTGGATTTCAGAGATCAAGTTCCAAGTTTCTTAAACATTCATTTAAGTAAAATGGTATTGGCAATGAGAAATTCTCATTCTAAATTTTTTTATTTCCTTTACAGAAATCCCAGGGAATTATAACTGGAACTACTCTGCAATGTCTGTATTTGAAAAGGAAAGTGAGGACAAACAAAATGGAGGTAGGTGAACTCTAAGTCTGTATGTCATTATTGTTGCCTGTAAAAAGTGCACACATGCCCGCACATGTGTGTGCACTTGCACGTATGACAGATAAATAGACTGGCCAACCTACCAAACTACCATTTTAGCAAACTGACCAGGAAAGGAAATATACTTTGCAGAAGTAAATACTTTGTACTTACAATTTCAAGCTCCCTTGTTCTGTCATTTGAGAATTCTAATTTGAGTAGTTATACTTGCTCATCTTTTGTTCTTTTATCTGTACTCTTAATTTATTTTGTACTTTTATTTGGAAGTTCATCAGGAAAGCATGTGTTCCTTTTCCTCTCCCCATCCTTCACAACCGCCTCCTGCTAAAAAAGAAGTGGTTAATGTGAAAAGCAGTTGCTGAGGCTAATTAAGTCATCTTTTGCAGACTTTTTGCAGACAGAGCAAGTGGATCTGGCTATGGTGTTAGAGAGGATTTCTGTACCACTTCCGTGCTTTCCTGTGGTGTCTCAAAGTACTAAAAGGAGCTGGGGTAATCACACCCAAGCCACCTTTAAGAATGAAACTGCCTGACATGAAAAAAGAAATCTTTTTCTAACATAAAATTTTGAGAAAGCAAGCCAGACTGTAGTTCTATATTTAGGCTTCCTTTTGAGGAGTGGAGAAGGTGCAGAGAATGAAATTAGGTCACTGATTTAAGGTCACACTATACCTTCTTTACTTTCTGTCATTATGCAGTTGTCTGATTCCTGGAAGGAGCCCATTCCAAGGGCACAGGCCCTGGTTCTAGGAAGAGGAAGTCAGGGAGCTCCCAACAGAAGGAAAAAGCAAGAAGTCCTCTCCTACTCTCAGAACTGCTGAAAGAGAGAGGGTTGAGGAAAACAGGCTAACTGACCAATTTCTCCTGCATCTTCTTATGAACAGAGAATATGGCAGACAGTGTAAATCAGTGAAGCGAGAACACACCCTCACACCATACACAACAATAAACTCAAAATGGCTTAAAGACTTAAATATAAGACATGACACCATAAAATTCCTAGAAGAGAACATATGCAAAACATTTCTCTGACATAAATCGTAACAATGTTTTCTTAGGTCAGTCTCCCAAGCCAATAGAAATAAAAGCAAAAATAAACGGTACCTAATCAAACTTATAAGCTTTTGCACAGCAAAGGAAACCATAAACAAAATGAAAAGACAACCTACAGACTTGGAGAAAATATTTGCAAATGATGTGACCAACAAGGGCTTAATTTCTAAAATATACAAACAGCTTATACTATTCAATAACAACAACAAAAAAAACCCCAAACAACCCAATCAAAAAGTGGGCAGAAGGTCTAAATAGACATTTCTCCAAAGAAGACGTGCAGATGGCCAGTAGGCACATGAAAAAGATGCTCAGCATTGCTAATTATTAGAGAAATGCAAATCAAAAACTACAGTGAGGTACCACCACACACCGGTCAGAATGGCCATCATCAAAAAATATACAGATAACAAATGCTGGAGAGGGTGTGAAGAAAAGGGAGCCCTCCAACACTGATGGAAATCTAAATTGGTGCAGCCACTGTGGAAAACCAGTATGGAGGTTCCTCAAATCATTAAAAATTGAGCTACCATATGATCTAACAATCCCACTCCTGGGCATATATCCAGACAAATCTATAATTCAAAAAGATACATGGACCCCTATGTTCATAGCAGCACTATTTACAATAGCCAAGACATGGAAGCAACCTAAACATCCATTGACAGATGAATGGATAAAGAAGATACAGATATATATACACACAATGGAGTATTACTCAGCCATAAAAAAGAATGAAATAATGCCATTTGCAGCAACATGGATGGACCTAGACATTATCATACTAAGTAAAGTAAGTCAGACAGAAAGACAAACATCATATGATATCAGTTATATGTGGAATCTAAAAAAATGATAGAAATGAACTTATTTACAAAACAGAACCAAACACAAACATAGAAAACAAATTTATGGTAACCAAAGGCAGAAGGAGGGGGAGGGATAAATTAGGATTTTGGGATTAGCGATTAGCAGATACACACTACTATATATAAAATAGGTAAATGACAAGGTCCTACTGTATAGCACAAGGAACTACATTCAATATCTTGTAATAAACTATAGTGGAAAAGAATCCGAAAAAGAATATATATACACATATAGCTGAATCATTTTGCTATACACCAGAAACTAACACAACATTGTAGATCAACTATACTTCAACAAATAAATAACTTTTTAAGAAAAGAAAATATAGAGGACAAAATACTTTAGGGAGCAGTAAGTTCAAGGTTAATGAAGAATGTGATAGTCAATAAAGACTGATTAATTTATTCAACAAATATTTATTGATCACCAAATGCCACTGTGCTACATGCTGGCAATACAATAGCCACAAAACTAGACAGAATCCCAGCCCTAATGGAGATTATGGTTTACTGAGGGACAGCCTTTAATTAAGTAATAAGACATTAAATAATAGCACAGAGAAATGCCAAATTATATCGACGGTAAGTGCTAGGAAGTCAAGGTCATATGGGAGGCACAGTGGTTAAGACCGTGGATTCTGGAGCCATACTGTCTAGGTTTGAATCCTAGCTCCACCACTTACTGTTATTTTGGGGAAAATCTCTTAATTTCTTTATGCTACAGCTTCTCATCCATAAAATGGGGCTACCTCATAAGGATGTTGTGAGGATTAAATGAGGTAATATTTGTAAAGCACTGGCACATGGTAAACACTAGGTAAACGTTTATGTAAAAAGTAATTTATAAGAGCTTGGTGCTCCCATTCAGGAAGATAATTAAGAACTTGAATGTTTATAAATGTGGTCATTTCAAAAAGTCAAAATTTTTACCAATGAAAAGTAATTGGAACCAGTTTTCTTGGTCTGAATTCCTTCAGATAGGCTAAGTCTACCTACTGCAGTAGAGTTATTGCTTGTGCTGTTTGGAGCAGTGAGCAGTTAATCCTGGTCCATCCTGTTGGCCTGAGTCAACAAAATAATAGTGGCAAAACCAGTATTTGGCAGGTAACTCTGCCCTTTTCCAGGCTATCAGCCTGTTCTGGTTGGAAAACACATAGTACATAGAGTGGATGTGGAGTTGACTTGTTCCAGCATTTTGCTTACCTACTCTCTCCTTTCTATTTTTCACTACTTTCTTAGTTCAACCTCTCACTGTTTCAAGCATTGATTATTGCAGCAATCTTTTAAGTCTTTATTCTGCAATGTGTTCCTCTGTAAATACGTCATATTAATCTTTCTGAAATTCCAGTTTTATCACATTTTTCCCTGCTCAGAATCTTTCTGGGATTCCTTGTCAGCTACTAGATAAAATTTAAGGTCATTAGCCTGCATTAAAAGCCTGACTTTATAGTCTTGTTTCCTCCCTCCTTCAGACTCTTCCTACCTACTGTACTATCATACAACTTGTCTAGTCTCAGTGCTGAAAATTTCATTAAGTTCTTTTTTTCTGCCTAGATACGTGTTCCCTACATCTATCAATATATTGAATCTATATTCATCTTTTAGGTTTAGTGCAAGTCCTCTATGAAGCCTTCTCCAGCAACTCTAGCCACCAGTGCCCCCCACGCCCCTGGCATTATCTTTCCTTCTTGAATTCCTATAGTGCTTGATTTCTATAATTTTTAAAAATAATAGCCTTATTAAGATATCACTTGTCATAAAATTCACCATTTTAAAGCACACAACTCAGTGATTTTCAGTACATTCACAGAATTGTGAACCATGACCATAATTCAATTTTAGAAAATTTTCATCACCCCAAAAGAAACCCTGTACCCGTTAGGAATCACTCCCAATTCCCCCCACCTCCAGCCACTGGCAACCACTAATCTATTTTCTATCCGTATGGACTTGTCTATTCTACACATGATATATGCATAACATATACACATATATATAGAATCAAGTAATATGTAGCCTTTTGTGACCGGCTTCTTTCACTTAATGTTTTCAAGGTTCATGCATATTGTAGCATATATTAGTACCTCATTCCTTTTTATGGCTGAATATCATTTCATTGTATGGGCACACGACTATTTGTTTATCTGTTCATCAGTTGATAGATATTTACATTGTTTCCACTTTTTGGCTATTATAAACAATGCTGCTATAAACATTTATGTACAAGTTTTTGTGTGGACTTCAATTCTCTTGGGTTTCTACAATTCATTGTAAATCTTATTAATATCCTGCCTTGAACTTTTACTTTACTGTTTTGCATATATGTTGAGTTTATCTACTAAGTTATCTACCTAGCCCAGTGCCTACAGAGTTCCCTCTGTCCTGGAGAGTTTACAAGCTTGTCCCATTTATTATACTTCTCCTTTCCCTCAGCTTTACCACCCATACACATATATTGATACAAATATCATCATTGTTATCATCACCACTACCACAACACAACAGTAAAAATTATTAATAAGTATTGATAGGTAGTTAAATAATACTAGGTAGTAAATTCAAAAGGGTGAGATACACTTGTATGTATTGACATGGAAAGATCTACAATACATATTATGAAAAGAAAAAAGCAACTAGCAGAGCAATACATATAGTAGCATCTCATTTGTTTAAAAAACACATATAGGTGTTTGTGTATACGTATATGTTTGTAAGTAAATACTCTAAGGAAGGGACCCCCAAAGGATATACGCCAATCTGTTAACAGTGGTTTCCTTAGGAAAGGGAGAAGGCGTGGGAAAGGAAACTATATTTTTTCTCTATATATTTTTGAGTTTGTATCTTTTACATGTAAAATATGTTTGCTTTACTTTGGTGATTTGAAAAACAATTAAAGAAAAAAGTGTAATCGCAAAGGAAAAAAAACTAAGTTGGAGAAACTAGAAAGAAAGGACAGAAGAAGAAATAGTACGAAGGAAGAGGGCATAGATATTGCAGCATGTAGGGCAGAAAATTAATCAGAGCCTTAGTAATAGAATCCTATGCAACACCACATCTAAATAAACACAAATAAATAGACATCAATGTTGCACAACTCTGTGAACATAACAAACACCATTGAATTGTACATTTTATTTTAAACAGATGCATTGTATAGAATGTACATTATATCTCAATAAAGTTATTAAAATAAAACAGACATCTAAAATTTTTAGAGCTAGTTTCTAGAATTCTTTTTATTTAGAAAATTTAAAGCAACAATTGAATTAATTTGTAGGAACTTTTCTTGACCTCAGTAAAAGTCAGGGTAGCCAGATAAAATACATGATTCCCAGTTAAACTTGAATTTTAGTAAACAATGAATAGTTTTTTAGTGTAAGTATGTCCCATGTAATATTTGGGACATATTTTGTTTTTGTATTTTTATTTGCTAAATCTGGCAATGCTAAACAAAGGGAATTAAATTTTGAATCTTTTATAGTTAAATTGTTTCTTTGGCATCACCAAGGTTTGCTCTTAGGTCCAGCTTTGTGTGAATGGCATTTTGTTTCTGATGGCCTTTATCATAACTTTCCCAACCTCTCATCTCCTATCCCAAGGAAGGTTTTATGATTGAGAAGCACTGAAAGTGATGTCTAGTAGTTCAGTCAAACATGATGGTTTTTACCTTTACCACATTGATGAGAAATCATTAGTTCTACATTTCAAATGAGGTCAGAATGGTAAAGCACCACTCTCAACTCCCATCTCCCAGTTGATGTTTCTGTCAGCTTCTCCCTTGGAGAGGAAAGGGGGAAAAAACGAAGGTCTCCAAGAGGAGTAGGGGGAGGGGACTTTGGTTTTGAGCACATTCTGAATTGTGTCAGCCAAATCAATCTTGTATGACATCCTGTTAATAAATGAGGGTTTGCTTTTTTTTTTTTTTGCTTTTTACTATCTTTCTTTTCTTTAGTGTCTTGTCCTTTGAGCAATTCTAGTCTTGTTCTGCTAAACTTGGACAGAAGAATTAGTGAAGCTACAGAGGATGATCAGAGGCATGGTAACAGGAGAGCTACAGTAGTTCAAGAACTAGACTTTTCATGACCTTCAAGGTTTTAGAGAGCTTCCTCTCCAGGTTGTTTTTGACACTGCACTGTACCCACCCTCTTCAGTCATGCTGATTATCCTCCTGTTTGCTGACCTTAGAAAGATCAACAAAGAATTAGTCTTAGCTGGGGTTTCTCTTTCAGTCCAGCTGTTCTGTGATAATATAGATACTCCCACAAGGAGGAGGAGGTAATTATTCTCCTTTGGAGGGGTTTGGACAGAAATCTGACCATGATTCAACAGAATGTGTTTCTAAGCATCTATTCACTTGTATGCTTGTTCATTCAACAAATATGTGTTAAATCCAGGGCCTAATGCTGAGCTAACCAGTGGGATACAGAGATTTAAAGAAAAGAAAAAAGTAAAAAAGACATGGTCTCTATCTTTAAGGAGGTCTTTGTTTAGTGGGAGAAGATGGTATTAGAAGTATTATAAATGAGCTGAATGTAAACCATGAGACATAGCAATGGGTAGACTGAACCAAGAAACACGTAATGAAATGGTGATGAGACAGCAAATTAGTTACTGCCTCTTCCGCAGGACCCCTGACCCTGGACTTTCCCATGATGACTCTCAGCTATGTCATTTAGCTATTCTTCATACCATTCTTTAGATAGAAATATCATCTGGTGACTGCACTCAAGATATCTTAGAGATGCAGTCTGGAGAGATGAAATATAAATGTTCTTGTGTACCCAAGACTGGAAGCCATATGGGCAGCTAAATCAACTGATAGCTATAATGTTCCCATTATGCTTTTTGACGACTAGGATAAATTGTGATCATTTGGAATCTAAGAAATTCCAGAATCCCTACTGTAAATTGATTCCAACTAATCTGAGCAGAAATTCCAGAACTTGGTCAGTTATCCTTCCCCTGGCACTCTCTTCACTGATTTTTAGAGATGGGTAAGTTTCAGTCCTACGCATTAAGTGACTTGGGTGAAATCACCTAGGCCTGTTGATCTAGAATGACAGCAGGGGGTTATTGCTGAGTTTCTCTCACCAGCACCTGGGCTTCCTTGATCTGGGAGTCTGGTGGTGTAAGGAGAGGGGACCTTGACTAATCCCCTGGTTAGAGACTTGCACTCCTAAAGGTCATCTCACTGCTCTTCTGTCTTTAGTTGGAAAATCCTATTTGTGATTGCTTTCCCACTGTGAGCAAGGAGGTATTTGCTCAGAACCTCCTAAGACTGATTGCCTCCTGACCACCTGGCCTGACTTCCTTTTTCTCCCTCCCTCCTTCTTCCTCCTGCTTCTTTTTCTTTCTGTGTGCCACTTTTTCCAGTTCCCTCTTACAGAGCCCATTTTCCTTTTTAGTTTCTGCCATTTCCTTCTCTGGGTGCATCTCCAATTTTCTGTAGCTTTAACTCCTAAAACTTGAGATTGGATTACATCAAGATTGCATAAGAGCTATGTTTTTCACTCTAGCATTTGATTCAAAACTCTTAAGTACATACTTAGAGGCTTCTCCTACTTTGACACTTCTCTCCTACTAACATCCCACCAAGGGATTTTCCATCACTAGACTGTGGCTTTTGTACCCTTTCTTCTTTACTGGCTGAGTCAGCTTAGTATATCCACAGGAGATAGCTGAAAGTTCAAACTCTACTTTGAGCACAGACAGCTGTATCAGTGATCCTTGTGGAATCTCCTTGACATAGCATAAGATAAAGGACAAAAAAATATCATTTAATGAGTACTTTTGATGTGTCAGGTATTATGTAGACAGTTTATGAGTACCATCTCATTTAACCCTCATATTAGCAGATAAGGTAGATTTTACTATCCCGTTTTACACATGAGGAAACTAAAGCCCAGAGATGGAAAATGACTTGCCCTAAGTCACTTAACAGTTTAGTCACAAAGCCCAGTCTAGAACTGCTAAAATTTTCTGAGCATTTTTTGATGTATTGGGAATTGTTCTTAAGTGTTTTGCATGCCTCAATTTATTAATCCTCACAATAACTTTATGAGTAGGTATTATTATCATTCATTTTACAGATGAAGAAAATGAGTCTCAGAAAGGTTAAGTAACTTCCTCAAGGCTATGTAGCTGGTGAGTGAAAGACTGAGATTTGAACCCTGGAAGTCTGACTCAATTGTCCATATTCTTTTTTTTTTTTAATTGAAATATAGTTTATTTACAATATTGTGTTAGTTTTAGGTGTACAGCAAAGTGATTCAGTTATATATATTTTTTCAGATTATTTTTCCATTATAGGTTATTACAAGATATTGAATATGGTTCCTATGTTCTTTTTCTTTTTAATATAAATTTATTTATTTTTGGCTGCGTTGGGCCTTCGTTGCTGCCCGCAGGCTTTTTCTAGCGGCAGTGAGCAGGGTCTACTCTTCGTTGTGGTGCGCAGTCTCCTCATTGTGGTGGCTTCCCTTGTTGCGGAGCACGGGCTCTAGGTGTGCAGGCTTTAGTAGTTGTGGCTCGCAGGCTCCAGAGCACAGGCTCAGTAGTTGTGGTGCACGAGCTTAGTTGCTCTGTGGCATGTGGGATCTTCCCGGTCCAGGGCTCGAACCCATGTCCCCTGCATTGGCAGGTAGATTCTTAACCACTGCGTCACCAGGGAAGTCCCGAGTTCCTATGTTCTTAACCACTGTGGAAGCCTGCCATGTTTTTAACTCTAAGTCAACTGCACATTTTATAATACCAAGTTGCCTTGCTTCGCCAAGATGTCTGACCCTTTCATTTCAGTGATTTTTACCACCCTCAGGCCAGCTCCCAGCACAGGTCCTTGTGAAACCAGGCCTTCGCTGAACAGGCTGTAGACTCAACCCTTAGTTCCCAATGAAGGATGCATTTTCCACAGTCACCAGAGGCTAGAGCTAGGTGTTTATCCCCTTGAATTCCATAGCCATGACTACTTCAACTAGACCATCTCCTAGACTCTCCTTGTCTAAGCTAATTTTCAATCTTCTGTAGTTCTAACCTCTCATCCATAATTCACATTTTGTCACTCTTGTTTCAGCCAAACAGAAATAAACGTTGAATTAACAAGTAATGGGGAAAACACTTGGTCATCCCAGTCTTTTCTCAACAATATTCACAAGCCCTAGGGAATCTTGAATTAATCTTTCATTATCTCATCCAAAAATTTTTTCTGCCTTTATTATCTCAAACATGACTTGCTACCTTCTTTCCTTAAGCTTGTCTTCTTTTTCTCTCGGACTTTTAGTTTCTTCTCCTAGATGCTTGTGCAAACTAAAGTTTTAACCACTTTTCTCATTGTTCCTGCTTTTCCTTTTTTTAGAGGCATCTTATGAAAACCAACTTTATAGCCTTCAGTTGCTCTTCCCTTCCTGGTGAAAATCCTACTTTCCTTCTTCTTTCCTTTTCTTTCATAGCAGGTCGGGGATCAAAGAGCCAGAACTAGGTGTTGGTTAATGCCGTCCCCAACTTAGAAGTCTCAATCTGTCTCCACCAACTCAGGCTCTGAACTTTGGGATCTACCTGCTTTACTTTACTCCTAAACTCAAATAGGGACGTATGTATTTAGTTGTTTTGCAGAGCCTCAACTCCACGTATCCCCTGGGGTTGCTGGGCTTAGAGAGAATAGCCTGTTGCACCCAGATAAATTGCTGGGAAAACCTGTTAGACCTTTATTAAGTTAAAAAAAATAGTTAGTGATATCTAGGATTAAATTTAATAAGAAATGTGAAATTCAATAAGAAAATATTAGAACTTTATCAAGAGGCATAAAATAATATTTTTGAATAAATTGAGGGGCTGTGCTGGTCTGTTGGGTATGGTTGGAGGGGCAAATGGCATGAGAGAGACTGATTTTATTCACCAATGCCTGAGCAAATTGAGTATGAACATAGTAGAAAAGTAGCCTGCTCGTGGATTGGAAATCTCAACGTCAGTCGAAACACCAGTACTACCCTGGTACTCTGCCCTAATCAGGCAGCCATCTGGGCCCCTGAGAAAGTCCCTGCAGAAAGAGTATAGGTCATGCAGCAGCTCTACATCCTAGACACAGCTAAATTATCTGAGCCATACATGTTCCACTGCTTTGGATAACCTAAGTTATAATGGTTAGCAGAAGCTGTTGTATCACCAGATTGTAAATAAGCCACTAACTAGTCAAAACAGAGTACAAAACAAAACATCCTGTCAGTCCCATCTCAACTTCCCCTCTCTTTATTCAGCTAATCCTAGTAATCACAAGAATGAAACAAGAAAGAAATACACTAGTCCAGGAGAACAAACTATAAGCTGCATAGCTGGGTGGTAAACTAGCCCAGGGAAGACTTATAGCCACTTGTTTATGTATTGCTAGTAAGCTGATTGTACAGACATGATCATCATGCACAAAGAAATGGCTTCCTGGGGTCACACCAGTCTCCCTCCAGGGATGTAGTATGCTACTGGATGGGGGACTAATAGTGCAAAAAGGTCAACTCTCTCCAGATTAATCTGTGTAATTTCCAAATCTGTGTACTCAAATCCTTGAGTAAAAGGAGGTAAACATCCCAGTTTCACCTTTCCTACAATTTGTGCAAATCTCTGAACTTCAAGCACTGCCCATTGTGCAGACTTTGGCCCCTTATATTTTCTGTAAGAAATTTAGTCTTGTGCTGATTTCATGATGTTTAGTCATTTTTGCTGACAACCAGAGGAGGAATAAAGGAAATTACATGAAGAACTATAAAAGTCCCTGTCTTATCATTGGCTCTTTCCTCAGCTTTCAGAAGTCTACCATCTTAGCCCCCTGAGGAAAGAAGTGTGATTTTCCAGACCTGACTGTTCTTCCCATGGGAGGTAGCTCTGCCTTTTCTAATAACCCACTTTCACTCCATCCACAGAATTTTAGTGAATAAAATTTTATTTGTCTTCATCTCTAGTCAAAACTCTAATCTTGGGGCTTCCCCGGTGGCACAATGGTTAAGAATCCTCCTGCCAATGCAGGGGACACGGGTTCGTGCCCCGGTCCAGGAGGATCCCACATGCCGCCGGAGCATCCGAGTGTATGCGCCACAACTGCGGAGCCTGCACTCTGGAGCCCATGAGCCACAACTACTGAGTCCACGTGCCACAATTACTGAAGCCTGCACGCCTAGAGCCCGTGCTCCACAACAAGAGAAGCCACCGCCATGAGAAGCCCACGCATTACAACGAGGAGTAGTCCCTGCTCACCGCAGCTAGAGAGAGTCCATGCACAGCAATGAAGATTCAACACAGCCAAAAATAAATAAATAAAATAAATTTATTTTTAAAAAAAAACTCTAATCTTGAGCAAACTGGACAAAATGATTCTGAAGTTTATCTAGAAGAGAAAATAGACAAGAGTAGCCAAGAAGTCTTCTTTAAAAAAGAAGACTTGCTATCCTATATTAAAAGTTACATAATTTAAAAGATGAATGGAAGGAGGGATAAATTAAGAGTATGGGATTAACAAATAAAAACTACTATACATAAAATAAGCAACAAGGATTTACTGTATAGCACAGGGAATTATATTAAATATCTTGTAATAGCTATAATGGAAAATAATCTGAAAAAAATATATATGTGTAACTGAATAATTTTGCTGTACACCTGAAACTAACACAATATTGTAAACCAACTGTACTTCAATTAAAAAAAAATATTTTTAAAGATGGATAGAACAACGGAACTTAATAGAAAACCCAGAATTATATTCTATGTTAGAATTTAGTACGTTATAAAAATGACATTTAAAACCAGAGTGGGATAAAATATTTGCAAATTACATATCTGATAACTGATTTCTATTCAGAATAGATAAAGAATGCATAGCTCAGTGATTAAAAAGATAATTAACCCAGTTTGAAAATGGGCAAAGAATCTGAATAGACATTTCTCCAAAGAAGATATATAGGACTTCCCTGGTGGCGCAGTGGTTAAGAATCCGCCTGCCAATGCAGGGTACACGGGTTCAATCCCTGGTCTGGGAAGATCCCACATGCCATGGAGCAACTGAGTCTGTGTGCCACAACTACTGAGCCAGCGCTCCAGAGCCCGTGAGCCACAACTACTGAGCCCGCATGCCACAACTACTGAAGCCCGCACACCCTAGAGCCCATGCGCCGCAACTACTGAGCCCACGTGCTGCAACTACTGAAGCCTGCGCACGTAGAGGCTGTGCTCCGCAACAGGAGAAGCTACCGCAATGAGAAGCCCACGCACTGCAACAAAGAGTAGACCCCGCTTGCTGCAACTAAAGACCTCAGGCAGCAACAAAGACCGAACACAGCCAAAATTAATTAATTAATTTAAAATTTCCTTTCTCATTAAAAAAACAAACAAATCAAAAAAAGAAGGTATATAAATTGTTCAATAAAACACATGAAAAGATACTCAATGTCACCATTAGTCATTATGAACATGCAAATCAAAATCACATGAGATATTACTTCGTATCCACTAAGATGGTTAAAATAAAAAACAGTCAATGACAAGTGTTGGCAAGGATATGGAGAAATTGGAATTCTCATACATTGTCAGTGAGAATGTAAAATAGTGCAACTGCTGTGAAAACCTTTTTGGCAGTTCCTCAAAATGTTAAAACTAGAGTTACCATATGACCCAGCAATTCTACTCCTATGTTTATACCCAAGAGAAATGAAAACATGTTCACATAAAAACTCGTATGTGAGTGTTCATAACACAGGGCCTGACACCAGCTAAGAACTCAGTAAATGCTTGTTGAACCAATGAAGAATCGAAGAGGCTATAGGAATGTTTTATTCAGGACAGAAAGATCTATTGATAATATAGTTTTAATACTTTTCATAACATGATAATGGGCTACTTCTAATAGTTTGTAACACCTATGTGTTTTGATGTGATGATTTTGTATGTGTTGTTGTTATCAGGCTGACTCCACTAAATTGCAAGTCCCTGGAAGTCAGGACTGCCTTACTCATCTTTTTATCTCCCCACAACATCCAGCACACTGGTTTCGGTGCAGTAGATGCTCAGTAATTATTTATTAATTCAAATTTAGTCAAGCAAGTTTAGGAAAGGCTGCCTTGGAATGAACCTCAGATATCTTAAACTATGGCTCTGTAATTAACTTATGAAGGAGAACTGGGTTTCTGTGTTTGGCAGTAATGTTGGTGCACACCAGCTTGTTGTCTGTGGAAACATAATCTAGGATTACTAGAAGCATTAATGGTGGAGAACTCCTCAGAAGTTACTTGTCCTCTTTCCTCTAGAAAGCTTCAACAAACACTTTAGGGTTTCTATTTTTATTGTATTTCTTGATTCTTTGAATAAAGAGACAAAATCCTATTTGTGGGCAGATACCCTCAGTGAGAAAGTGTGAGAAGCTAGTGAAGTCTTCATTAGCAGCCAGCATCCCAGGCTGATCTACAGAGGGGCATCCTTCTCATCATTTCTCTCTTCTTTTTCAGAACAAGAGAGGTATCTGCAAGCCAACAACAGAGAATTTAACAGTCTGTTCGGATATCCGGTGAGTATCAGGTCTCTAGCTATTTCAGGAGGGGGCTGGTATTTTCCTCTAATAATCCCCGTTGTCAGTGAGGCAGGAAGTTCTTTGTAGATGTAGATTCTACAACATAGGTTCTACTTTCTTTCAAGGTCCTATACAATGAGGGCTGGTACAGTGAGGGCTCAGAAACCAAATTAATACGGTGACCTAGACTCAGGGGAGAATGTGTCTCAAATTTTGGGTTTTATATATATCTTCTAGAAAAGAAATATTGTAGCTTGCACAAATGAAAGCATAGTTCTACAACTTCCTTTTTTCACTTAGACATCTCTCTATGACAATATGTGTAGACCTTCCTAATTCATTTAATAGCAGCATAGTTTTCCATTGTATCAATATACCTTAATTTATTCAACCAGTTTCTTATTATCATTTTAAATGTCTCCATTTATATGCAGGTGTCCCCTCCAAAAAAATTTCTCCAGTGTTTTGCTATGATAAATGGTCCTAAGTGAACACCATTATTCTACATATACTTCAGCACATTTGTGTGAATATACATTATGAGAGTTTCCTTGAAGTGAATTGGCTGGGTCAAAAGGAAAACACATTAAAATTTTTGATACATATTGCCAGATTGCCCTCTAAAAAGATTATATCCATTTATATTTCTACCTATAGTAAAGACTGCTCACTTCTCCATATTCCTGCCAAACTTGATATTATCAATCTTTTTTATCTTTGCCAGACTCTTAGATGAAAAATGACATTTTATTATCTATCTTTCCTTAATTTTGAGTGACAGCAATAATCTCTTCATGTTAATTAGCCTTTTGTATTTCTTTTTATGGAAACTACTGTTAATGATCTTTGCCCATTTTCTACTGGATTCTTTTTTCACTTTTTAATTTATTTATAAATAAGTAACTCATAAAAAGATATATGTTTAAAAGTCATGCTCCAACACCCTATTCTTGCCCTCATCTCTGCTCGCTATAGGGAACCACCTTTATTAGTTTCTTGTGTATTCAGCAGTGCTTCTTTGTGCAAATAAAGCAAATACAAATATATATTCTCATTTTCCCACTTTCTTAAACTATTCTGAACCTTATCAGTATATCCTGGAGATGTTTTCATAATTATAATTTCATGATAGCTTTTTCCTTCTTTTTTCAACTGCATAGTATTTCCTAGGCAGATTTAGCATAGTTTATGTAACCATTTCCTTTTAAATTGACTTTGGATTGTTTCCAATCTTTTATAATTACAAGCAATTTTTACATATATGTTACTTTGTGCACATGTAGATATATATATATATATATATATAGTGCTATAAGTATATAATATATATACATAGATATACATATTTGTAGTCTCTGTAGGATATTTATGATTTCTGAGTTAGAGAGGCTCTGGATAATAACAATATTTAGGATATGGCCATGGGAACAGGTTTCCCCCTCTCTACCTTCTAGAGCTACATAAGAAGCTCTATGGTGCAGTAAAACTAGGTTTTGGCATCAGACAGACCTGAGTTTGAACACAGCTCTAGTCTTTACTAACCTTGTATCCTTAGGCACATTATTTAACTTCTTTTCTTCAGTTCCCTCATGTATAAAAAGAGCATAATAATGTTCACCATACATGGTGATTGTTAGAGTTAAATATGGTTGTGAAAAAAAAATGTTAGTTTTCTTTCATCAAGAAACTATTACCCCTTGACAAAAGGGTACAAGTTTCACTCATCTCTGTAACTACTGTTCCCATCACAATATTTGGCACATAAATGGCATTCAATAAACATATGCTGGATAGCTGATGAATAAATAAACAGGTTTGACTATTATGTACTTAACAACCATTTCATTGCCCTGCCTATCCATTGCTCATTTTCATCCTATTTCTCTAATTACTTCCATTCCTATTCCTTTTCCTCTTCTCAATCCCCTAACTACTGATTCTCATTATATACTTGGCCTTCTGTTCTCTATACCCCGCTTTAGCAGTCAAACAGGTACCCCTGCCCAAATAAATAAATAGCCCAAACCAAAATCTGCCACCTCTATCACGCCAAAAGAACCAAACACTGAGGAATTTCATAGTTAAGCAGATGTTCTACATTCTTGAGATATTGCTTCTGGTTTGACATTTAAGAGTAGAACAAAACACTCTAGTTGCCAAGTTAGTAAAGAAGTACTGCTATATTTATCTTGAGACAGAATCGGGATAGCTTTTGTCTTTGTTTTCTAAACAAATGCTACCCAAATGAATAGAAACCTGAAATACATTAACTATAAAATCAAATGGAAAATCAGTAATGAAAGCCAGCTGCTTCAGTAAGGCAAAAGATCAAAAGAACTTTGGATCCAAGTATCAGAGTCATCTGGACTTAGATACCAAGAAATTCAGAGTATCTTATGATCCAAGAAAACTATTTCTATGTTAGAATAACCTACTCTCAGAGCTAGAAAGGACCGTAGAGGTCATTTAGTTAGAACTCCTTTCAAGACATACCTGTGAGCTCTCCAGGATAGATCTTGTTTAACTCTTTTTCAGCCTCTGCTAGTATAGCCCATAATAGAGCTGTGAACAGAGCAAACCTTGAGAAATATATAGTGTTTGATTGATCATTAATTGGAAAATCATGGAGAAACACGAAGGAAATCCTAGGTTTAACTTGGATCTTTAAACTCCTAAGTGCTAAAATGTTTGACCAGCTTCCCTTCCCTAGGGAAATAGACCTTAGGCAAGGCTTGACTGGGTAGCCTATCTAGCCTTCCAAGGCAAGTTTTAGCCTTAGTACAGAATGATGTTGGTTCTCTGACAGAAGAGTTCAGATGTCTTCCCAAGGTAGGACCCAGCAAGAGATTCTTCACACTTGAGCAGTATCTGTATTTCAGGACTGCAGGTGGGTTTATTCTTTCATTAGGCCCTATAGATGGAGATGGTGGGGGGAGAAGCCCTGTCCTTAGGGGATTATTTGGTCTCATTCTTCTGCTTTTCTTGAGCTCTTAGATCCAAACTCTCACATCTTAGGTCAAACGACTGAAGACCCCAAAGTAGAAAGTAAGATGGTCTTGCCAACATCTTGAGATCAGGATTGAAGAGGTAGCAAGTTCCCATTTTCACTCAGCAAAATAATAGCTTAGATGCAGGCCAAAACTATTCAGACCTCTGTCAGGACAGTTAAGGGGCAAGTGAGTCTCCAATGCTGAGAGCAACCAGTGTAGGAACCTTCAGTGGGCTAAGGTTGAAAGACAATAATTTGCTTTTGGCATCTGATATCCTTCAGCATTGAAAGCAACATGTAAAGGCACAACAAAATGGGATTGCCAGGCTAAGAAAAGCTCCCCTAGAGAGCTCTGAGTAGAGCTAACACAAATGGCAAACTTGCCTGCTGTTTAGGGCTGCGAAGGACCTTGGGTCATAGGGTAAGATGAAACTGAAAGATTTCTGATTCTAAGAAAAAAAAAGCATTTGGATGGCTGTACAAGTGAACTGGGGCTCAGGGGACAGCACAATCTCAACTCTGCAAGTAACTGTGTGGTCTTGGGCAAATAAATTAACCTCAGTGCCTCAATTTCTGCGTCCTCAAAAGTTGGTAGTATATTACTCCCTTCATATGGTGGTTGTGAGAATTAAATAAGTTGCTCCATATAAAATGCTTAGAAGAGTGCCTTACACATAGTAACTATTCAATAAGTGTAAGTTTTTATTGTTGTTGATTTTATTATCATCATTATTATCAATGGCATCAATAAACAAAGAATTCTATTCAGGGCATAAATAAATCCTGCCCCTCCTAAAAATGTCCCATATTGATCAGCTCTGCCAACTTTGCATACTCTAGGCCTCTCTAGGCCTCAAAGAAAAGCTCCCCACTATGTTGGGGAGCTGTGGCTTTTTCCTGTTTCATGAAGTGGTCTTGGTCCTTTTTGTTAAGACTGGGAGGTGGGGTCTTTCATTCGTCTAATTGTGCTTGTGTTCTTTTATTCACAGAACAATAGCATCAAGACCTCAAAATATAATGCCTTTAACTTCTTGCCTATGAACCTGTTTGAACAGTTCCAGAGACTTGCAAATGCATATTTCCTCTTTTTGCTTTTCCTACAGGTATTGCCTTTTAGGGCCATTTCCACAAAGTATTTTATCAGCCTCTCTGGGGTCAGGTTATGTAATCAGTCCTTCTCCTCCTTAAACTGAGAGATGTCTTCTCTCTTTAGATAACAGGCAAATGGATGGCTGGAGTCTCAGGCCAGTCTCCTAGAGTAGCTGTGGTCAGGATTAGCCAGGGTGAAACAAGCCTCTACAAGAGGAAGGGGACAAGGTCGCCAAGTCCCGAGAAAGGGGTGCTCCCTCATCATGGCTGCACGGCCACAGTTCAGCTTAACCATAAAAGGCCACAGACTTGACTCTTCACCCCAACCTCAGCTGCCATCCCATTCCTCCTTCTTGTCCCAGCCTCCCTGACAGAAAGTTAACACACGGGAGTGCTGAGGGAGGAGAATGGTTTAGAACACAAACACAGGGCAAGGAAGCAGAGCAGGGTAGGCACAAGTTGGGAGAGAGAGACGGATCATCTCATTTCTCCTTGTGCTGGAGGGGTGTGGGAGGTTATGTGGTTTTCCTGTGTCCACTCTTACAGCCCTACCCCCAGCACCTTCATTATCAGAGGAGAAATGGCTCTTTGCCATCAAGACAAAGGTATTAGAGTTCAGGACAGATACATAGCAATTTACCATCTCCTCTTCTTTAATCCTTTCTTAGGAGGTGTTTCCTGATTTTGGGGTGGTTGTCTGGAGGCTACAACAATGGAAAGCAACTAGGATAGTTGAATTTATTATAAATCTAGGGAGGGGAAAATGGTGGTGGGGTGGGGATTGGGAGGGAATACACTGTCCTTTAAGTTTTTTGACCCAAGTTTCTCTCCCCGTCCCTCTTTCAGTTGATTCCCCAGATCTCCTCCTTGGCATGGTATACGACTGTGGTACCCCTGATGGTGGTGCTGTCCATAACAGCAGTGAAAGATGCCATCGACGACGTGGTGAAGTGGCTTCCTGGGCCTCTAGTCTCTCACTGTACCTAGTCAGGCTGTGGGGGGCAAGAAGGACTCCCCAGGACTACCTTTTGCTAGGAAGAAGCACTGAAAGGAAAGAGGTGTTTCCTTTCCCTATGTCCTTATCCATCCCAGAGGAATATGAAATTCCCTTAAGCCCAAGATTGGTGAGCCATACATGGCCAGAAAGGGGTAATGCAAGGCCTTTCTCTTTCTTCCTACTGCCACCTTTTTCCAGGTTTCCTTCCATCTCCTTTTTAATAACCCACCTCTTCCTTCAGTTAGCTCTCTCTGGGTTTGCTCTCATCCTTCTTTCTCTATTCACCCTTCTCCCATTTTTATATTCCCCTTCCCTCCTCCCTCTGTCCCCCCTGCTTTCTCCTGCTCTTATCTCCCCTTTCCACATTGCTCTTCTCCTCTCCAACTCTCCCTTATTTCCCTTTCCAACTTTCAGTTCTATCAGGTACACATAGCTAGCAACCCTCTGGTTTTAGAAAGATCATGACATAACAGAGGCTGACTCCTTTCCTGGCCTTGGAGGGAGAAACTGGCTTTCAGTGAGTGCTGCATGGCTTCCTCTTTGCTTCTTTACAGCAGGTCCAGCAAGGAAGGGTGAGGGTGAGGAACCAGCACTACGCCTACTAGTGGGATTTGGGAAGTCCATCCTGTTGACCTGCTTGAAGCTTCCCTAAGAGAGTCCTTCTGATTTTGACAGGATAGATTTTTATACCAAAGTTTGAGAGCAGGGTGTTTCTCCAGCTCTTTAACTCTGTAACTCTTTTTTTTTTTTTTTTTTTTTTTTTGCGGTACGCGGGCCTCTCACTGTTGTGGCCTCTCCCCTTGCGGAGCACAGGCTCCAGACGCAGGCTCAGTGACCATGGCTCACGGGCGCAGCCGCTCCGCGGCATGTGGGATCTTCTCGGACTGGAGCACGAACCCGCGTCCCCTGCATCGGCAGGCAGACTCTCAACCACTGCGCCACCAAGGAAGCCCTCTGTAACTCTTTAAAACCAGAATTAGCACATATAGTGGTTGAAATTTCAGTCACAACTCAGGTGTGCAAAAATATAACTTAATTTTCTGTAACTAAACTCAGTGTAGCTCATAACCAGCACCTCACCATCTCAACCCTTTTTAATGAAAGCTGAAAAGTAAACTTGCCAATTCAGAATAACCCACCTAGTTACTTCTGGTTTAGAACTCAGTCTCTTTAGGATAAACCGACAAATTCAGGATTCTTCCTGCCCTCTTCCCAGTCCTACCCTTTTTGCAGGGAGTAATCTCAACTGGAAGGAGGGGATTTGTGTGAGTCGTAGCATCAGGACATACCCTTATTTGTCACCTTCTTATTTGGTCTTTGAATGGACCTCTATTCCTCTTTCCTCACTGCGTCCATGGTAGAGGCTTCTTATGCTGACTGTGGTTGTGGGTGAGGGTAGCTGTATGCTTGTGAATACTTAACTTCCCTGCACCTACCAAGGTGTATGAGGTTCTAGTCCTACCCCTCATTTTGCATTCTCTCCTCTGTGGCTTTTGACGTAAGTTGTTTGTTCTCATTACCCCAGGCTTTGGCTCTTGATATTAAAGCCAAGATTTTGTCTCTTTCTTCTCTCTTGGTTCTTTTTCTGACCTCCATCCCCAGCTTCTCAGAGACAATCAGCTTCTTGGCCTGGTTTTTATGGTAGAAGGACTTGGGGTTGGGAGGGTGAAGGAGGGGGGTGAGGGAGAATTACAAAAAAGGGGAACTACATTGAATAATACTTCAAAATATTAACCTTCTACATGCAGTTTGCTTTATGTCTATTTCCTGAACTTTTTCTTGTATAATTTTAGAAAAGGCACCAAAATGACAATCAAGTCAACAGTCGTTCTGTTCTGCTGCTGATGGATGGCAGGTAAGTCCTAGGGAAGCCAGTTTAGGTTGGACCAACTCTGGGAGAGGATTGGCCTTGCTAAAACTTGATGTGCTGGGTGCTTTGCAAAAGTGATTCAGGACAGTGAAAAGAGCCTCAGGTTAGACATAAGAAGAATTTGTTTCTAGATCTAGTATGCCCTGAACTTCCTATGTGACCTCAGACCTCTCTGGGCCTCATATTTCTTATCTGTAAAGTGAAGATAATATTCTCTACCTTAGAGGATGCTTGTGAAAATGAAAACAAAATAATATATATTAAAGCAATTAATAAATTATGACATGGTATTAATGTGCAAGTGGTTATTACTAGTACAGTGGTCAGCATGGAGACACCTGTCTTTAGAACATCAATCGACTCTACATGGCTTATTGACCATTCTACTGTAGCCTTTGGTTAGGACATCTTTTTGTTAGCAATCTAAAGAAAATATTGATGTTGACTCCATTGCTGTAGTGTTTGGTCATATCTATCTAAAGTATTGGGTCAATGTTTGTATTTTTTGTGGGTTCCTGCAAAATTTGAGCAATTTACCTTTGGCAGGAATAGAGGGAGACAGGCATGATTTCTATATAAGGCAAAATGTGAAGATTATCATAAGAAGTACAAAAAATTATCATAGGAATTAATAAAAATGAGCAATCATAGCTGGCTAAAGGAATCAAGGAAGACTTTCTGGAAGAGGTGATATTTGTGCTGGGCCTTAAGGGATGGGAAAGAATTCAACAAATAGAGATTGTATGAAAGGAAAAGTGACCAGTTTGCAGAATCATGATTGCAAAGAAGTACAAGTCTGAAAGAATTCAAGATTGAGGTCCAGTCTTTTTTCATGGTGACCTTACAGAATACCCAGGAGCTATATTTTAAAAACATATTTTTTAATTGCAGTATAGTTGATGTTCAACATTATACAAGTTACAGTTGTACAATACAGTGATTCACAATTTTTAAAGTTTATACTCCATTTATAGTTATTATAAAATATTGTCTATATTCCCCATGTTGTACAATATATCCTTGTAGCTTATTTTATACATAATAGTTTGTACCTCTTAATCCCCTACCCCTATATTGCCTCTCCCCACTGGTAACCACTAGTTTGTTCTTTATCTGTGTGTTTGTTTCTTTTTTTTTATATTCACTAGTTTGTTGTATTTTTTAGATTCCACATATAAGTGATATCATACAGTATTTGTCTTTCTCTGTCTGACTTATTTCATTTAGCATAATACCCTCCAAGTCCATCCTTGTTGTAAATGACAAAATTTAATTCTTTTTTATGGCTGAATAGTATTTCATTGTATATATACCAGCAGCTGTAGTTTTAATCATATGATTCTATTATGTGACATGCTTGGGCATCTAATTCTGTTATTTATTGTGTCTGCTGATTCTTACTCGTGGTGGATTATTTCCCTAAGTGTTTTGGTCTGTTGAAGCCTCTCATAAGATACCACCAAAAAAGTCAGTTGTGATTAAAAAGAAAATTAAAAAAGAAAGGAAGGTAATAGAAATAGAAAGAAAAGATAAAACTGAGTGTATAAGAAATTTGCAAGGCTAGGGAGTTACCAAATGAATTTAGTCAAATGAACTTCCCAAGGAGCTTGAGCACTTGGATTTTATAAGATTATTAGAGAAGAATTTGTCATAGAGTGGTTTTAGAGTAGGAGTTCACAAGCAGGGCCCTAGTGGTTAGACTTTGTAAGCCAGTGAATGTTTGACTGATGTAACACTTGAGGTGAGTTGTCTATATTCCAAAAAGTGGCTTTCTTTTTCTGGAGCACATGAGTTTGAGCAAAGCTACTACTGAAAAAAATTTGTTTTTCAAGTTGTGATTTCTGTCCTTAATTTCTCAGTAATTCTGGCTACAAGCACATCTTTAGTTAAAAGCCACACTTTTTAGCTATCAAGAGGAATGAGCCACATCTTCTATAAGTGTTCTCCCAGATATATTATTAATGAAAAATGCAAAGTACAGAAAATTATGTATCTATTATGTAATTTTTAAATGTTTATCTTGTATGGGATTATATGGATTGATATTTTCTCTAAAGAAATGCAAAAAATTACTCACAGTGGCTACCTTGGGGGAAGGAAAATTAAAATCTGGGGAGAGAAGAGACTTTACTTTTTCCTTTTACATACTTCTTTTTTTTTTTTTTTTAATTTACTCTTGGCTGCATTGGGTCTTTGTTGCTGTGCACGGGCTTTCTCTAGTTGCGGTGAGCGGGGGCTACTCTTCGTTGTGGTGTGTGGGCTTCTAATTGCGGTGGCTTCTCTTGTTGTGGAGCACGAGCTCTAGGCACGTGGGCTTCAGTAGTTGTGGCTCACGGGCTCTAGAGCGCAGGCTCAGTAGTTGTGGCGCAAGGACTTAGTTGCTCCGCAGCATGTGGGATCTTCCCAGACCAGGGCTCGAACCTGTGTCCCCTGCATTGGCAGGCGGATTCTTAACCACTGCACCAGCAGGGAAGTCCTTACATACTTCTTAATTATTTGAAATTTTTTTTTTTACCATGTGCATATATTGCTTTTATTTAAAGAAAAATTATGTGCATGTATGTCTACATATACCTTTATAGAGTTTTAGAAAACTCTTATAGTCTTAAGTCAAGAGAAGTAGGCCCCATTCTTGACTGTAGCAAGGAGTATCACAAACCCAGTTCGGTCCTCCTTTGAGCCTTGAGTTCATCTCAGCTTTTTTTTTTTTTTCTTCTTGATTGTCAAAACAGGGCTGTGGGGAAATTCTCAGAGCAGGCATGCAGGCATTCAAGGCTCACTTTCTTGCAGGATAGTGACAGACAAATGGATGAATGTCCAAGTGGGAGATATAATAAAACTAGAAAATAATCAGGTTGTCACGGTGAGTACCTCTTTGGGCTGTGGCTTTTTCTCTTTTGGCTTGAATAGGAACCCTTTTAGCAACTTCTGTGACCACTCCTTTTGGTGACCTTCACCTTCCTCACTTTGCATCCAGAGATCAACATCTCCTGTGGTAAGAAGTTTGTTCTTGTCCATTTCTCACCATAGCTACAGGTAAAATATGACTAGTTTTTGGAGAGGGGGTGTGTGGTAGCAGTGATGGGTCCTAGACAAAGAAAGTAAACCAAATGTCTTTAATATTCTTAAGATGAACATCTGTTCCTGAGGTAATTGCTTTTGTTACACTGTAATGTTAAAAGTCTGCCTTCCTTATCTTCTCTGACTTTTCTGACCACAGGCTGATATACTATTACTCTCTAGCAGTGAGCCCTACAGTCTGACATATATAGAAACAGCAGAACTGGACGGGTGAGTGTTCCCTCCTGATAATCCATTAAGACGGTTGAGCCAGCTTAGAGTGATTTCTCACTGAGGGAGAACATGATGCAGAGAATGAAGTGCTAAAAGAGGCTAGAAATATCTAGATAAGATAGGAGGCCAGACTCTTGGGACCTCAAGTCTAAGGCTGAGCTCTTGACAGCAATAATTTAGCATCCACTGGTGCAGAATCTGGGCAAATAAACTCCGTATTCTCCATCTCTAAACTGGAGACATTCTGTCTATCTATATTCAGTAATGCTGAGTGGTAGGAAAGACGTTAACGGAACTGTAAAATTTCAGAATGTAGTTCCAAAGTTTCCAGGGGGGGAAATGAATATGGAGGTAATTATGTACTGATAAACCATGTTCTAGAAAGGATTTAACGTAGAAATTCATTAACGTGCAAAAGCTAAGATCTTTGGAGTATAGAGGCCATCTTCAGAGAGCTTGTCCTGTGGAGTTTTGTATCGATCTGCATCCTTACAACTATTCCTCTTGGTGCCCACAGACTTTTTGAAATGTGGCTTCTTTTTTACTTCTGTCTCTGTGCATTCTTGTATCAGCAAATGGTTAAGTGGGATCCCTTCATGGATCCTGTAAATATTTATGAGATGAGGAGTATGTTTACTTGGAGGTATATGCACTTTCTTACCAGGACCTGCTCCTTATTCTTGAAGGGAGCAGGTACCCCCTCCAGGTTGTCTTGTGATGTTTCTTCAGCTTTTCTAGAGCATCTGACCCGCAAGATCTCATAGGTTGGTTAAAGTAGTTGATATGTGTTTCAGGGAGAGAGTGGAACAAGTGGGCTAGTACTCAGCTTCCCTGTAGAACCATCCCACCTCAAAACTTTTCTTGAGAGAGGATAACAGTGGGAGTGACTCTCACGGCTCAAGCCTATAGCCCAAGCTCTATTGGTAACAACTGTTTTCTAAAGTTGGAGAAATTGGACCTGTGCTGCTGTTATGTATGTGCATTCTTTACTCTAGTGAAACCAACTTGAAAGTGAAGCAAGCCATCTCAGTTACCAGTGAGATGGAAGATAACCTGAAGCTACTGTCTGCCTTTGATGGTGAGTTAGGAAATAGGTTTGCCAACCCAAATTTTTATTAGGAGATGTCTGGTTAAAGTGTGGTATATCCATACAGTGAATTCTATATAACTTATTAAAAACGATGTGCAAGTTGGTATTTATTCACATGGAAAAATATTCACAACATATTAATAAGTGAAAAAAGATTGCAATACACTATGCATAGTATATGTAACATAAACCTGTTTTTGGAAACATATGTATGTTTATGAGTACATGTATAGAAAAAAACTTGGAAGGATGTACTACAGAAGTTTAATAGTGCTTATTTCGAGGCAGTGGGTGAATTTTACTTTCTCCTTTCTCCTTTTAATGTTGTATATGTATTTACAATGGGCATATTTTACTTTACTAATCATGAAAAAGTCAAATTATTTCCATTTTGAAACAAATACTAGGTTTGCTTTAAGTAGTTTTAAAATTTCTTCAGATTCAGCTCATTTGATCTAGAAGTACTGATGGTGATAGGTTATCGCGTGGGTTGTTCTCTCTCTGGATGACCCATGTCACAGAATTACTCTTCTTTGATGCCCAGAACACTTTGTCTGCCTGGTGAGAAATGGGTAGCGGCTGAGAAAGGATAGGCAAAAGATGTGTGTATATTTTGAAAAGGGGATGTTCTTTCCTCTTCTCTGTTAAGCCTCCTCTGTCCTGTTAGGAAAGAATTAAGATTACAGAGTCAGGACTCTTATTCCTTCTTTTTTTTTTTTCAGGAGAAGTGAGGTGTGAGTCTCCCAATAACAGGTTGGACAGATTCACAGGAATACTGATTTATAAAGGAAAAAATTACGTCCTGGATCATGACAGGCTGATTCTCCGAGGCTGCATCATCAGGAATACAGATTGGTGCTATGGCTTGGTAATTTTTACTGGTACGTCTTCGTGGGGACCACAGACCCCCAGCCTGCTGGGTTCCGTTAGTAGCCACGTTGTGGGTACTTAGTTTTCAGGATGCAGATATGGTGCTCAGATATGTACCAGAACACTATGGCTTTGAGACAGATAGAAAGGGAGGCAGGTAGATGGATAGATGGATGGATAATTTAAGAAAAAAACAACTTTTTTTCCAAGCAATGAGCTGCCAGCATATCAGCCCTGCCTTTGTTAGAGGAAGGCTTTGTGTTCCAAGACCACAGAGCATTCATAAGTCTTTCTAAACATATCTGGACACAAGAGAAGGTATACACATAGAAGTACACATAGTATTAGCATATGAAAGGGGAACATGTGAAAGGGGAGAGTATACATGTGGATTGCTCCCATGAGGAAAAAATAAACACGGCGGTCATTATGTAGAATATAAAATACAATATGAAGTGTTCATGCCAGAGAAAAGGCACATGTGGCTCATTAGCAGTGGCCCATCTTGAGATGGCATTTAGAACCATAATCCCTTATACTTATTGAGGGATTTTCTTAAGTTATAAGGTAGTGCTGGAAAATGGAGGAAGATTCTGTGCCACCCTGTGCCCTCGGTGACAGTGGGCATTGATGACAACAACCACAGTAAGATAATAATTTCCAACTCTAGTCCCAGTGGCCATTATAAGCTCTTTAGGGCTTCCCTGGTGGTGCAGTGGTTGAGAATCCGTCTGCCAGTGCAGGGGACACGGGTTTAAGCCCTGGTGCAGGAAGATCCCACATGCCGTGGAGCAACTGGGCCCGTGCGCCACAACTACTGAGCCTGCGCTCTAGAGCCCACGAGGCACAACTACTGAGCCCGCGTGCCTAGAGCCCGTGCTCCGCAACAAGAGAAGCCCCTGCTCACCGCAACTAGAGAAAGCCTGTGCACAGCAACAGAGACCCAATGCAGCCAAAAATAAATAAATAAATAAAATTTAAAAAAAAAATGTTGGTTCCTATAGGAGCTCTTATAAAAAAAAAAAAAAAGCTCTTTATTTCTACTTACTATCTGCCTTGTCATGAAGAAATGCAGAGTCTCTGTCTCTCAGCTCCAGAGAAATCTCAGCTCCCAAGCTACCACCTCAAGAGAAATCACTGCCATTGCCTTTTCCTTTCTCCATTTCTTAATTAGAAACTTTAAATAGAGCCTGGTCCAGCAATGGGTTTCCTCAAAAGAAGGTGAAGTTCTCCTTATCAGAAAATCCCTTTTCTAAGCTAAATAAACCAGATGGTGATGAGAGAGAAGCTTGTGGCTCCTATTCTGACTTATGAGTGAAAAACTAGACTAAGGTGCAGCAAAGAGAGGGAGGTGTCAAGCATTGATGCACTTTGCAGAAGTAGTTGGGATTATCCTTAGAAACAAATTTTCCATTCTTTGAGTTATTGGCACCAAGCATGAGCCTTTCTCCAGGACTTCATCCCTTAGCATTGGAAAGAGGTTTGATAAAATGATCATAAAGGTACATTTTAACCCAATTTCAATCCTCTTGAGAATATTCCGTGATTCTAAGAGGTGATGTCTCCCTGTTTCACTTAGGACCAGACACCAAATTAATGCAGAACAGTGGAAAGTCCACTTTTAAACGGACACACATAGACCATCTCATGAATGTCCTTGTGCTCTGGGTAAGTTAAAGACATTTTTCTGTTTCTTTACAAATAAGCATGCTTCCCTTCCTTCCACAGCAGTAGCTGGTATTTTCAAGTCAGAATTTAGTTGTTTGAAAACCTCAAGCAGTTTTAGGACCCCACATACTAATGTCTGAAGCAGAAAAGAACAGAACTCATTGACAAGGGAGTCTCAAGTATATACCTCTGTTGTGGAGGACAGTCATAACTTGTTGAAGCTTTGATACTTTGATTAGTGGTACCAGAATAGATTTTGGACCCTGCTTTAGAAATTAAGACACTTTTTTTCATAGCCAGTTTTACTCATGACCACTTTAATAAAACCTTACTTGGACTAATAGATCACCTTACTTAAACCAATGATTTTCAAACTCTATTTCCTTAGAGGAGTCTAAGGTCTGCTGCAGGGGGAATAGAGAAGATCAAGAGTTTTGTTCGGCCTCTTCATTCTGAAGTTTCTGCTTTAAAAAGAGCAGCTTCACATTTATCTGTTCTGTAAGATCTCAGTTGGAAAATAAAGGATTCTGCTGCTAAGAAATGAAATTTGAAAAGCACTCAATATATACGATATAGCTTATATGTGGAGTCTTAAAAAAAGGGTACAAATGAACTTATTTACAAAACAGAGTCACAGATGTAGAAAACAAACATAGGGTTACCGGGGGCAAGGGGAGGAGGGATAAATTGGGAGATTGGGATTGACATATACATGCTCCTATATATAAAATAGATAACTAATAAGGACCTACTGTATAGCACAGGGAACTCTACTCAATACTCTGTAATGGCCTATATGGGAAAAGAATCTAAAGAAGAGTGGATATATGTATATGTATAAATGATTCACTTTGCTGTATCCTGAAACTAACACAGCATTGTAAATCAACTATATTCCAATAAAAAATTTTTATAAGCACTCAATAGATAATAATCAGCTTTGAGAATAAAGTTTAAATTGAAGACTAATTAATTTATTTCCATGCTATTATATACGGGTGGTCTTTATTCTTGTTAGATATAGACAGATTAATTTCTTCACTTACACAGCTTCTCTGCATGACTGAGTGGTTCCAGTGCTGCCTGTACTTGATTCCATTACTTTTTATATTTTATTTTTACTCTATTGCTTAGAAAATAAAAGTGCCCTTTTTCTGTACATTTCTCATTAATATCTGAATTACAAATTGTGTGTTCTCTGTTATTTATTATGGTAAATGTTACAGTTCTTTTTCTATATCCTTTGGATTTAATAAATGGGATTTTAGAAAATTAGGAAGATTCATTCAACAATAGCCAGGACATGGAAGCAACCTAAGTGTCCATCAACAGATGAATGGATAAAGAAGATGTGGTACATATATACAATGGAATATTACTCAGCCACAAAAAGAAACAAAATTGAGTTATTTGTAGTGAGGTGGATGGACCTAGAGACTGTCATATAGAGTGAAGTAAGTCAGAAAGAGAAAAACAAATACCGTATGCTAACACATATATATGGAATCTAAAAAAAAAAAAATGTCAGAAGAACCTAGGAGCAAGACTAGAATAAAGATGCAGCAGACGTACTAGAGAATGGACTTGAGGATATGGGGAGGGGAAAGGGTAAGCTGGGACAAAGTGAGAGAGTGTCATGGACATATATACACTACCAAATGTAAAATAGATAGCTAGTGGGAAGCAGCCGCATAGCAGAGGGAGATCAGCTCGGTGCTTTGTGACCACCTAGAGGGGTGGGATAGGGAGGGTGGGAGGGAGGGAGATGCAAAAGGGAAGAGATATGGGGACATATGTATATGTATAACTGATTCACTTTGTTATAAAGCAGAAACTGACACACCATTGTAAAGCAATTATACTCCAATAAAAATGTTAAAAAAAAAAAAAAAGATTCATTCAGCTTTGAGACCAGAAACTGTACTTGACATCTGTAGAGGGATTTTAACTTTTTTGAATATTTTCACATTCACTAACTGAAGCTTCACAACACATGAACAATAAGCAAGTCAAGAAGTATTTTCCCCATTGACAAATATGCAAATTGAGACAAGTAAAGATAAATATCATAAATAAAGTCCCACAGAAAAATAATGGCAAAGACTCATTGTCATCAAATCATATTTTTTATTGAAACTGAGTTATTTGTAGTGAGGTGGATGGACCTAGAGACTGTCATATAGAGTGAAATAAGTCAGAAAGAGAAAAACAAATACCGTATGCTAACACATATATATGGAATCTAAAAAAAAAAAAAAATGGTCAGAAGAACCTTTACAATGATGTGTTAATTACTGCTGTATAGCACAGTGATTCAGGTATGCATATATATACATTCTTTTTTGGTATTCTTTTCCATTATGGTTTATAACAGGATATTGAATATAGTTCCCTGTGCTATACAGTAGGACCTTGTTGTTTATCCATTCTATATAGAAAAGCTTACATCTGCTAACCCCACCTCCCACTCCATCCCTCCCCCTTGGCAACCACCAGTCTGTTCTCTATGTCTGTGATTCTGTTTCTGTTTCATAGATAGGTTCATTTGTGCCATATGTATTTTAGATTCCACATATAAGTGATATCTTATGATATTTGTCTTTCTCTTTGACTTACTTCACTTAGTATGATAATCTCTAGTTGCATCTATGTTGCTGCAAATGGCATTATTTCGTTCTTTTTATGGCTGAGTAGTATTCCGTTGTATATATGTACCACATCTTCTTTATCCATTCATCTGTTGATGGACGTTTAGGTTATTTCTATGTCTTGGCTATAGTGAATAGTGCTGCTATAAACATAGGGGTGCATGTATCTTTTTGAATTACAGTTTTGTCTGGATATATGCCCAGGAGTGGGATTGTTGGATCATATGGTAATTCTATTTTTAGTTTTCTGAGGGACCTCCATACTGTTTTCCACAGTGGCTGCACCAACTTACATTCCCACCAACAGTGCAGGAGGGTTCCCTTTCCTCCACACCCTTTCCAGCATTTGTTATTTGTAGAGTTTTTGATAATGGCCATTCTGACCAGTGCGAGGTGATACCATATTGTAGTTTTGATTTGCATTTCTCTAATAATTAGCAATGTTGAGCATCTTTTCATGTGCCTCTTGGCCATCTGTATGTCTTCTTTGGAGAAATGTCTATTTAGGTCTTCTGCCCATTTTTGGATAGGGTTGTTTGTTTTTTTGTTGTTGAGTTGTATGAGCTGTTTGTATATTTTGGAGATTAAGTCCTTGTCAGTCATATCATTTGCAAATATTTTCTCCCATTCAGTAGGTTGTCTTTTCATTTTGTTTATGGTTTCCTTTGCTGTACAAAAGCTTGTAAGTTTGATTAGGTCCCATTTGTTTATTTTTGGTTTTATTTCCACTGCCTTGGGAGACTGACCTAAGAAAACATTGGTATGATTTATGTCAGAGAATGTTTTGCCTATGTTTTCTTCTAGGAGTTTTATGATGTCATGTCTTATACTTAAGTCTTTAAGCCATTTTGAGTTTATTTTTGTGTATGGTGAGATCAAGTTATATTTATTGAGAATCTAGTATGTGCCTAGTATGTGCCAGGTGTTGTGAGGATCATAAGGTTTTATAAGTCCTGGGTCCAGCTCTCAAGTATATACGTTCACTTTTGGGAGATGGGGCATCAATATGTGCCAGATGCTTTACATACATAATTTTATTAATAATCACATCTATCCATCTAGGCATAACTTTTCAGAGTTAATGCTCTTTCTGCTATACTTGCTATTTCCCTGGGGAGACAAAATTAAAACACATGACAAATCTGTTTAACATGGCAGATTGACCACATGTGAAGAAATTATAAATTTTTTTTAAAAGACCCTAAGGGCTTCCGGAGAGAAATAAAATGTCATATTCAAGAAGCAAAATAGCATTGGCTGGGCTGCCCTGGTGGCGCAGTGGTTGAGAGTCCGCCTGCCGATGCAGCGGACACGGGTTCGTGCCCCGGTCCGAGAGGATCCCACATGCCGCGGAGCGGCTGGGCCCGTGGGCCATGGCCGCTGAGCCTGCGCGTCCGGAGCCTGTGCTCCGCAACGGGAGAGGCCACAACAGCGAGAGGGCCACGTACCACAAAATAAATAAATAAATAAAATAGCACTGGCCTTCTCAACAGCAACAGCAGAAGGTAAACATCAACGCTTCAAACGTCTGCCAGAAAATTATTTGCATCCTATAATTCTAAATCCATTGAAACTATCAATAAAATGCAAGTATAAAGAAATATCCATATGTGCAAAGACTCAAAAAATTTACTTATCATATATCTTCTCTTAGGAAGCTTCTAGTATATACTCAAGCAAAACAAGAGAATAAACCAAGAAAGATATGGAAGCCAGGAAACATGAGAACAGTGAAAGGAAGTCCTACGATGGTGGCTGAATAGCAGGCCTAGAGAACACCAGAGCAGATTAAAGCAGAGGTATAGAGGGATCTGCAATGGGAGTCTCCAAAGAGAATGCAGTTCTCTGCTCAAGTTCTCACAAGATGGCTGCAGCAGAGAAGCAGTGTAAATACCCAGAGCAGCTAAACTAGCAGAGTAGCTGCTATGAATTTCTACCTTTATGAGGTCATTCATGCAATCATTCCTTCAGAAAGTAGGGAATATTATCTTGGGTCCCATGTTCACTTTTGGGCATCTAGTTTAAGAAGGACGTTGAGACTTCCTATTTGAGCCTAAAGAAATGACTGTGAGGAAGTACAAATAGAAAATAAATCCCCTGACAGAGCGTGAAGAACTGTCAGCAGACCCAAGATGCTGATGAGCTTTTGGAAGGCAGAAAGTAGATAGATTATACCGATAAATAAACCAGAGTAGTGAAAGCTTCCGCGGAAATGCATTCCTCAAGAGTAGTTCCGAGCTAGATTCAGCAGGAATTGAGAGCAGGAGTAAGATGTGGGGGTAATAATCAGGATAATTAATTTTAAAACTGCCCATGAAACAACATGGACAGCACCTGGCCCTCTGTACCATCCTACCACCCCTATAGGCATACATATAGCAGTAACAAAGGTATCTGACCTCTAGTCTCAAACAAGAGAACTGCTTTCCGAAGAAATTTAACAATCTATCCGCAGAGAGGTAGGGCTTCTAATGTGGGTGTCATCACTTCAGAGTAAAACCCACTTTATTTTAAATTTGGGGGACTCAAGTTTGCCAGCAAGCTCCTCGTGTACTCTAGGGTAAAACCAGTGAAAGAACACATTCTGCCTACCTACACAGAATGCATGGTTCCATCTTCCCATAGGGGAGTGGTCTGCTCGAGAAACAAAATTAACCCAAGGAAATAAAACCAACCTATAATGATGAAACTACTCTTTTACTCCTGTTTTTAAGTGAACTGGAAGGAAACCAGGAGCACAAAAGAGGAGGATGAGGATGAACAAAGAGAATAACTGACTCTGGAAAAAACAGATTATAATTCAGGGAAGATAAAAGAAAAGAACTTTCAAAAGAATTTTACTAGTATTCTTAGAAGAAGCAATTGCACAAATAAAATAAGAATAGGCTAAAATTTTTTGTGGGGGGCCACACCATAGCTTGTGGGATCTTAGTTCCCCAACCAGGGATCCACTCTAGGCCCTCAGCAGTAAAAGCGCAGAGTCTTAACCACTGGACCGCCAGGGAATTCCCTAAATTTTTTTTTTTTAATGAAAGAATAAAAAAGCAATCTAAGAATAACAAAAAGAATTTTGGAAAGTAAAAATTACTGAAATTAAAAAGCCAATAGAAGGGCTGAAATAAAGAGTCAAAGAATACTACTAGACCATAAAACCAAAAGTCAAAGAGTTAAATACATTTTTTTAATGGAGGACGAAACCAAGAGCCCCCACATGATCTCCCAGGAGTATCAGAAAGAGAAAATGGAGGGGGCAATATTGTCAAAGAAATAATAGAAGAATATTTCCTAGAATTGAAGAAGGATATGAATTTCAGATTTAAAGCATCCATTAAACATCATGAAATTCTAGAACGCCAATGGTGTATAGAAGTCCCTTAACTTTTTCATAGGGATAAGAATAAGATACTAACAAAAAATGAGAATTAGATTGGCATCAGATTTCTCACTAACACTACTGGGCCCTAGAAACCAATAGGGTCATACCTTCAAAGTTCTTAGTGAAAATTACTTTGACCTAGAAATCTATACCCAGGTAAACTACGAATCAAGTGAGAGAGCAAACTTGTTCCTATCATGGGACCTTTACCCTTGCTGGCAATGTCTATCTAGGCCTTTGCATGGCTTGCTTCGTTTTCAGTATTCAACGTCACCTCTTCAGAGAAGCCTTCTCTGCCACCCTATCTAAAGTGGCCACCTCCATTAAGACATTTTTTATTGTATTAACTTGTTTTATTTTCCTCACAGCATTTAGCCCTAGTTAATTTGTATTTTTTCTTTTCTTAACATATCTGTTTTCCTCATATCTCCACAGGATTACAAACTCTCTGAGAGTTAAGGCATTGTCTTTTATCACCACTGTATCCCAGCCCCTAGAATTATGTTTGACACATAACAGGAGCATCATTATTATGTTGTTGAGTTATGGGTGTTGAGTTAGTGAAAAAATGTGTTATTATTATGTGTTGAGTTAGTGAAAAAAATGAATGAATACCTGAGCTACCAAATTATGAGCCTGTAAGGTAGAGATTATGCTATATTCATCTCTATATTCTTGGGAAAAAATGTGTTATTATTATGTGTTGAGTTAGTGAAAAAAATGAATGAATACCTGAGCTACCAAATTATGAGCCTGTAAGGTAGAGATTATGCTATATTCATCTCTATATCCTTGCACAAAACGGTTCTCAGGAAATATCTTTTGAATGGTTATTAAATGAAGAAATGTTCTTGAATTAGCTATGTTCTTAACAGCTCAGCAGTTTTGTTTATGTGGTATTTTTGCCAAGACATTGTCAGTGTAGTTAGATATAATGCATTGTCATTTCTCAAAGCTGAAGCAGAAATCCTTCCTGATTTAAACACTTCATTTTTTCCCATTTTTGGAAATGATTCTTAGGAGAAAATCTGACAGACACAGGAAGCATGTTTAGTAAAACTCCTTCCTGATAAGCCCACAGGGGAGCTGGAGTTTGGTCCTTTCCCCCTCCCCAGATCTCCCCAGAGCTCACAATGACAATGCTTTGTGAACCCTAGTCTCTTAAGTAGGACGTATTTGTGGGGCACAGTGCTTGAAATTTGAATGATGCCAGAAATCCAGGATATACTTCTTGGGTAAGGCACAATGAAAAGCACAGAGGTGAAGGGCCAAAGGACCAAGGAGTACTCTCTTTTTACAGACTGCCTGTGATGCCTGGGAGCTCCACTGTGACCAGCAATGGCCTTAGTTCTTGACAAAACTGAGTATCTCTTTCAGCCTTTACTGGAACCACTCTTCACACACAGGTCTTCTTGGGTCTGACTGGCTCTTGTAATAAACAAGTAACATCTGGGGTTTGTAGCAAAAACCAATTTCTTGTTTCTTTCTTCCTATAGAAAGGAAGCAAAGTGAAGCTTTAGGCTAAGTACCAATAAACTCCATCACAACATGAATATTTCTTAAGAAAGAGAACATCTGCAAGGGTTTAGAAAGCCTCAGGATGGCAGGAAAAGCTCTAGGAATGAGGAAAGAGCAGACTGTGTCCTGCCCCTGCAGGCCTCTCTGAAGGGGGAGAGGCCCTGCTCTCAGGATCTTGGTCCGATAAAGCCGACTTCCTTTCTGCTGGCTCAGTCTGAACAGAAAGGGACTTCTCTGGTGGTGCAGTGGTTAAGAATCCACCTGCCAATGCAGGGGACACGGGTTCAAGCCCTGGTCCGGGAGGATCCCACACGCTGCGGAGCAACTAAGCCCGTGCACCACAACTACTGAAGCCTGTGCACCTAGAGCCCGTGCTCCACAACGAGAGAAGGCACCACAATGAGAAGCCCACACACCGCAACAAAGAGTGGCCCCAGCTCACCGCAACTGGAGAAAGCCTGCAGGCAGCAACAAAGACCCAACGCAGCCAAAAATTAATTAATTAATTAAATTTTAAAAAAAAATCTGAACAGAAAGATCTGGTTCTGGAGGACTCGTAGTCTAACAATGGAGGGATGGCACAGCACTGGAAATGATTGATGGGTAATTCTCAATTATCCAGGCAACAGGTATGGAGCAGAAAGGGTGTTGAAGTTCACTCAGTAATTTTCTCCCACAGCTTCAGAGGGTATCAAATTATTTATTCTAATAATTTATAATAAACAGATTATAAATAAATTTATATTTATAAATAAATAATAATAGTTTATTATAATCATTTTACCTTCCCCACTTTTTCCCACGGGAGCTGATGGAGTCGGGCCTGGAGAAGTGGCAGGTAGAGGAATATGGTCTCAGATTTAATATTGGCCACATAGACTGTCCAAAGGGGAAGCAAAGCCAGTAGAACTCATCACTGAAGTTTAATCTGAACCATGAGGATAAGCCATGCTTTCACATGACCCATTAAAGAGAAGCATAAGGAAGGAGGAGTAAGATTAAGAAGGGTTTTATGGCCCCGAAGAAACCTTCATCACGAAGAGCGGAACTACTCAGTATGAATCTGCATTAGGCTAGGAATGAAAGCAGATTTTATTCTTTTTTATCTTGATCCTCCTGTTTTGTTCTCCTCCATCCCTTATTCAACTCTCAAATCTCAAATATTGAATGATATTAAGGATTTATTACTAACTTTTTAAGTGATAAAGGTATTGTGATTATGTGTTTAAATAAGATCCTTTAAAGAGATATATTAAACTGTTTGCAAAAAAGATTATATAATGTGAGAAATTTGCTTAAAATAAAAGGGAGGACAGGGGAAGAGGAGGTTTGGGATAAAATAAAACTGGCCACGAATTGATAATTGGTGAAGCTGGGTGATGGGCACATAGGCATTCATTATAGTATTTATATACATTAAATGTGTTTGAAATTTTTCATAATAAGGATTTTTAAATCTCATTTTCTGAGAATGGTCCCAGTTATATCTTCTCCTCCTGCCTTCACACTCTTGTCTCCAAAGACTTTCTATCAGTGACTCAAAGATGAGACCTAAAATTTTCTAGCAGTGGGGATGGGTTGCTTTGAGCAATTCATACCTTGTGATAAAGGGCATAGGTTTGAAGACCCCTGAGTAGACTTAGAAGTGGTTCACAATAACATCATACATGTCTTCTCTGCAGGTATGTGGGCATGTGATGCTGGTGGAATGTAAAATTGTACAGCCACTTTGGAAAGCATTTGGCAGTTTTTTGGAGAGTTGGGCATTTGTCTCAAATGACAGGATTTCCTTCTTTTCATGGCTGAATAATGTTCCACTGTAGTGTGTGTGTGTGTGTGTGTGTGTGTGTGTGTCACATTTTCTTTATCCATTCATCTGTTGATAGTCACTTAGGTTATTTCCCTGTCTTGGCTATCGTAAATAATGCTGCAGTGAACATGGGGTGGAGACATCTCTTTAAGAGAGTCATTTAATTTCCTTTGGACATATACCCAGAAGTGGATTATACAGTAGTTCTATTTTTAATTTTCTGAGGAACCTCCATGTTGTTTTCCAAAGTAGCTGTACCAATTTACATGCCCACCAAGAGTATCACATGATGATTAGTGATATTGAGTATCTTTTCATGTACTTATCGGCCATTTGAATATCTTCCTCGGAAAAATGTCTGTTCAAGACCTTTTCCCATTTTTTAATTGAATTTTTTTTTGCTATTGAGTTATTTCCTTATATATTTTGGATATTAACTCCTTATCAGATATGTGGTTTGCAAGTATCTTCTCCCGTTCCACTGATTGCCTTTCTATCTCGTTGATTGTTTCTTCTGCTGTACAAAAGCTTTTTAGTTTGATGTAATCACACTTGTTTATTTGTGCTTTTGTTGCTTGTGCTTTGGGTGCCATATCTATAAAGTCATTGCCAAGACGGCTGTCAAGGAACTTTTTCTCTATGTTTCTATGTTTTCTTCTAGGAGTTTTATGATCTCAGGTTTTACACTTAAGTCTTTAATTCATATCAAGTTAATTTTTTTTTTTTTTTTTTTTTTTTTTTTGCGGTAGGTGGGCCTTTCTCTATTGTGGCCTCTCCCGTTGCAGAGCACAGGCTCTGGACGTGCAGGATCAGTGGCCATGGTTCACAGGCCCAGCCACTCTGCGGTATGTGGGATCTTCCCGGACCAGGGCACGATCCCGTGTCCCCTGCATTGGCAGGCGGACTCTCAACCACTGCACCACCAGGGAAGCCCCATATCAAGTTAATTTTTGTGAGTGGTATAAGATAGGGGTCCAGTTTCATTATTTTGCATGTGAATATCAAGTTTTCCCAACACCATTTGCCTCCCTTGTCAAATATTAGTTGAGCATATATGCATGGGTTTATTTCTGGGCTCACATTTCTGTTGCATTGGTCTATATGTCTGTTTTTATACCAGTACCATACTGTTTTGATTACTACAGCTTTGTAATATAGTTTGAAATCAGGAAATGAGATGCACCCACCTTGCTTCTTTCTCAAGACTGCTTTGGCTGTTTGAGGTCGTTCATGGTTCCATACAAGTTTTAGGATTTTTTTTCTATTTCTATAAAAAATGCCATTGAAATCTTGATAGGGATTGCATTGACTCTATAGATAGCATGGGTAGTATAGACATTTTAACATTGCTTAACTCTTCCAATCCGTGAATATAAGATATCTTTCCATTTACTTGTCTTCTTCAGTTTCTTTCATTAATGTCTAAATCCCACTTGATTATGGTGTATGATCCTTTTAATACGCTGCTGAATTTGGTTTGCTATTGAGAAATTTTGTATTCATCTGGGGTATTGGCCTGTAGTTTTCTTTTCTTATAGTGTCCTTCTCTGGCTTTGGTACCAGAGTAATGCTGGCTTTGTAAAATGAGTTCAGGATTATTATCCCCTCCTCCCCAAAGTTCTTTTCTAAACAGATTTTCTCAAATCTGTCTTCTTTCTTTGCATCCTTTCCCCTCCATGCCCTTTTCTCTCAACCTAATAACAAGAAAGTTGGGGTTATCTAGAACAATAATCTTGGTTCGGTAAAAAGGTGCCATCTTTAATCTGAACATTGCCTCCAGGCTGATTCATTTTATTCAGCTGAAAAGAATTATTGGGCCTTGTTTGCTTAAGATCTCAATCTTGTCTCTTTTTTCCTCTTTGGTGTCTAAAAGTAATAGGCTTTTCCAGTCCTTTGATGACCCAGATTTCACGCTATTCCTTCTCATTTCTGCTTAAAATTGGCCAGTTATTCCCCTATTTCAACTCTTTCTTTTGTTAAAGTCAGCCAACACACACTAATATTCTAATTCTAACCATTTCCCTTAGAGCTCTAGCCTCAGTAGGCACATGGTCTGTCTTCCAGTTTTACCATATTCTTTACTGTAAACATGATTGCTGTATTGTCAGCCTTTTATATCCATTTCCTTACCACCCACCCACCCCCAGCTGCTAAGCCAACGCCACACATTTTAGATTTGTTTTTAAAGCAGAACCTCACTTCAGTAATGGAGTAATTAAGAGATTGGGTTCTGGAACTAGTTCAAGACCTGTCCATCCTAGTTAGTAGCTAAATGACTTTAGGCAAAATACTTTCCCATTCTTAATATCAAGTTTCTTGTCTGTTATTAAAAGACGGGTATTATAAATATTAAATTAAATAATACAGGTAGAGTACTTAGCACAATTATTGGCACTTAATTAATATTTACTATATTTTAGTTACTATTATCTCCTGTCAAAATCCCAAGGATGGCTCCTGTTGGGCTTTCTTTTCTGTCCTGTGTACTACTGCCTAGAGACTGTGAGCGTTAGGGCACCCCTGCCCTCCAAGAAAAGAGAGAGGCTTTGTTGAGAGATAGGCTCCAAACGGTAGAACTGAAGCAGCACATCTTGGATGAAATGTTAATTTAATTCTTTTTTTGATTTCTAGATTTTTCTGTTTTTAGGCAGCATGTGTTTTGTCCTAGCAGTTGGTCATTGCATTTGGGAAAGCAAGAAAGGCTACTACTTCCAGGATTTTCTGCCATGGAAAGAATACGTCTCTTCATCAGCTGTCTCTGCCGTCCTTATATTCTGGTCCTACTTCATTATTCTCAACACCGTGGTGCCTATTTCCCTCTACGTCAGGTAGGCTTCTTTGACCACTGGGGGACAAGCTGACTTCATACTTCCTACTTAATTCCCCAACTAGACTGTGAACTTTCAGAAAGCATAGATTCTGTGCTCTTTAACCCTTTACTTTGCACAGTGCCTGGTGCACAAAACACTCTGAGACATATCTAGAGACTGCATAAATGTTTTCTATATCCAGAATACCATCCTAGATACTATGTGGGTTATACAAAAGAAAATTATCCCAACCCTCAAATAGTTTATAATGTACATGACTAAATAAGACAAACAAACACATGAAATAATTAGAAAAAAATACACACAAATTTGGTGGTGCTAAAGCACAATCTAGGCAGCCCCTAGTTTATCAGTGAGACAGATTCCATTCATTTGTAAATCAGTTAATTCAGAACTCAGAATGAGTTTTCCCATAGAAACAATGTGGCAAATGGTAGATAGGTGTAATTGTGACTTAAGTTCTGGTTCCTAAAAGTTGGAGAAGATGAAGGATGTTTCCTTCCCCTTTTCACGAGCACCTTGAACAAAAACTTGAAATATAGGTAAAATAAGTCTTTACTGTACTCTGCTCTGCTTTTTCTATTTTCAACATTCCCTTTCACATACACACACACAAACACATTTTTTGCATCCTTCTTTTCAGGTTTCCTAAACCCTGCACTGTGGCATCCCAACCCCAAAAGCACCCAATATAACTAAATTATCTTACTAATTTAATAAATATTTATTGAACACCTACTATGTGCCAAGCACTATATTAGGTGCCAGAGAAAGAAACATGAATAATAAGACAACCCTTCCTCTAGATAAACTTACAACATAGACATGGAAACAGATACTTAAGTAAATAATTAAGGTACAATATGAAGAATGATGTAATAGAAATGTATATGTGAATGCTATGGGAGCCTAGAAAAGGAATATGTTGGTTCTGCCTGTAGAGGCTTAGGATTTACAGAAAAAAGTAATAATCAAACTGATATTTGAGAAAAGAGTAGAATTTACCAAGCAGAAAATAGGAAAAGAATATTACAAGCAGAAAGACCAGTATGTACAAAGGTTTGGAGGTTTTTAAAAGCTTGATCTGGTCGTAGAACAGTGAGTAGCCTAGACTAAGGTGTTGGATGGTAATTTAGGATTAGATTCAGGAGAGCCTTGAATGCCAGGCCAAGGAGTTTGGGTTTTATCCTAAAAGCAGCAGAGATCTTTCCAAGGAAAGAAATAATATCATTAAATGTCTGGGTTTAGAGAGATTGCTATGGTGACTGGTATGGTGAAGGAAGGGAGAGGTCAAGACTCAACAAATGAGGACTAATAAAGTCAATAATGTGGGCCTGAGCACCTCTTCCCTCACCTCAAACAAAAAATCCATGTTGCTCAATGCAGTTGTCTCAGACAGGGATTACTAATGAAGCAGTCTAAACTGCCACAAACTAAATATGAATGATGATAGGAAGGAAGCCACTTAAAAGTCTCCACTTTTAAAATGAAGACGCTTGTTAACCATAAAGAATCTATATGCATGTTATTTGGAACAGAAGTGGAATGTGACAAACACAATTGGGAAAACTCGGATAAAATGAAGAGGAGGCTATTCTAGGGAAAAGCTACCCCACAGTCAGGCTGGATCTGCCTAGAAATTTATCAGAGGGTCGTCAGCTCCTGTAAGCTGTTTCTGAGTCTCACAGATCTTTCCCTTCTGAAACAAAGTGCTATTTCAAGTCTGAAGATTCTCTCTCTTCCCCACCAATGAGTTTACATGACAGCAGCAATAACTCTCTGATTAAGCCTAGGCTACGTTTTATAAATTAGCTCTTAACTCTGGCAGGCCTTGCATTATTGCAGAATTTCAAAAATTTTGGAAGAAAGGCTGTAAAGGGAGTATGCCTCAGCAAAGTTAATCAGTATGTCTGGTAATCAAGTAAAGCCTTGAGTGATAATGGTCAAAGTCAGAATTACAATGGGTTGGCTAGTACGAAGGGTCCTTCAAGATTGTAGGTTCCCAAGGAGGATATTCTGATTTTCATTTCTACCACCGGACTGGTAGGAAGGAAACCAGGATGATGAATTTGCTTGCCCTGCTTTGACCCAGGACCCTTCTTTTCTTGCTTTCTCCTTAGTGTTGAGATAATAAGATTGGGCAACAGCTTCTATATCAACTGGGATCGGAGGATGTTTTATGAACTAAAGAACACACCAGCACGGGCTTGTACCACCACCCTTAATGAGGAGCTCGGCCAGGTCAAATACGTGTTCTCCGACAAAACAGGGACCCTGACTCAGAACATCATGATTTTCAACAAGTGTTCTATTAATGGGAAATTCTATGGTATGCATATTTTTCTGCTTTCCCTGAGTCTTGGGGAAATATTACTTTGCAGATTGTTCTCAAGAATGATCTATCTCTAAATCTATATGCCTCTAAATTCACATTTACTTCTTAGTCTCACAACCTGCCCTGTTCACTAAGCAAAGCTCACCTAGCCCATTCAGTTCTAACCAAAAGCATTTATTTAGCACCTTTTAGATGCAATCCATTGTGTTGGATGTTGAAAATGTGAAGATGTATAAGAATTAATCTCCGTCCTCAAGGAATTCCCAATGTCTGGGCAATGTTAGTTACTCTCACATTAAATCAGATGGTGCAACCAGCATATTTCTGAAGCTGCTATTCTCCTGATTCCCGCTCAGACCAATAAACACTCTAGAAAGAAGCCATCAAAGGGTATTCAGAGTTTGATGTGTCTCCCAGGCCCAGTTATTCATTTATTTCCTGCCTTAGGCATAAGCTTGTTTTTGTGATAGTGTTAAGTCCTTATATGTGTGAACATTCATGCCCACTGCACTAACTAGCTAAGGAAGGCAATCACATCTAAAAAGATAGACGCGTGGGGTGTTTCTCTGGGATTATGAAAAAGCTTTGAAACTAGGAAGATATGATAGTTGCAAAACCTTGTGAATGCACTAAATGCCCCTGAATTGTACACTTTAAAATGGTTACTTGTATGTTATATGAATTTCACCTCAATTAAAAAATTTTTAAGTTAAATTTTAAAAATAAAAAAATTAAAGTCAAAATGTTAAAAAAAGCTAGAGCACTCTAATATTTTCTATTACCCCTGCCAAACAAGTTTTCACACGTATAAACTCTGAAAGCTTATTTTTGGATGGTTGATTTGGGTGAGGATCTTAATTTTCTTACTCATTGTATGACCTGACCATATACTGGGTAAGGGTAAGGATAAGGTTGAAAAGGGTCATGGGTGTTTCTACGCTTGGCATCAGACTGTCTTCCACCCCCATTCTGTCTATGCTGTCTACTGGCCAAGAATCCTAAACATTCCAGCACTACTTTCACACGTATCCTCTGGGTAACTTTTCTGATTGAAAGGCTTCCGGAGGTACGAAGTCTCTCATAAATAACTAGCCTCCAGCCTCAACTCACTCACACTTAAGGAGAAGAATTGCACCCCAAGCAGCATTATTCTTACCATTGGCTTGAGGAAAGGAGCTCATAGGGCACTGAGAGCTAGGTGGCCTGAGGGGATTCGAGGAGCTTAACTGCAAGTCTAGGATGATAGAATCAGAAGGAATAAGCTTTTAAAAATCCTCCTTTAAATTACCATATGACCCAGTAATTCCATTCCAAGGTATATACCAAAAAAAAAGAAAAGAAAAGAAAAAGAAAACAGAGATTTAAACAGATAGAGGTATGCCAGTGTTCACTGCAGCATTATTCACCATAGACCAAAGGTAGAAACAACCCATGTGTCCATCAACAGATGAATGGGTAAACTAACGGTGGTATATCCATGTAATGGAATACTCAGACATAAAAAATAATGAAGTTCTGACACATGCTACAACATGGATGATTCTTGAAAACATTATGCTAAGTGAAATACACCAGACACAATAGGAAATATTGTATCATTCTACTTATATGAAATATCTAGAATAGGCAAATTCATAGAGACAGAAAGCAGATTAGAGGTTACCAGGGGCTGGGAATAGGGAAGGGTAAGGAGTTTTTGTTTAGGATGCTGAAAAAGTTTAGGAAATATATAATGGTGATGGTTGACCAACATTGTGAATGATGTTAATGCCACTGAATTGTTCACTAAAAATGGTTAAAATGAAAAATTTTATGTTATACATATTTTACCACAATAAAAAAATGTAAACCCTTCTTTAAAACCCTTGCCAAATGTGTATTCTATTTACTTACCAACAGGTGTTGTCTATGACAAGAATGGACAGAGGGTAGAAGTCTCGGAGGTGAGTGATTACAGCGCCCTGTGAAATGCATGTGGGACCTGAGTGAGGCTGCGCCGCACAGCAGCATCTTTAACACAGATTGGGATTCCCTTAGCCCCTGAAATATTACAGCTGTTATTGGCCCCATAATATCAGAAAGTATTATATAAATGAACTCTGTTTATTGGAGGGTATTTGGGTTTGTGTTTTTAAATGAAAATAGCTTATTATAAGAAGGTGATTATATATAAATAATATATAAATTTTTTTAAAGTAAGGAAATGTCTGAAGAAACCAGCAAAGGGATGAATCCTTGAGCTCATAAAAATGATCTAGGAGAGCAAATGAATAGTGGTTTAAGATACTTTTTCGGAAGACATTACATTACTTGAGAATAAATTCTAATTCTACATATGAATATTATTTGTTTTCTGAATAGTGCTATTAAAATTTCTTTTAAACACAAATAAATTAATTAATTAAAAATGAAAACAGCTTTATTGGCTTTTCTATTTAAAAAATTATCTGTGCTCATGATAAAAAAAAATTCAAACAATATAGAAATGTATGAAGAAGAAAATTAAAATCATTCAGTCCCATTTAGATAACCAGTGTAAAATCTGGGAATATTTATCCTTTCAGATGTTTTTCATATGTATATATACACACATATACACCTAGGTCTAGTAGGTAGGTAGGTATGTAGGAAGGAAGGATGGATGGATGGATCGTAGCATGCATGCTATTTTCAGCCTCCTTTTATTCACTTGACACTATATTGTGGCCCTCCTTCCGTGTCAGTATATTTAGGTCTACATCATCATTTTGAATGGCTGTCGTAGCCAATTACATTGATGTATCTTAATTGATTTAGCCAATCCCCTATTTTTATTCTGTTGTCTTTTGCTATTATAAATAGCATTATGATAAGCATCCAGGTACATACATTTTTGTCTCCTCTTCTGAAAATTATTTCCTTAGAATAAAGTCCTGGAAGTAAAATTAGTTGGTCAAAGGGTGGCTAGATTTTTAATGCACTTAATAGCGCCATACTGCTCTCTGGATAGACTGCATCAATTTATAATCCCACCAAAAAAATATGAGAATTCCTCTTTTCCCATACTGTATCCTTGTCAGTACTGGGTATTAATATTTCAATCTTTGGAAATTTAATTGTGAAAATCATATCTCATTTAATTTACCTTTCTTTGATTACTAATCAGATTGAATCATTTTATGTGCTTATTTTCCTTCCTCTTCCCAATCACTTTATTGCCCATTTATACTTCTTTTGTGAATTGCCTGTTCACATTCTTTGTCCTTTTTTTCTTATTTCAAGGGGCTCCTTATATAGTAAAAATACCAACTTTTCCTTCGTCTGGCACATATGTTACAATTATTTTTTTCCATTTTTGTTTTTTGGCTTTTGTTTAAAGTTTTTTGTTTAGAAGTTTTTAATTTATGTAATTAATTCTACCAGTCTTTCTCCTTTATAGCTTCAGGATTTATGACATACTCAATAGTCCTAACCCACACAATTGTAAGAATATTTTCCTTTTCATTCTTCCTGTCTCTGGCTGGTTCAATTTTACTGTTTTTTCCAGTATTGGATCTCAACTTTTGTTTATGGGTTTGATTTTAAGCATCCCTTCATAGGGCTTCTTCCATTACATTCAGGATACTACTCACCCTATCGCTTTCCTACTAGAACCAATTCCAAACCTTTAGCCACTTGACTTACGTACTAACAGGTAACTCCAGCTCCCAACTACTGCCTCACCCTTATCCATCCAGAGAGATTGGAAATGGGGAATAAAATCAGTATTTGCCTTAAATCCTCTTCCAGGGACTTTGCTAATGACCTTGGCAATATAAACAAAGTTATAGCTTCTAGGGAGTAAATTGTTACCCTGGAGTTACCTTTCTCTTCCTCCTCCTTTTGCTACTGATCGACCATAACACATTTTCCTCTGGATCCCTGGAATCTTTGTTCTCTTGTAAGCAAACACCCACAGCCTTATCTTTTCATAAAAATGCTTTCTTCTCTCTACCTTGATTGAAAGATGACTTTCCCGGAGGATATCCCTTTTCCTCCATCTCTCGTACTCCGCATACCAAAATTCCAAAGGTATTGTCCTCATTATCCTGTGCCACTTTTCCTTTTTTTTTTTTGGCTGCCTTGGGTCTTCATTGCTGCGCATGGGTTTTCTCTAGTTGCAGCGAGCGGGGGCTACTCTTTGTTGCAGTGCACGGGCTTCTCATTGCAGTAGCTTCTCTTGTTGCAGAGCACGGGTTCTAGGAGCACAGGCTTCAGTAGTTGTGGCACATGGGCTCAGTAGTTGTGGCTCACGGGCTCTAGAGCACAGGGTCAGTAGTTGTGGTGCACGGGCTTAGTTGCTCCGCGGCATGTGGGATCTTCCCGGACCAGGGCTTGAACCCGTGTCCCCTGCACTGGCAGGCAGATTCTTAACCACTGTGCCATCAGGGAAGCCCATCCTGTGCCACTTTTAAACTATTACTTTTCCTCCCTCATATAATCTTTCTTCCTGGGATGCTTATGACTTCTAGCTATATTCCTTTTTCTTCTTGTTGTTGACATTTACAAATCTTCTGGCTTCTCCACTTCATTCACTGAGGACCTTGAAACCTTAGCTCATATTTCCCCTCTCTACCCAATCCCTGCTGTCATCTTGGGTGGTATTGGCTTATTTACGGATGATCTAGCAACATAGATGCTTTCAGATGTCTAAAAGAATATATCTTTCAAATGACTTTTTGGACTCAAAAAAACCTATATCATCCATTTCTATGTTATCATGTCACCATCCAGAAGTGTACTACTCTCAAATTGTAAACTCCTTTGTCATGATCTCTGATCACAAACCTTATTTTTCCAGTTCTCTTGATACTTGATTCCTAGTATACCTGCTTTCTTATCAAAGGAAGATTTACAAACTCTCTGTTCTCCTTTTTCTCTATCAATCCCTTGTGACTTTACTTCCTGTCCTATCTTGCCCCGCATCTGTACCCAAGATCATAAGCATCTTCAATACCTTACTAGTTCTCCCTTTTTTTCCCCTCTCTGGTCGCCCAACAAATCTCAACCTTGAATTAACCAAGCCAAGAAACCATTCTCTGTTTCTAATCTCAGAATGCCAAGCACTTTTTGGGGATCACAAGCCATTACAAATTCAGAGACTCCAAACTCTTCTGGGCTTCCGGTGCCACTTGGATAATTTTTTAATCTATTTATGGTGAGCTTAATTCTTAATTTTCCATATTAGCTATTCCAAACTTCACCACTCTTGGGCCTTCTACCACATCCCACTCCCTTCTCCCCAGTGTGCAGTAGATGATATTGTTTTCTACTTTGCTGAGAAAAATCCAAACTATCAGCTAAGTACCCTTTTCTGTACAAATATCAGAACCCACCTTTACCTCCTTTCCTTCAGTCTCAACAAAAGGTATAACTTTTTCTTTCAATACTAATCTCCTCATATATTCTGATTCCATGCCTTTCTACTTCTTCAGGAACCTCAGTCAATCCTGTATTCTATTTTTCTTAATATCTGAAACTTATCCCATTATATGATTCTTTCCCCTCAGCTCAAATCTATCCCTTCTTTTAAAAAACAAACAAACAAACAAAAAACACTTACTACATACATACAATGGAATATTATTCAGCAATAAAAAGAAATGAGCTATTAAGCCACGCACACACATATACACAGAAAAGGGAAGAACTTTAAATGCATATTGCTAAGTGAAAGAAGCCAATATGAAAAGGCTGTGTACTGTATGATTCTAACTGTATGATATTCTGGAAAAGGTAGTAGTTGCCAGGGGTTTGGGGAGGGGAGAGAAGGATGAAGCACAGGAGATTTTTAGGGCAGTGAATCTATTCTGTATGATACTGTCATGGTGGATTCATTACATTATGCATTTGTCAAAAACCACAGAATTGTACAAAGCAGAGTGAACTCTAGTGTAAACTATGGACTTCAGTTAATAATAATGTATCAATATTGGTTCATCAATTGTAACAGATGTACCATACTAATGTAAGGTGAAAATAGGGGGAAATGTGGAGTGGAAAGAAGAAAGGAAATATATAGGAACTCTCTGTACTTTCTGCTCAATTTTTTTTTATGAATGTAAGACTGCTCTAAAAAATATAATATTAAGTTAAAATAAAATAAATGTGTTAAAGTAACCCTTAGCCCATTAACCAGAGGTAACCACTACTAATAAATGTTTATATCTTATTTTATTCATTTTTTAAAGCAGTTAGAACTTTTCCTTCATCCTGCATTACCCTCTGACTCCATCAGTCAGTCCAAAATGTTCAACCATATGTATCAACCATATGTCAGACTCTGAATAAATGTTAAAGGTTCAAGGAAAACAAAGGAAATTTGTTCCCTACCTTCAGAGTTGGCAGACTAGAGGAAAAGTGTATAAGGAAATAGACAATTACAGCAGTCTTTATAACTCCTCACCTTTCATTCATTCTTCATTCTACCCTATATAATTAGACTCTGTCCTATCATGTCCACTGAAACTAGCCAAGGTCACAAATGACTACCTTGTTGTTAAGTCCTTACCCTATTTCTCTGCAGATTTTAACACTTAAAACTCCACTTTTTATTAAAGCTCTCTTGTCCCTTGGCTTCTGTTAAGTAACTCTCTTCTTGTGTTTTCTTCCTGTATGATTGTTTTTCTCATCTTCTTGGCCATAGGTAGTGATGTTCCCCCAGAGCTCTATTATTGTACCTCTTTTCCATCTTTATAGTCTCGTGTTTTTACTGACTTTAACTACTGCCTACTTACTAATGACCTCCAAATCCATATATCCAAGAACCTTTTTAGCTCCCTCCCTATCCATGACCAAAGCTAAAGATATCCTATAAAAACTATCTATAGCTATGTCACAGAATCCCAAAGAGTATCCTCAATTGCCTCCTCTACCCTCCATTCTGAATTCGTTTCTTCTCATCTCATACCCCCGGTTTCCATCCTTTTGTCTAGTACCTGGATTTGCCATTCAGTCTTATTCAACTGGGTGTTTAACTTTCAATTGCAGAGTAATTCATTAATACTGCTCCTCAGATCATGCTGTACTGCAGCTCCAAGCCAGCCCTGCCTCAGTCCTGTACCCAGCCAGGTCCAGTGTTCTCAAACATTACTTGTCTGGAAGGGGAGATTAGAAACTAGCTCAGATCTCTTACCTGAGCTTCAAAACTATATATGCCTGCTTTCATTATTACCTTTATGTCCTTCAGGTATCGCCAGGTCAGTCTGTCAAAAATCTCCTCCTGCTGGGTATCCTATCTCAGTGAATGGTCTTACCATCTATCCCAATTAGGATACATAAAATTATTCTTAACTGTTTCTCTCTTTCACTTGTCATATCCATGTCATCAAATTCTATATTTTGAAATCATACCCTTAATTTAATATTTATTGTCACTAGTTTATCATTTCTCTTGTGAATTACTGAATGGCTTTCTAACTGGTCTCCTTGCTTTTCGTCTTGCTACTTCCAATATATTCTCCATGCTGCTACCAGAGGACTATATGATCATATGACTTTCAGCAGAAAATTGTTATGGTTCCCTATTGCATACAAGATGGTAATGCAGGATCTGCTTCATATCTACCTCTCCAACTTCTCTCACATCACTCACCAGCTTCTAAGTTTCAAAGAATGTACCAGTACAAGAGCCCAGTTATAGAAGAGCCTCAGAGGATGCTATATAATGAGTTATCTTAAATTACTAAACCCACAAACTTCCCAGAGCTCACAAGTCTGTGGTTGGCCAGGTCTAGGACTTGGCTCTGGACCTGACCATACTTCCTCAGTACCATGACAAAACTCCCTCTAGATGGGTTATAGAAAAGAGCCAGTATAGCCCACTACAAACTTCCGTTTCCCCAACATAGCACCAAGCAGCGCAATTGTGTCTGTACTTGACACATTGGGGCCCAGCCCAGGTAGCACCACAACTACAATGAACTGGTGAAATATCCTTGAGAGTTCTGATATGGGCTGGAGAAATCTGTTAATAACACCGCACTCCAGGGTGGGCATAAGAGAGTCTCAGGACCAAATTGAGCCAGAAAAGAATGTTTACCCCAGGTGCCTACCAGCAGCCTACCTGACATGAAGAACATTAGTCAACATCTAAAGGAGCCAAGCTCATAGCCAGGAAAATGGTAGTGAATATTAATATTAGGTCCACAGATTGAGGCAGGGTCGATAACCTTGAGGACTAGAGGCAGGAAGGAATCAGGTATGCTGAATCAGGTATGCAAAATGGTATAAAATGAAGTCTGTGAACAAGAAGTCTGTACTGAAGCTTCCTTGTTATACAGCCTTGCCTCTGTCTTGCAATGTTTCTCTCTAGCTCCCTTGTGGGGTAAAATAGGGATAGTGCAACACAGTGATGTCATTGTACCTAGCTCCCTTCCCAGTTCCCAAAATCAGGCAGAGGACAGCCAGAGACAAGACTTTTTCCAGAAACCGTTTACTAATAGGGAACAGTTACTCTCTCATGTCCTCAGGTTTGATTTATCATGGATTTGGGACTTGGAAGAATAGAGCCTGAAGATGGCCACTAATCATTCAGGATAGCTGGAGTAGAAAGAGGGCAAGAAGGGTCTGCCAAGCAGTGCTAGCTTGTCTCCTGTGTGATGGATCTTCTCCAAGTGAATGGATGGACCAGGTCAGAGCCACAGAGGCTTAGAAACCAGCACAGGGTCTCTTTCACTTATCTTCCTTTTCTTTTCCCATCCTCCTAAGAGTTTTCATCACATTCCAGAAATTGCCCCCAGGTCGACCTTCTATAAAGTGTCAAGCTGCTGTTTGTTCTGGCTTATGTGTTCCAGAAAACAGAAAAAGTCGACTTCTCCTACAACAGACTGGCTGATCCTAAGTTTTCATTTTATGACAAGACTTTGGTGGAAGCAGTGAAAAGGGGAGATCGCTGGGTACACTTGTTTTTCCTGTCACTCTCATTGTGTCATACCGTGATACCAGAAGAGAAAGTAGAAGGTGAGAAGGGGCTTGAGGCCTCATGGACTGAGAATATGTCATAGAGTCTAGGCTGATTGGCGGGGGGGATGGTTTGATATCATTTGTAATGGTTTAATCTAAAGAACTTTCTAATAGGAAGAGTTGTCCAGCAATGGAATGGATAGTCAAGATAAGTAGTGGGCTCCTAGTCACTGAATATATTCAAGTGGAAAACAACGTCTTTGTCTTAAAGAAGATTCATTCATTGGATAGGGGTCAAACTTGGTGCTCTCTAGCGAGCTTCGGATCTTGAGACTCTGTAATATTCTGTCACAGAGTTTATCTGATTTATTGCCAAGATCAACCCCACTACCTCTGATAAGACTTCCTGAAGGATGAGTTGAGTCATCCTCTTGTTGCTTCACAATTTAAAGGTATCCCCATATACCCTAATTTCTTTAGTAACCAAATATGACTATGTCATCCATGAATTTATCAAAATCTTTTTCAGAAATTACTGATTTTAAATTAAGAAGACTTTTTTCCTTAGCAAACAAGAATTTAGGCAGCCAAGTAAATCACATCCTTCAAAGTCAATGTAGTCTTAATATAATACCACCATGAGTAACACCTTATATTTGTACATCACTTTATAATTTTACAAGTTGCTTTCATTTATATTACCTTCCACAATCTTCACAACAGCCCTCTGCAGAACAAGAAAAATGCTCCTAGTTTTATAGCAAAGGAAACTGAAGCTAAAAGAAATTAAGTGCTGTACAGAAGAAACTAACACAGCATTGTAAAGCAACTATACCCCAATTTTTAAAAAAAGACATTGTGACGACTAAAATCCTATAGCTAAGAAAGGTATAAATGGGATAAGAACCCAAATCTCATGTCTTCTGGCCCCATGAGCTCCCACCCTTCCACAAGCCTCTCCGGGTCTGATATTCCAACAAGTTGGTATTACTTGAAGCATATTTGGACTTGTCTATGTTTACTGCCTTGAGTGACAAGGTAGGAAACACACAAGAAAGTAATCTTGTTATCCCATAGACACATCTTATGTCTGACTTAAAATTATACTCCCCCACCTACCTTATTCACAAGTATAAGATTCTGATGATGTATAACTGTTTTTAAAACTCAAATTAACCTTCAAAAGAGAAATAATCTAAAATATATCTCAGGTTATGGGGATTATTCTAAAAGAGGAGTTCCAGAAATGTCTTGAGTAATATCAGATTGAAAGATTGATTCAACAGAGTAAGTCATTTACCTTCCCAGGGTGAGAGTTTCAAAGGTGACAATACTCATTCATATATATATATTTTTTAATTGTTTACTAAACTATCAATCTTATTACCTTATAGCAGTGTTCATCAAAGTGCAGCCAGTCCTATGCAGGAGCACTTTATGTAGGACCATATGCATGAGACTCACTCAGGAGATTTGTTAAAATTCAATTTCCTGGGCCATCCTCCCAGATTTTGTGATTCTGGATTCAGTAAGTTTGGGTGGGGCCCAGGAACCTTCATTTTTAACAATCTCCCGAGCCATCTTTACCCGCTAAAGTTGGAAAGCAACTGCCTATGTTTCGTTTGTACACATGTTCTGTGTACTTCTGTAATACTAACTCAGGTCTGTGAAATGAGTTGAGAATATGGGAAAGAATGAAAAACCTGACCTGTTCTATGCAACCTGGCCTTTTAGGGCCAGGCTTGGGTGGAAATTTTGAAGAAAGATGTCCCCTCCTGGGCTCCATCTTTATGTAAGCCACTTGGAAGACAATCTCACTTCTGGGTGGACTTCATCTGCACATCTCTATGGGCTCTGGCTGCTCTCTTCTCTCCTGCCAGGTGAGCTGACTTACCAGGCTCAGTCCCCAGATGAAGGTGCCCTGGTCACTGCTGCCAGGAACTTTGGCTTTGTGTTCCGTTCCCGCACGTCTGAGACAATCATGGTAGTCGAAATGGGGGAAACCAGAATCTACCAACTACTGGCTATTTTGGACTTCAACAGTGTGCGCAAGAGGATGTCTGTTATTGGTGGGTGCCCCTCCTAGTCGGCCCTCTCCCCTTATTTGTCTTTCATATACATTCACACGTTGACTTTCCCCTCTATCTACACACAAATGTTTTCTCCTGCCCACATGCCATTTCACAGGCACTCTGCCTCAAATACAAATACATAGCCATTCCCACTTTCTCTCTCATAATCCTTTATGTTTTCTTATATACACATATGTGAGCTTACTGCCATGTGCTAGGGCCCTTATTTAGTGATCCTGGGTAGTAGCTTGTCAGAACCCTCAAAGCCAAGATAAGAACAGAGAATAAACCCATAAAGCCTGAACTTGGAATAAGAAATGGGGGCAGACAATATAGAGGAAATTAATATTATCTTGCTCTCAGTTAGTTTGGGCCTCAGGCTGAAGAGGAAGAAAGTCATTTTTCATCCTTGGTCCTTATTAGGTGTGGGCCTTGGTCTGGAACTTGGACTTGAGAAGCTAAATGTGATTCTGTATCAGAGTCTTCCATAGGTGATACTGAACCCATGGAAAAACTGGTTCCAAAAGGTCCTCTCTCATTCTCACCAGCCCTCACCACATCACTCATCCTGTGTGACCACTCATTGAGTGCTTAGCCCCCAAAGGTGTCAGAAACAAATGTCATGGGAACAGCCTCCTGCCATCTCTCAGTGGCCCAGACAAGTTCTTGTAATAATGGACCTATATGGTTACTTTGCTTAATTTGCTTATCCTTAGTGAGGACACCTGAAGATCGCGTAATGTTATTCTGCAAGGGTGCAGACACGATCCTCTGTCACCTACTTCATCCATCCTGTAGATCCCTCAGAGATGTGACCATGGAACATTTAGATGTAAGTGTTTAGGTTGCAGGGGAGGGAAGCTGTGGATGGATCTGTGTATCTGTGTCCATATATATGTCCCCATGTCAGTGTGTTTCAGTATGGGGTACATTGGTGTCTGTGTCTCTTTAATTGATAGAAGAATAAAAACTACCTCATTCTGTGGGATTCTCACTGACCACATTGCCACCTTCTGTGTGAAGGAGTTGGGTGGCCCAGGATCCCAGGGGAATGATGAGGATTGTGTTGTGGGAACACTTACCACAGTCAGAACAGTTCATTCTATGATTCCTGGCTCGGGAGGTCCTGTGGTCACATCTAGAATTTGCTTCAGAATAGGGCCTGCTGGACTTCCCTGGTGGCACGGTGGTTAAGAATCTGCCTGCCGGGGCTTCCCTGGTGGCACAGTGGTTGAGAATCTGCCTGCTAATGCAGGGGACACGGGTACAAGCCCTGGTCTGGGAGGATCCCACATGCCGCGGAGCAACTGGGCCCGTGAGCCACAACTACTGAGCCTGTGCATCTGGAGCCTGTGCTCCGCAACAAGAGAGGCCGCGATTGTGAGAGGCCCACGCACTGCGATGAAGAGTGGTCCCCACTTGCCACAACTGGAGAAAGCCCTCACACAGAAACGAAGACCCAACACAGCAAAAATAAAGTCATTAATTAATAAACTCCTACCCCCAACATCTTCTTAAAAAAAGAAAAAAAAAAGAATCCACCTGCCAATTCAGGGAACACGGGTTCAAGCCCTGGTCCAGGAGGATCCCACATGCTGTGGAGCAACTAAGCCCGTGCGCACAACTACTGACCCTGTGCTCTAGAGCCCACGAGCCACAACTACGGAGCACGCGTGCCACAACTACTGAAGCCTGCACACCCTAGAGCCCGTGCTTTGCAACAAGAGAAGCCACCGCAATGAGAAGCCCGCACACCGCAACGAAGAGTAGCCCCCACTCGCCGCTACTAGAGAAAGCCCGCGTGCAGTAATGAAGACCCAACGCAGTCAAAAATTAATTAATTAATTAATTAATTAATTAAAAGAATAGGGCCTGCTGGTATGGGAGGCCCCACCCCACCAGCCATGATGGGAAAAGACTGCTTTTAGGGTATGGAGCAGAAGGCACCAGGCCTGGGCTGTGTAGAGGACTGTTTGACACCGTCCTATGTTATTTACAGGATTAGAATCCCCATGGTTACCTACCTACCCCACCCCACTTCCACCCTCTGGGACTTGAGATATATCAGAAAGAGAGATTGGCTTCAGTCTGCTGACATTAGAAGGGAAAACCAGATTCATGCTCGCTGGGGTTTCTACCCTTAAACCTGGATATATAAAGGGTTGGGGGAATAGGACAGGGGATGTGATGGGGAAGGGGCAGATCAGAAAAATATTTTAAAGAAGAAATAGGTTGGAGGAAGTGCTATTTTATTAGGGCCATTTTGGCTTGGCCCCACGTTAACTCATAGAAGTCAGAGAGCAAATGGCCAGAAGGCACATGTAAAGATGTTCAGTGTCAGCCATCAGGGAAAAGCAAATCAAAAATCACAAGACACTACTTCACACCAGTAGGGTAGTTAAAATCGAAAAGATGATCAGACAATAATGAGCACTGCCAAGGATATAGAGAAATTGTAACCTTCATACATTGCTGACAGGAATGTAAAATGATGCAACCATTTTGTAAAACAGTCTGGCATTTCCTGAAAAAGTTAAGCATAGAGTTGTCATATGACCCAGCAATTCCACTCCTAGGTATATTCCCAAGAGAAATGAACATTTATATTCACACAAAAACGTGTACACTAATATTTATAGCAGCATTAGTCATAATAGCACAAAAGTAGAAACAATCCAGATCCCCATCAATGGATGAATGGATAAATAAAATATGATAAATCTGTACAGTGAATATTATTCAGTCACAAAAGGGAATGACATACTTATAAATGCTACAATGTGGATAAACCTTGAAAACATTATGCTAAGAGAAAGAAGCCAGTCACAAAAGGCCAATATTTTACGATTTCATTTATATGACATGTCCAGAATAGGCAAATCCGTAGAACAGAAAGTAGATTAGTGGTTACCAGGGGCTAGAAGAAAACGGAATGGAAATGACTGCTGACGGGTACAGGGTTTCTTCGGAGGTGATGAAAATGTTTGGGAATAAGATAATAGTGATGGTTGCACAACTTTATGAATATATATATATTTAAAAACCGCTTAATTGTATACTTTAAAAGGGTAGATTTTATGGTACATACATTGTATCTCAAGTTTTTGAAAAAGTCATTGAAGCGTCCCACATAGGACAACTCTTATGTCTTATACTGGTTTCCTGAGGCCACAGTTTTGCTTTTTTGGTATGTGTGTGTGTGTGTGTGTGTGTGTGTGTGTGTGTGTGTGTGTGTGTTTTATGGGCTACTCTGAAAACTTGTCTTTTAACCTTCCAGAACTCATGAATCAGGGTATCTTCTCAATGAGCATATATTCCACAGACTGGCTTCAAAGAGGGGTCATAAAACTATTTCAGATCTTTTGACCTGCTTCCAACCTTAACAGATACCCATAGTAGAGCCTAAAACACTACAATCTATTAACCACTGAGGATACACCTATAATAGTCAAGTTCCAGAAACCCACTCATGCAGAAGCACAGCTCCAAGCCCTCTAAGACAGGAATCCAGCAAACAGTCACACAAAAACAAGCAGCAGTCATAATTTGGCCCCAGGGCCCCAGTTTTCCCACCACAAGAGAAAAAAAAAACATACTAGTAAGGGATAAGTAAAAAATAATGTTAACACAGGCTGCTAAAGTATTCGTTGAGTGGATTAGGAATCTGTCAGTGTATTGCTAAGCTTGCCAAGTCCTCTTATCAGTATCGTGCAAAATCAGTTTCTGCCATATCTCTTCCTTCTTTTTTTTTTTAAATGGCTGATGTTGGGGCTTCCCTGGTGGCGCAGTGGTTGAGAATCTGCCTGCCAATGCAGGGGACACGGGTTCAAGCCCTGGTCTGGGAAGATCCCACATGCCGCGGAGCAACTGGGCCCGTGAACCATAACTACTGAGCCTGCACGTCTGGAGCCTGTGCTCCGCAACAAGAGGCCGCGACAGTGAGAGGCCTGCACACCACGATGAAGAGTGGCCCCTGCTCGCTGCAATTAGAGAAAGCCCTCACACAGAAACGAAGACCCAACACAGCCAAAAATAAAATAAATAAATTTATAAAATGGCTGATGTATATTTTAAATTGCTGAATATTTATTTATTTATTTATTTATTGAGGTAAAATTGGTAGATGACATTATATAAGTTTCAGGGGTACACTATTATAATTTGATTTTTATATTCACTTCAAAGTGATCACCACTTTGTCTAGTTATCACCCATCACCATACAATTGACCCCCTTCACCTATTTCACCCACCCCCCCAATCCCTTTCTTCTCTAGCAACCACCAATCTGTTCTCTGTATCTATGAGTTTGTGTTTTGTTTGTTCATTTGTTTGTTTTTTAGATTCCACATATAAGTGAAATCGTTTGGTGTTTGGTCTTTCTTTATCTGATTTATTTCACATAGCGTAATACCCTCAAGGTCCATCCATCTCGTCACAAATGGCAAGATTTCTACTTTTTGTGGCTGTGTAGTATTCCATTCGTCAATGGACATTTAGGTTGCTTCCATATCTTGCCTGTTGTAAATAATGCTGCAGTGAACACAGGGGTGCATGTATCTTTTTGAATTAGTGATTTCATATTCTTTGGATAAATACCCAGAAGTGGAAGAGCTGGATCTGGATCATATGGTGATTCTATTTTTAATTATCAAAAAGACAAATAACAAAGGTTGGAGAGGATGTGGAGAAAAGGGAACCCTCATACACTGTTGGTGGGAATATAAACTGGTAAAACCACTATGGAAAACAGTATGGAGATATTTCCTTCTTAAGAAGTCTCTTGAGATCTTCTCTCAGCCTTCCTTTTTATAGCTTCACCTGCCAACAGTACAGAGGTTTAAGAGTAGCATTCTCTGCAGATACTGCCTTATATTAATTTTACCTGACAGCTAAATGAAGTACTCAGGAGTTACACAGAGAACTAAGAACAAAATATCAAGATGATAAATTCTGTTTCTATTTGCTCTTATAATGCCAAAGTGAATAATTTTGAGGCTCACTATTAAGTTATTATGGGGACTTCCCTGGCAGTCCAGTGGTTAAGACTTCACCTTCACTGCAGAAGGCACGTGTTTGATCCCTGGCCGGGGAGCTAAGATCCCACGTGCCACGCACAGTGCAGCATCTAAAAAAAAAAAAAAAAAACAACAGTGATTATGTAGAATTGTTATTCATGTGCAATTCTCAACACACAAAATCTGCTTCTAACCCTCCTTCAGTTAAATATGAATTGTGCCCTAAACTACCCACACTCTCACCTAGCTTTCCTTATAACCAAGAGTATACTTCCGTAAGATAGTTAGCTATGCGTGGTTAGGATATATTGGTGGCCAAAGGGCAAAAGATGCTGACTCACCCAGAGAGCATTTCAGCAGTGGCCTCATTAACACTACTGGCAATGACTAATTAACTGAGCCACCCAGCTGTAGACAAATACACAAATTTGCTATTTGAGATGCCCATTGAATACCTGATGAACGAAGGCAGGGAGAGATGAAAATAAATAAATGTAAGCCTGTAAAAAAACAGTAACACCCTTGATTATTTATTATAAGAATTCCTTTGTACTTTATTACTCTCTTCTTTCTCATCTTATAGACATCATTATCTTCTCTTTAGAGGGTGAATTATTATCCCAATTTTACAAGAAATAAATCTAGAAGGCGTCATTCTTTACGAGGGTCGCACAGCAAATTACCTAACCACAGGTGGAAGTTAGAATCTGCTGTCTCTCAGAAGTACTCTCAGCCTTTATCCCCAGCTATGCTGGCACGATCCTTAGGACGTTTGACTGAGAAAACTGAACAGGTGCTTTCTGGTTAGGCTAGGTACTAGCCCTGTGATATTAACCAATAAACCCTATCTTGCAGGCAGATGGAGCCTGTGGGGTTACTCTGTCATTCCTTAACTCAGCCCTAACCCAGCCCAAGTGCACACATGTCTTCCAGGATTTTGCCAGTGATGGCCTTCGCACCCTCATGGTGGCCTACCGAGAACTGGACAATGCATTCTTCCAGGACTGGAGCAGGAAGCACAGTGAAGCCTATCTGTCTTTGGAGAATCGGGAAGATAAAATATCAATGGTCTGTGAAGAGATCGAAAAAGACCTGACGGTTAGTGTGAGGAAGCCAGGGACAGATTGGAGGCAGGATTGGGGGCGGGGGACCAGTCAGGAGACTGAGCAAGGGCTCTGAGAATGGCTTCCAGCAAATCATAGGTTCAGGCTCTCTCTGGATACTAGATACTGGAATCCAAGCTGATTCAGGATATCTTGGATCTTTGAAATCCATAAAGAAGGTAAGAATGTACTTGTTGTAAATTTCATCTTTCTGGTAGTGTTTCTTATCCCAAAGCTGTCCACAGAAGCTAAGAAATCTGGAAGAAATCAGGGTCTGAATAATGTACAAATTAGATGATCCAGAACTAATTGATGGAATAATCAAGACAATAATGTTCACTCATTCATTCAACATATTTGTTAAGTGCCTCCTATGTGCCAGGTACTGTTTTAAGCCCTGAGCATGTAGTAGTAGGCAAAACAGACAAAAAAGTAATATATATACAGTATGTTAGGTGATGACAGTTCTATGGAAGAAAATAAAGCCAGGAAGAAAGGTAGGGAGTATCAGCATATGTGTGTGTATTGTAGAGGGTAGAGTATAATTGCTATTTTAAATAGGGTGCTTAGTCTTCACTATGAAGGAGACATCTGAGCAGAGACCTGAAGAAGGTAGCAAACCAAGCAGATCTCTGGGGAATCAGTTTTCCAGAAAGAAGGAACAGCAAGAACAAGGACTCTGAAATAGGAGCAGACCTAATTTGTTAGTAGAACAGTAAGGCAGCTCATGTGGCTGGTACAGTGTAAGTGAGGAGGAGACAATAAAAGGACATGAAACAGAGAAGCAGTAAGGGGTCTTGACAGGCCCGTATAAAGACTTATAGTAAGCCATGGAAAACAGTTGAAGAGTTCAACCAGAGAAGTGAGGTGATAGCTTTTAAAATGATCAGTCTGGCTGCCACGTTGAGATTATACTGTAGGGGAGCAAAGCAGACCCAGGGAGACCATTTAGAAAGTAGTTGCTTTTCCGGTTTGCAAGGCAGAAATAGAGACACAGACGTAGAGAACAAACATATGGACACCAAGTGGGGGAAGGGGGGGTGGAATGAACTGGGAGATTGGGATTGACCTACTTACACTAATATGAATAAAATTGATAACTAATGAGAATCTGCTGTATAGCACAGGGAACTCCACTTCGCTGTACAGTAGAAACTAGCACAACATTGTAAAACAACTATACCCCAATAAAAAAAGAAAGAAAGAAAGTAGTTGTAATAGTACAGGTGAGAAATGATAATGGCTTGGACCAGATAGAAGTAGTGGAAGTGGTGAGAAATGGTCAAATTCTGTACACTTTTAAAAGTAGCACAAACAGAATTTGCTGATGGTTTAGATTATAGAATATGATAAAAGAAGTTACAGATGACCCCAAGATTTTTGACCAGATTGATACAGGCTCTGCTATAAAAAGAGAAATTGCTGATACCAAATGGGAAAATTCAGAGATCCCAAAGGTCACAAATCTCCTTCCATAGTCAGTTCTGTGGTTAGTATTTCTAGTCTGTCCTTTTAGAGGCCTAGCAGAAATCAGTCAGTAGTTTGTGCGACTGTCAGTTCCTCAGACCCAGTGCCGGTGCCCATCCCTGTGTTCAGTCGGTACTATTAGGGTATCACTGAGAGACGGCATGGTGTTGGACCAACATACTTTCAATGTAGTGTGGGAAAGGCCTTGAAAACCTTAGAGGACCTCAGTAGGTACAAACAAATGAAGTTCACCCAAGCCCTTTTAGAGCTGAAAGAAAAACTGGAGTTGGATTTGGGGATCCCTTGTCTGGGACCCACTGCTTTTGGAGACCAAAGCCAGGAAACGTGCTATGAAGCAAGGGAGAAGTGAGAGTGTGTTGAGAAACAGAGGATTTAGAAGTGGCACAAAGCTTCATGTACGACTTGGGCAAGTCTTTTCCCCCTTTGGTTCCTTATATTCTATGTTTCTAAATGTGATTTCAGTGTGTGGTTGTAAAGCTGTCTGTTGAGGGGCAGAGTGTAGTGAGTTTTATACCATTGGGGTCCTCGCGCCAGGACACAGCCAGCTTACTAGAGAGGATGCTGAGGTGCCAGTCGAGTTGTTGGGTACCACTAAATGCAGTGAGCCTCTTCCTTTGCCTCACTCACTGATATTTCTGTTCAAAGCTGTTAGGGGCCACAGCCATAGACGACAAGCTGCAGGATGGAGTACCCGAGACGATTATCACCCTGAACAAAGCCAAAATTAAAATCTGGGTTTTAACTGGAGATAAGCAAGGTAAAGGGGAGCTCCTTGCCTGACCAATTCTCTTCCCTGTCCACCTTAGCCATTTCTTCTTTTTCTTTTTCATTTCCTTTTTTTCTTAGCCATTTATTTGACAAATACCTTATAACCCAGGTCAAGTCATTAGAGGACACCTTCACTCCCAGTCTTGCATATAATTTGCTAAGCATATATAGTACTTTATGCCAGATACTGTATTAGGCATGGAGAACACAGAGATGACTCAGTCAGACATGGCCTCTGTCATCCAGGAACTCACAAGCTAAAAACTTTTAGGGTTGTCTTTGACTACACCCTCTCTGTTGTCCCAAAGATTTACTCTCTTACCATGTTCCACTAATTCTTCTGAAAATCTTCTTAACTATGCCACCACCCTAGTTTAGCCTTTGTCCCCTGTTGGCTGTACTTCTGCAGAAACTTCTGAACTGATCTGTCTCTTGACCTTATTAATTTCAATATAGCCTACATTAAACCATCAGTTTAACCTTCCTAAAATACTGCTTTTGTGATGTTACTCCTCTACTCAGGTACCTACAGCAACTTCACATGGTAAAGTCGGACTCCACTGTCTGGACTTCAAGACCTTGATAATCTGTTGCTACCTACACATCCTTATCTCCATCGTAATGTGACCATATCTTCATTATGTCCCGAACCAATTCCTATTCTATGCCCTCTGTTTGGATTGTTTCCCCATTTGAAATTCTTTTTCCCCCTAAACAAATCTTACTCATCCTTTAAGGCCTTGCTATAAGAAACTTTCTAAGACAATTGCAATCTCTCCTCTGAATTTTGATACTACTTGTAGCCAAGGTTCAGGACTTAATTAAAAAAAATTGTTTTCCTTAGTATGACTTTATTCCAAATTCAAGATTTCTTGATGCAAAGGAAAGACTACAACCTAAATATATCTCAGTCCCCCATAAAATCTAGCATAGAAACAGGCACAGTGCTGTTCAAGGAAATATACCCAGATTGCCGGAAGTGAATACAGATAGGAATTGCTTTAAGAAATAAGGGAAGGCTTTGTAGAGAAAGCTAAGCCAGAATGATCCTAGTTATTGATAAATAACTTGCAAGTCTGTACCAGGTAGACATTTTCCTCTGGATGTTTGAATATAGTCTCCACTGGCTCACGAAAAACACACTTTGACTGCATCCATGGCAAATATGGACATATGGGCTCTGCAGGCCACTGTTTAGTGCCTTTGTACCTGTACACTGTAAAGACCCTGTTCCAGCCAAAATGCGACCTGTGTTCCCCCTTGCCCTGCAGAGACTGCTGTGAACATTGCCTATGCCTGTAACATATTTGAGGATGAAATGGATGGGATGTTTATCGTGGAAGGCAAGGATGATGAGACTGTTCGGCAAGAACTCAGGTACGATGGGAGAGCTGCCACAGCCTGTCCCTGGAACCAAGATTTCCCACCCATCACTTCACCCAGTATGGCTCCTACAGTACCAGAAGGAACAGAGAAGAAATGGGGGAGGGAAAAACAAAAAAACCTAAAATATTCGAGAGAATTTTGTGAAGAAGCATTAGGGCTCAAGGAGTTGGAGTGTGGAGGTGGAGAAGTGTTGTATGTAGATGGTCTTGGGACCTAAGGCAGTGGCTGGTCTCAGAAAGCAGTTGAGTATGAGGCCCTGGGAGGTGCTCTGCAGAGGACACATTTTCCTTCCTAAGCTCTGGGGCTTCAGGTCAGACACTAACCATTACTCTTGGCTTTCAGGTCAGCAAGGGAAAAGATGAAACCTGAGTCTCTACTGGAATCAGACCCGGTAAACAGTTACCTCACCACAAATCCCCGAATGCCCTTCAAAATACCCGAGGAGATGCCCAATGGCAACTACGGCTTGATCATCAATGGCTACAGTCTGGTGGGCAACACAGACCTACAACTCTGTTCTCTTCTTCCAAGGAACTTTTTTCCTAGGTCCAACCCACTTCAGGGAAATTTCAAGATCCTTTTGCTATTCCATGAGTTACCCTATTCCCCCTTCCTTCAGGTGCCCTTGCCTGTCAGACACCTTTCCCCAGCCTTCTCTAGGCAGGAATAACGAGGAAAGAGAAGCCAAGGGCATAGTCCTTTCTTATCCAAATTCTTCACTACTGATGTGGCCCATCACATAGGGGAAGGGGGGAAGTGAGCAGAACCAGGTCCTCCAAAAAATCACTTGGCCTTATAACCCAGTCAATTGATTTGACCCAGTGAGAGACCCTCACTGGTTTTCCACTGGAGGCTGGGTCAGGATGCCTAGAACTGACTTGCGGGCTTGGCTGCCCTTGGGAGTGGAGCATCTGGGGAGAAGCTCTGCCTGACAGGGGAGTATGGAGGGGAAGGAGAAGGCCTAGGAAGGTTCTGTCCCAAGAGTCTTTTGGGGCAGCCTGGAATGTGGGTGTGTCCTGGTGCTGCAGGCCCACGCTCTAGAAGGGAACCTGGAGTTGGAACTGCTGCGAACGGCGTGCATGTGCAAGGGAGTGATCTGCTGCCGGCTGACACCCCTTCAGAAGGCCCAGGTGGTAGAGCTGGTGAAGAGGTACAAGAAGGTGGTGACACTGGCCATCGGGGATGGGGCCAATGACGTCAGCATGATCAAAGGCACGTGAGGGATGGGGGGGCCGTAGTGCCTAGCCACGGGCTTGCTCTTCCCTTCTTCCATGGGCAAAACTGATCTGGGTGGCACTGTGTTGCTGGCTTACTCTCCTGCATATCATATGTATTGTACATTTATAGTGTTTTGCAGCTTCATTCGTGTTCCTCTACACCTCAGTTCCCACTTGTTTACACATCATTACACCAGCCCACATCCACAGTCATGCACACACATTCAGATTCATGTATGTTAACACTCACACACACTCAGATACCCATGGCTCCAATAAGAACACATGTGCATAGCCACAGAACAACAGGCTGTGCAACTACAACGCCATCTTTCTGAGATGGCATTGAAGCCCACAGAAAGGACCCCTGGGCAGGAGTCGTGGTCTGTTCCTTTTTTGAAGGCTGTAGGGCTGAGCAATGTTAGACAGACTACAGGGCTGCCCAACCAGGGAATTAGCTGTGCGGTCTGATGCAGGGATCTTTTCCTCTCTGAGGCAATATTCCCAAGAGCTTGCCCTGACTCCCCTGGCTGGAGAAGAATAGCAAACTTACTGATGCTTCGGACCAACAGAAGCAAATGGCTGAAACTGGTGCTAATTTCAGCTGAATGTTGTTAGCCTCCAGCAACTTGTGGTTCTGTGAGATATGGATAACATCTAGGGGTCCTCTAGTCCAACCTCTCTCCCCGTACTGGAAACACTAGCAGATATTCCAGCCTCGGCTTCAATACTAGGAAGTGTTCTTGCTCTTTTCCCCACTTTCTAGAACTTCATTGGCTTTTAGAGCCTTAGAGGTTTCAATTATTCTGTTAAGCAATGTAATAGGTATATACCAGAAGATCAAAGAATTTGGCCTATATTACAACAGACTGATTAAAACTTTTAGAAACTTAAGTCTGACCTTCCATCAAGCATAATCCTTGCTTTATCCAGAAAAAGTCACCTTAAGCTTCCTGAAGAACTCGTTTCTTACTAACAAAGTATGTACATCACGTATTCCTCCCAACAGTTGGATTTTGGCTCCTTAGGTAAACTTAGGTAATTAAAAACTATGTTAGGTTGACATTCATCCTGCATCTTTAATTGATTTAAGTGGCTTCGAGAGATAACGAGAAATTTTTACCTCAGCATCTGGGCAGTAGGGAAGAGCCCAGATGGCTATAGTAGGTGCAAAACCATCAAGGACAGTTTTCTAGTACTAGCTGTACGTGGCGTTCTTGAGTGGCAGCATCCGAAACAAAGGGCAGATGAAGGAGTTGTTGTCTGACTTGTGGGGGAGGGGCAATCCACTAAGGAGAAAAGACTCCATAAGTAAGTGCCACCTTGAGCTGGGCCCACCAGTGTTTTTCAAAGGTAAAATAAGGGGCTTATGCAACATGATCTCAGCCTTCCTTTTACACTTCCCAGGCCGGGAGCCCAGAAGACAAGCTCTGTGGCTGAGACGTTTCTGGGGTTTCTTTGCAGCTGCCCACATTGGAGTCGGCATCAATGGCCAGGAGGGAATGCAGGCCATGCTCAACAGCGACTACACCTTCTCCCAGTTCCGCTATCTTCAGCGTCTACTCTTGGTCCACGGCCGCTGGTCCTATAATCGCATGTGCAAGTTTCTCAGCTACTTCTTTTACAAAAACTTTGCCTTCACTCTGGTGCACTTCTGGTATGCCTTCTACAGCGGGTTCTCTGCACAGGTAGGAAGTCAAGTGGCATTCCCCACTCTCGTCAACTGGGTCTTTTCTAATCGCCCCCCACTTCAACCAGTTCAGACCCCTTTTCTCCTCTAGAGACGTGTGTATGACGTGCTGTCATCTATCCATTAAACTCCTCACCCATGATGATCCCATCTCCTAACCCTACACTTAACCTTAGATTTCTAAACACTAACTTTTCTGTCCTGGCTCTGACTTGGCCTTGACTCCTACCAACAGAACTCTCCCATGAGATATTTTCATCTTTTCCATGACACAGAGACCTAGAATTTCCCAACATATGTAATGGGGGTGGGGGTGAGATTCCTAGGTCTGGGAGGGTTTTTAGCGTCCAGAGTAATCTTTATGGAACAGGCTAAGTCTCAAGGGGCCTTTGGGTCTTGCCAGACAGACTGGTTCTGGCATTTACCTGTAGCCATACTTGGAAACACAGCTTCCCTTTACTTCTCCTTCCTCACCCAGACATACCACACTGCCAAACACACCCTATCTTTCCTCTAATGAATATGAAGCCTCCCCCACAGAAGTGGGGAGAGGTGACACTTGGATGTTGATGTTCTATGAGAAGTCCCTTTTCCTATGAGAAGTTTTTCAGGAGTCTCTCAAGGATTCCCAAAGAGAAACAACCTCAGGAATGATTATCTTGGGAGATCCCTACTACCTTTGTTACCTTGGGCTCCAGGGGAAACAGACCAGTCAGCAGACAATAGTAGGCTTGTCTACCCCTAGTGTCTAACAAAGCCAGTCTGGTTTGTGGGAGGTATATGTGTATTTATGTGTTACTGCTGACCTCTTGTGGTTAGTGAAGAAAGGAGCCCTCTCTAGGCCCAGAATGAAGCACCCAGCTGGGGAAGGGTCATCGGGTCTGTTCTGCTTGCCAGTGTTAGAAAATGTCCAGGGTTATAGAAACTACTGAATGCCATAAGCAGATAAAGAACCCAGAGGCTTACATGCCTGGGAGTGCAGGGCTACACCTAGCATTCCCTAGCAGCCACTCTGGGTCCTTTCTGTGTAGGGAGGAGCAGTACAGGTCATGGTGGGGTTGGTCTAAATCAGCCTTGTCAGGTTGGCCACAAACAAGTTTGATGTGGACTTACCCCAGCCTGGGACCCAGGGACCAAACAGAGTCTGGGGTCAGCCTTCTCAGTCAGATTTCGGAAATCCAAATCCTGCTCTAGGTTGGTATGGTGATGGGTAGGTGGAGGGCAGAAGGGCTTCTCTTGGACCTGGGAGGTGGAGCTGAGACTTTGGAGAAGAGTCTAAGAAATCTCCTTGGTATTCTTCCAGACAGTTTATGATACCTGGTTTATCACTTTCTACAACCTGGTCTACACCTCCCTCCCTGTCCTGGGCTTGAGTCTGTTTGACCAGGTAAGACCAGCAGCAAGCCTGTTAGGGCTGAAGACCCTGGGCCCTTGAAGAGTATTCCCAGGAGTGAGGAGGACAGCAATAGCCAAGCTCTACAAAGTCAAATGTAAATGGAATAATTTATAGAGCAAGGGAGGGAGCTGATCACCTACAGAGGTATCATTGGATAAAGTAAAGAATCCTCTGCCACAGAGAATAAACATCAGTTGTAGAAATCCAAGTTTTCCTGTGTGAATTTTATCTTTGTAGAGAGAAACACAGAAATTGTGCTGCACAGTAAATCGAGTGTGTAAAAAAGTGAAAGGAAATAGAGTTATTGGTGCAGGACTAGGTAAAGCAAGGGGCTTCAAGAAAGGAGCGACCCATAGAGAGATAATGAGATAAGCCAATTCAGGGAGGCCTAGGTGGGAATCCTGAAGGCCAAACATGGGAGTATGGGTATATGATGCCTTGAATCATAGGGAGTCAGCCTAGGGGATACCATTTAGCCCTCTCAGAAATTCCCTGGGCATTGAGGGTCCTGGTGCCCTACCTCTCCCTCCTCTTCTACCCAATCTCCAGTCCTGGGCACATGGAATAGAAAAGGGGCCTCCAAAGAGGAATAAGGTAGCTGAAAGAAGACATCATGGGATCATGGTTCCTGGTCTCCATCGGGGTAGGAAGGGAAATTCTCCGTAAAGTAGCTGACAGCCTCAGAGCAACAAGGGGGGTGAATTATGTCGTTCAACAGTCCTATCCAGCTTCAATGGTCTAACTCTAGGGATCCACAACATCTCAAAACAAGCCTCCAGCTTTGTTATCCAAAATTTCGGATTTAGCAGATAAAGATGATCCAATGTCATCCACGCAGAGAATTCCCTCACCTGAATTCCCAGTAGCTATGGGAATGGGAGCAGCATCACAGAACACAGATACCTCTAAGGGACTAACTTGTCTCCATTGGCTTCCCACTTTCTTCCAACTGGCTTTTGACACAAAGGATACTCAACTAAAGGAACACTTAAAACTGGGGACTCATGTCCCAACTGCCTTCCCCATCCCAAGCTCCAGTCCTCCCTTCAGCTATTCCCAATCCTAATTGCCCCCTTTCTTAACTCCACATCTTGCCCTTCTAGCTTTCTTCCACCACGTATATCCTTGCCTGGAGAGTAGGACTTTAGGAAGGGTCTGTGGTCACTGCTCTGTTCTCTGGTTCCACTTCTCAAGTAATCCATGAGGAAACTCCTAGGCAGCCTAACAGCAGACTCAGTAAGGGGAGAAGCCTCTAGTCTGTTAGAAATGGGATCTTCTATGGAGAGACCCTGAGCCTTCCTTCTTACCCTCTGGTGCTTCCAGGATGTGAATGAAACATGGAGCCTACGTTTCCCAGAGCTGTATGAGCCAGGCCAGCACAACCTCTATTTCAACAAGAAGGAATTTGTGAAGTGTTTGATGCATGGGATCTACAGTTCCTTAGTGTTGTTCTTTATCCCTATGGGGACCGTTTACAATTCAGTGCGCAGTGATGGGAAGGAAATCTCCGATTACCAGTCCTTCTCCATGATAGTGCAGACCTCCTTGCTCTGCGTGGTCACAGTGCAGGTGTGGCCAGTGGTGGGGTAAGGGGATTGGGTGGGGAGCCTGTCCGGAAGAGAGGAAGGGAAGGAGGGAAGGAAGGTGGGAAGGGAGCATCCTCCTTTACAAAATTGGAGAAGGGAGGTGGCTGACAGGTCCCAGGTTGTAGACTAATGAACATAAGAGGGTGCTTTTCAGATTGCCCTGGAGACAACCTACTGGACAATGATAAGCCACATCTTCACCTGGGGTAGCCTGGGCTTCTACTTTTGCATCTTATTCTTCCTGTACAGTGATGGCTTGTGCCTAATGTTCCCCAACATCTTCCAGTTCCTAGGTAAGATTCTGCCCAGTCTGTGGCAAGGGGCTGGGGCTGGGGGTGGTAGTGTGAACCAAGTACATTTGTTTAATAAATGTTTACTGAGCAGCTATTACTATGTGTTAGGCTCTGTCATATATATATATATCATATATATATATATATATCATATATATATATATATATATATCTCATATATATATATGATTATGACATGGTCTCAGCCCTAAAAGGACTCAAAATCTAGCTAGGTGAAATATTTTACCTCATTAGAGTCTCTAAGACATTTTTAAGCTTCTTACCTAATTTGGTCTCTACAAGCATCCTGTGAGACAGACAGGGCAAGGATTATTACACCATTTTAGAGACGGGAGGTTTTTAAAAAATGACTCAAATCTAGGTCTCCTGGTTCCCAGTCCAATGTCCTTTCTACTGTGGCATACTGCCTTCTTATCTCCCACATTAATTTCCCTCTCTCTCATCTCCACTGTGATGAGGACAAAATACAGACAGAGTAGACGTGTAGATGTAGCTGGCTTCTACCTCCTGTCAAGCCACTCATTTTTCCCTTCCAAAACCCTCTATCGCATTTTTGTGTCCAGGCCAATGCTCTAGGATTCCTATAACCTACCCCCACCTCTCCTGCCCTGCCCGGCCTTTAGAGGGAGACAAAGGCATGTGAATTCACAGTGACTTTGGCTGCACCAAGGACCTAACCTCAGTGCAATCCTTTCACATTTATATTATTTCTCAGGAGACTAACTGTCTCCAAATCAATAACTTCTTTCTTTGGACCGAAGAGACAGACCTAAGTTCTGGCTGACAGCCCCCTTCCTCTAGGCTCTGGTTCTGCCTTTCCCTTCTGGCTCATTGTTTACAGGTGTGGCCAGGAACACTCTGAACCTGCCGCAAATGTGGCTGGGTATTGTCCTCAGTGTGGTCCTCTGTATGTTGCCTGTGATTGGGTACCAATTTCTCAAACCACTATTTTGGCCCGTCAGTGTGGACAAGGTGAGTGGAACAGGGAATCTACCCAGATATAATTCATGACCCTCTTTGCCTTTGCTTCTGTGGATAAAAACCCTGTCCCCCATGCTTTGGCTTTAGATTATTGACAGAATTCATCATTGCATGAGACATCCACTGCCACACCCAAGCCGGACCAAATGGAAACATGCAAGCTCTCAACGTTCTGCCTATGCGTTCTCCCACAAACAGGGCTTTGGGGCCCTCATCACTTCCGGCAAGACAATGAGGGCCAAAATGTCCAAGAAAAACAGCTTTCCTTTTAAAAAGTAGAGGCCTTTACAGAAGCCCTAAAGGAGTCAGTCATTGCTCTTCCTCCCTTGTATTCACACAACTTAATAGGGAGAGATTAGAGTCCCTGGAAACCAGCATAAACCTGTTCTTCCACTCTCACTCCAGGGGCTCAGCCTCTTCATTCCCTAGAAGGCTATGCCCAGGTAAGGCAAGGAAAGGTAAAGGGCCCCCAGACATCTGTCAGAGTTACAGCATTTCAAGAAAAAGCAATGTCAGGCCTCCCTCTACCAACCCTTCCAAGTTTTAATCCATACAAGCAAATGTGGAAATAATGTGTGAAGAGGGGGAATGTGGGGAAGGGAAAAGAAAATAGGACCTAAGAATCTTAGTTTGGGCCCTATTTCCCATACCCAGAGCAACCATAAATTTTGCCAGGGCTCCCCACAAACATATTCACCCAGGTACCCTTCTCAGGTTTATCTGAGGGATTCAGGGCCTGGGTAGCAAAAGGAAGAGGCAGCTATGAAAAGTTGGTCATAAGAAGTTAAAGGAGAGTTTCTGGACCAAAGAAAGAATGGAGGTGGTTCCTGCCTTGATAGGACAGCTCAAGATTTTGCCACCTTCTCTTCTCTTTGACCCCTTTGACCCAAGAACTGATACCTTTTCAGGCCTCAGAACTGGGAGGGGGAGACTGCAGGGGATTTAAAAAAATCTTTTCTTGAGGGACATAAGCCATGATTGGTGAACATTTGTCTTCATTCCATAAAATTATTTTGAGAAGAAATTGTATGTACTTGGGAAATTGCTTCTAACAAGTTTATAGATAAGTAATAAATTGCTGATTTTCGAGTAGAGAGATTTTGTATTGTCTGTTAGGGCCCCAGTGATAATAACTTAGGCCAAGCAATATCATTGGTCTATAGACCCCTTTTGAATGAGACCAATATTTCCCTCCCCCCACCAACTATGTTTTCACTTCCATTCCAGTTTTTCCCCCTGCTCCTAAACTCTATCTTGGCCTCAGTATGACCACATCTTTTAACCATATAGCTCTATCCTCTTTGCACACCTTAAATATTAGTTCCCAAAGCTCAGCCCTAGGTTCTCTGCTCATTTTCTTTGTACACTTTTCCTGAGTGACAACTTCTAATCTCATGACTTTATTTACCAATAGAAAGAAGATTCTCAACTCTCTCTCTATCCTAGATCTCTCTTCTGAGATCCAGATCCATTTATTAAACTGACTCTAAGACCCTTCACTTAGTTGAATCTCAGGAAACTCACCAACCCGTATTAAACATTTTCCCCCAAAATTTCACCCCAGGATGTCACTACCATCATCCCATTCACCCAAAGCAGAATGATGGGAATCATACAATACTCTTCCTATATAGTCTAATGTCTAATATGTCATCAAGTAATATAAATTCAGCATCTTCATCATGTCCTGTTTTCAGTTCCCTCCATTATTACTACCATTGTCCTCGTTTAGACTTTGATCATCTCTGACCTGGACTACTGCATAAAATCTCCCCTCTCATCTTCCTGGCTTTCCCCTATCTAAAGTATCACCAGTACCATTTCCAGAGTTATCTTTCTGAACTGCAAACTTGATCATGTCAAGCCCCAGCTCAGCACCCTTTAAGAATTTTGCACGCCTTCAGGATCAAGGTAAAATATGAACACATTATTATTAGGCCCTCTCTAGTCTTGTCTTCTACTTCTCCCCCATCTGCATTCACTCCAGTCATGCTATTTCTGGTCTTCATGTGGTCAAGCATGCTGTTCTCATATCCTAAAATGCTTTCCCTCACCCCCTTCTTCATCAAGCAAATTCCTAGTCACCCTTCAAAACTCGGAATATTTGGAACTAAGTAGAGGTGATGGTTGAACAACATTGTGAATGTACTAAGTGCCCGTGAACCGTATACTTAAAAAGGGTTATGAGAATGTTTTATGTTATGAGAATTTTACCTCAATTTTTTAAAAACTCAGATTAGGCATTGTCTCCTGCAAGAGCTTACCCTAATTCCTCAGTGTGACTTTTATATATCTGTCCTATTTATTCAATTGCTCCCCTGTGTATACCTCTGTCGGTGACACTTATCACAGGGCATTGTAATCATTGATTTACTTATCTATTCATAACATATAATGGGCCTTTAATAAATGTCTACTGAATAAGTGAACAAATAAAATGAAAGAATATTTAAATCTGCTTCTTTGACTATTTTTCTTGTTTCCCTGAATAGCACTACCACGCAGTAGCTCAAACCAAAAAACTGGAAGTCTTTCTGGACAGCTCCCTTCCATTCCTCTAATCCAATCCATTCTGTTACCAAGTTCCATATACTCTGTCTTAGAAATGTCTTCAAGTCTTTCTCTTCCTATTTGTTCCCAATCCCATTGATTTCATTTTTCTTGCCTAGATTATGCCAACATCCTCCTCTCAGGTCTCCCTGCCTTTGATTGTGCTTCTTTCCAATCCATGATCCACACCACAGAGAGTGATTTTTCAAAAATACAAATCAGATCATGTCATTTGCCAGTTTAAAGTCCTTTAGTGAATCATCATAGCTTTCCTGCCTTGGTGCTGCCTACCTCCCCAGCTTCATCGCCACTTTCTGCTGCACACACTAAATTATTTGCAATTCCCCAAAGGTTCCATTATCTTCAGAAACCACTGTGCCTTGGCCCTTTCTGTTCTCTCCTCTTAGAATATATTCTTTCCTTTATCTAGCTAATGTGTATCTGATCTTCAATCTCAGCGGCTTTGGTCACTTCCTCTGGGAGCCTTCACTGACACCCAATTTCCTGTCAGGTTTAGATACCTGCCAAACACTAAAACTAGTTTATGACAGTATTAGTCAAGTAAGAACCTTCTTCTCCCTCCACCCTGCTCAAACCCTGGAGAAAGAAGATTAGCAAACTGGGGCATGGGAAAGAGATAGTGGGAAATGATAGACATCTACTAAGCCCCACTGAACATGGCCACCTGCAATAGGGCCAAGCTGAGAGATGGGAAACGCTTTAATTTTAAAGTAAGAAGTTTAAAAAATAATTTCATTAGTGTGGACATCTTAATTATTCAAGTGACACTTAAAGTAACAAGTACTGATTGCTACCTAAAATTGACCAGAAAATTCATGAAGTAAAAGTCTCATAAATAGGTTAAAAGAGTAGAAAACAAAATAAAATGGTTTTATAGTTAAACTGACCCCACAAATTCCATTCTTTCAAGGTTCCAATTACACACACACACACACACACACACACACTCCCTTTCATCACATTCACCCATATACAACAAATATTTATTGAGCATCTACCATGTCTGGGCACTGTTCTAGATGCTGCCAATACAGTGAAAGACAACAGAAAAGGTTTCTGCTACCATGAAGCTTATGTTCTAGTAGAAGAGCCAATGTCAAAGTAAACAAGATCATTCAGATAATAAGTGCTATGAAGATACTGCAACAGCTGCTTTAACAGTGAGAGGCTGTGAGGGGGGAGGGGTAGCTAATTTTATATTTGGTAGTCAGAAAAGGACTTTCTGAGGAAATAACATGTGACATGAAACTTAAGTGACTAGAAGGATCTAGCTTTGCAAAAATCTAATGGAAAGACATTCCAGGCAGAGTAAGTAGTGTAAAGTCCTGAAGACAGGAGCAAGCTTTGTATATAAGAAACAGAAGCCTAATGTGGACAAAACATGGTGAGCAAAGGGGAGTGTGGTTAGATAGGTCTGATGAGAAGCAGTGGAGGGCTTTAAGGCCAGTTTGAAAAGATTGGTCAGGCTATTCTACGGGCAATAGAAGTGCAAAAGTGACATCAGGGAGACTATTTAGGAGGCAGTTACAGTTGTCTAGGCATGGAATGGTGGTGGCTTAGACTAGGGTGGAAGCAGTGTAAAAATAAGTGGATGAATAGAGGATATATTTTGAAGATAAAACCAAAGGACTTTGTGGGTGGGCTACAGAAGATGCAGGTACTGGTTTATCAAATGAGCCCATTGACTTACTCAATGGTGCTAAATCCATAGATTACTGACTCTTCCCACACAGCTCCTGATGATGGGGTGGGTCTAGGTCGTCCCATATTTGTGCCAGTTGACTCCACTACTCCCAGCCACAACTGGTGAAGAGTGGATATATAATCCCAATATACCTGCTCTCTCTGGGAATTAGAATTCCAAGAAACTAAGTCAGTGATGAGAATAGTTACTAAAAGGTCATAGTTTCAGGAAGAGAGGCCTCCGTTTTAAAGTGGCCATGACTTACTATAAGTATGAAGATAAGTACGCCAATGTGTCTAGTCTATAGAGAGAAGAATAAAGCAGATGTCCAAAGGGAAACAGACAAGACACTGTTTCATTCCAGGAGAGCACCCCGTGAGGGGTTTTCTGAAGTTGAGTTGGTGATGAGATCTTTTCACTTGAGCTAGATGAGATAGCTGCCAGTAGCAAAAACAGAGAGGTGATTCCAACTTACATACGCTTATACTTGTTCCTCATCTACAGCTTCTCAGGAACAGGGAGAGGTCACGGGACCATTTGGCTCATCCTTAACATCTTTTTCTATAAGAAACTGTGGGGGAAATAACCATATTTACCACTGCCAGAAACAGAGAAACAAGGGAGCACTGTCCTAGCCCCAACATTTCCCTGTAATTCTAGCTCCAAATCTTCTAAGATATGTACAAAGAGTTTTGGAGAAAACTCAGCGTTTGGAGGATCCTGAGAGTCATGCTAGACTATTCACTCTACTTTACCCCCACCCGCCAATGACACATTAATCATTATGTCCTATAGATCAGGGGTCCCCAACCCCCGGCCTGCAGACCGGTACCGGTCTGCGGCCTGTTAGGAACCAGGCCACACAGCAGGAGGTGAGTGGTGGGCAAGCGAGCAAAGCTTCATCTGCCGCTCCCCATCGCTCATATTACCGCCTGAACCATCTTCACCCCCATCCGTGGAAAAACTGTCTTCTATGAAACTGGTTCCTGTTGCCAAAAAGGTTGGGGACCACTGCTATAGAGTCTATACCCTTAATCTCTCTTAGATCTATCTCCTCTTATCTAACCCCTCAGCCACTGTCCTAATTCAGACCCTCCCATTTCTCATCATAATTACCACAGTCTCCTAACTGGTCTCTTTACTTTCCTCTAATTCAATACCTACATTCCAACTAGAGTGAGATTTCTTAAGTTCAAATCTGTTCAAATACTGATAATAATGCAAAATATTTTTGCCCATAACAATGCAAATAATTCCTATTCCCAGTGATGCAAATTAATTTTGTCTGGTAGAGAATTTACATTTCTAAAAGTCAAATACTCATGTGAACCAGTCTTAGTGTCTTACTGGTTCTCTCATTAATTAGTGAGTTTAATATAGATTTATTTTATATTTGTATAAGATTCATGATTTTACCTTTTTTTTTTTTTGGTACGCGGGCCTCTCTCTGCTGTGGCCCCTCCCGTTGCGGAGCACAGGCTCCGGACGCGCAGGCTCAGCGGCCATGGCTCACGGGCCCAGCCGCTCCGCGGCATGTGGGATCTTCCCAGACCCGGGCACGATCCCATGTCCCCTGCATCGGCAGGCGGACTCTCAACCACTGCGCCACCAGGGAAGCCCCATGATTTTACCTTTTTGAAAAATTATCCCTTAACACAAATAACGGGAAGTAACCCCCACTTGCTGAAGCCAAAAATGAGACTATATGAATGGATAGAAGGATATGCCATCAACCTAGGGCAACAATCAAGCTCGCCTCAGTAAGAAGCAGAACCAGCTGCTGGGGAGTAGTCTCTTTGTGTCTAGACTTGACTCCTGTCTAGGCAACAGATTGATACTTCTCAGCAAACTGGTTTTCTCTGCTACTCAGGCCATTTGACAAGTAAAAGATGGTCACTCGGCACTCTCAAATTTCCATTATAAGTCTAACAATGAGTAAGGGTGTAATTCTCTCTTCCCCAAATCCAAATTTTCAGGGAAGGGATTCCAATTGGCCTAGTTTAGGCTAAGTCCCCACCCTGCACCATTTAACTGCACAAACATCCAGTTTTCCATTGGTCTCCCTGGCTGGTCCTAGCCCTCTCCACTTTGCCCCCAGAATTGTAGTTCGAAAATTCATATTTGATTTACCATTCCTGCCTTCACATAAAGTGTCTCTCCACTGCTTGCTGGATGAGTCCCAACTCCTTAGCATGTCATGGAAGGCTCTTCATTATCACACCCCTGACCATCTCTGCTGTGCTCTCTCCATCACGTCCCACATCTCAATCATATCAGTTGTTTTGCCCCTCTGTTCTTTTGCACATGCTGATTCCTTTACACCCTTTACCTCCCACTCATTTTTCCAAGCTCAGCTCACATGCCTTCTGTGAAGCCTGAGGATGCATTACACAGTATGACATTTATCTGCTTCCTTGACCCAACAAGCCTGGGTCTTGGAAGAGCACAGGGTCTCAGTCTCAACTCTTTCACAGAGGATGGAACCTAGTGAGGTTCTAATAACTATTTGTTGAATGACCACCTGTCCCCACCCCTCTTTGGATAGAAGAAGAAGACAACACAATCCTCAATGTCCCACATACACCCTGCCTAGGAGCAGGAAGTGCATGAGTTCCGTTAAAGTAAAAATTATTCATGACACTTGTTAAAGATGGTAAGGCAGATATTATTTACGGGGGCTGAGGTGGGCAGGGACCATGAAGTAGCTATAGGAACCACTGCAATGGGTGCTGCAGTGGGGGAGAGATTGAGTTCAGCTCAGACCCCAACAAAGACAAGTGGTAATTTATTAGCCAAGGAGCAGGGTAGGGGTCAGTGGGTGGAAAATTACAGCCTTAATCTGCTCTGGCTGCTATAATAAAACACCATAGGGACTTCACTGGTGGTCCAGTGGTTAAGATTCTGTGCTCCAAATGCAGGGGTCACGGGTTCGGTCCCTGGTTGGGGACAAAGATCCTGCATGCCCCACGACGCGGCCAAACAAAACAAGGAAACAAACAAAAAACAACACAGACTGAGTAGCTTATAAACAAATTTCTCACAGTTCTGGAGGCTGTAAGTCTGAGATCAAGGTGCCAGCATGGTTGCTAAGTGCTCTCTTGTCACAGATTTCCTCACCTGGAGGACTGGGCTAGGGAGTTCTGTGAGATCTCTTCTATAAAACTATTAATCCTAATCATGAGAGCTCCTCATGACCTAATCACCTCCCGAAGGCCCCACCTACTAATCTTTGGGGGTTAGGATTTCAACATCTGAATTTTGGAGGGACATGATCATAGCAGTTACTAAGAAGAAACATCAGGGGTAAGGGGGATTCTTGGTAGACCAACTCAACAGAATTCGTGCTGAAGGCAGGCCAAGGTGATAAGACACCAAGGATGGTCAGATACCAAGGGCAGAGAACTTCCAATAAACTGATTTAGTGAGATCCTTGCTCAAACTGGATTCTACAAGGACAAAGAGGAAAGCCCAAAGTCAACCTAAGTCCAGGGCAGACCCAGAAAAGCCTGACTAAATTTTTAGCCAAAGGAGACAGTTTTTGTCCGTTCTAGGTTTTACCGGGCTTTTTAACCCTGGCTACGCATGCGGTGCTTTTAAAAATATCAAGGCTGGGCACCATCCCACCCCTACTCCACCCTACCCGTGCTTCCAGTTCAACTGGTCTCGGCTGAGGTCAGGCTTTAGTTTTGTTTTTCTGTTTTTCCCAAGAGGTTCTACTGCGGTGTCGGGCAGAGAATCGCGGCATTAGGCTAAGGTGGATGCGCAAATGTACCTGCCTTCCACAGGGCAATTAGGCTGCGGGCGAGGGTTCTCCGGGTTCCAGTACACCCCAGCCCGCTTAGCCCGGCACCACCCCCGAAGGGGCGGGGCGCCGCCGCAGAAGGCGGGGCCACGGCTGAAGCCTCGCCGCTCGCTCCCCTCGCGGGAAAGCACTGCGCGTGACTCGCTGCGCTCATAGCCGCAGGAGCGGGGAGGTGGGCGAGCACCCGCTGGCCCACAGCGGACCGAACCACTGGCCGTCCTGAGGGGCGGCATGAAGGCAATTCAGATCCGTCCATCGGCGCCACAGCTGCAGGGGGGACCGGACGTTACCAAGCTGTCTGAGAGAAGGGGGGCGCCTGCTGGTCCAGGCTGCAACACGACCCCTGCAGGGCGCGAGACTACGCCGCCGCCTACGCCGTAGGACTAAACTGAGGCGAGAAACCAGGTAGGACGTCTCTTCGGGATCGGAAGAAGTCCCGGAGACCCACTGCCCTCGCGTTCCAAATGATCCCTTAGGAGAAAAGCCCTCAGTTTGCCCACCTATCCAACCCTTAGCGCCCCTTCCCTTCCGCCCTTCCCCCTCGTCGCCGCAACCTCACCCTCCGGTCTTCCTCGACCCTCTGGACCGACCTCGTCTTCAGTCCTGTCCTGACCCTTCAGCTCTGCCATCCACCGAACCCTCAAACACCCAGGACCAACCATCCTTTTGGGCGTCACCCCAGATCCACCCCAACTGTCTCCTCAAAGTGTCCCTTCGGAGACACCCCCTCAGCTGACTCGCGCCCAGTAGTCATCGTTGTACCCACATCTCCAGTGACGGCTCTGGGGTAGCGCGGCCGCTTAGCACTCAGCCCGGCGACTGCGGCGGGGTCCTCCGCACAACCGGGTCCTTTGCGCCCTCCGCCCCTTTGGCCCCTGCTTCCCAACTTGGTGTCTGCCTGAGCCGGGCTGGGATCGCTCTCACATCCCATTTTACCTTGGGAAAACCTTTGGACTGGCAGTTTGCCAGTCCCCTGCTACCGCTCTTACCTGTTGCAAAGGGCACCGTGTTCCCGTTGCCCAGAGTTGGCTTGGGATTACCAGGCTGGCCCTGAGGACACCATGGGACTGCCCTGGAGGCAAGGACCGTACATTATTAATTTGTATCTCCAGCGCCCAGCACAGTGCTTGGCACATGGTAGCACTCAGTAAATATTTAATGGGTGGGTGAATGAATGAGACCAATGCAGAGGCTGTGAGGCAGAGTGCTTTAGTGGGAAAAACGTCACTAGTTACATGAAGTGGGAAAAAAGGAAGGGCATCTAGGGGATTACTTGTGGTGCTTATGTTGGGAGCATAGAACTGAACATATTCAGTCTCAATTCATGCATCTAATGTCATTTACATAGAAGCTTCTATTTATCAGCTGATTTCCCTTTATGTTCTGTTTACAAAAAAAAAAAAAAAAGTCAGGGCCAAGGCTGCAGAAATTTTTATTGGTCAGTGTGCCTCAGAGGCTGCCCAGATAATCTTGAAAGAGCTTTACCCAGGTGACGCCCCTCCTCTTGCCCTAGCGACTAACTGCTCCCTCTAAAGAAGAACTGTGGAGGCTAGCCACAGTCTTTAAACCTTACTCAGTGTAGCTGGTCAGCTAGTGCTTCAGGACAGGTTGGAGGAATGACCTCAGTTATTTTACCCTTTTAGCTCCTGGATACCTCCCCTCCCCTTTCCTCCACTGGAGGGGTAGACATCCCAGGCTGGCCTAGTGTGAGAAATATGAAAGATTCCTAAATACTACTGAAGTATGATCAGGTCATATGGGCCATTTATATCTCAGTAGACCAGAATCAGGCAGGGGTTACTGCTATGTGAACAGTGTCAATAATAAACAAGAACACAGGCCTTTTAAAGATGGGATTCTCAAAGAACAGAAAGCCTGAAACCTGTTTTTGTTGATTCCTAAGAGGATGACCTGAACAGATTCAGTTTCCTGAAGCTAAGACAGGGTTCGGCGACCTCAGTTTTGGCCCCGGTTCCGTGGGGAAGTGGATGATATTGCTGAGTGATGAAACAATGGCTGGCAAGCTGCGGGAGTTTATAAGCTAAGTAGTTGCCTGACTAATAGTGGCATTATTGTCACTGGGGCTCAGCATATTAGTAGGTAAAATAGTGACTGGAGTTTCTTAGCAGGCTCCATGGAAATTAAGCAGTGATACGGTTTAGGGGAGAGGGGAGATCCCACCACTCTCTCTGGTGTTCTGCTACCCGTGTCCCTTCTACTGTATGACTATAACACACTCACCATCATTGTTTCTTTTCTGCTTTGAGCCAGGTCAGAATCTGATTTCCTCTGATTTTTATGTTAAGTGTTTAAGGTTCCTTTTTGTTAAATGTTTAAGGTTCCTTTTTGAGGCAAGGCCTGCCTAACTGGAAGCTGGGTATGTTCTCACCCATTTCTAGCTTTGATTTATCCTTCTTTACTTTTTCTTTCTACCATTCTCTGACTTATCTTTGTAACTTTACAAAGTGATACTGAAAGCAGGAAAGAGCTCCTGAGCTGAATTAAGCAGGGGCATGGTATCTGGAGACCAGTACTTTTTTTTTTTGTTAACCAGTATGTTTTTAATGGGCTTTTCTACTTTTCCCTGTCTAGGATCCCTGTTAAGACCTCAGTAGCCCCAAAACACTCTGGATTGTTTGATTTATTTTTTTCTTCACTTCCAATACTTCAGAGTGTTGCCAGATAAAATACAGAATGCCAAGGTAAATTTGAATTTCAGATAAACAGCAGGGTGTCCTGTATTTTTATTTGCTAAATCTGGCAACCCTAGTTCATGGGAAGGCTTATGTGTTCTGTTTTTCTCTCTGCAACTTTAGGACAATAACTCATCCTTTTCTTCTGTTGCTCATACACAATGACTGAGCACCCTATTAAATGTCACTTGACTGAGATGGCTCACTGACTGCATGTTAGGGTAAGGGCAGGCTCTGTAGAGATAGTGCAATTGGTCAGTGTTTAGGTTACCCAGAAAACATGCATCAAACATTGACATATGATATTGTAATTCCTGTCAAATGAGTCTGTCTTGCAAAATGAGCATATTATTTTGAGTGGCCAGATATAAACATTGCTCTGGATTAACTTCAAGGGATGAGGGTGGGGTGTGGAGTGCATTCTAACGAAAAGTTAACAACTCAGAACTTCTCTTGTACCATGTTTGCTGTTTTTTTTTAAGTTGTGGTAAATTTATATAATATAAAACTTACCATTTTTACCATTCTTAAATATATAGTTCAGTGTCATTAAGTACATTCACATTGTTGCCCAGCCATCACCACCATCCATCTCCAGAATTTTTTCATCTTCTCAAACTGAAACTGCATAATCATTAAACGGTTAACTCTTCATTTCCTCTTCCCCCAGCGCCTGGCAACCACCATTCTACTTTCTTTCTCCATGAATTTGACTACTCTAGGTACTTCACATAAGTCGAATCATACAATATTTGTCTCTTTGTGACTGGTTTATTTTCACTTAACATACTGTCTTCAAGGTTCATCCATGTGATAGCTTGCATCTGAATTTCCTTCCCTTTTAAGGCTGAATAAAATTCATTGTATGTATATATCACATTATTTTTATCCACATTCATCGATGGACACTTGGGTTGTTTCCACCTTTTGGCTATTGTGAATAAAACTGCTATGAACATTGGTGTACAAATATGAGTCCCTGTTTTCAATTCCTTTGGATATATACCCAGAAATGGAATTGCTGAATCATATGGTAATTCTGTGTTTAATTTTTTGAGGAACTGCCATACCATTTTCCACAGTGGCTGTACCGTTTTACATTTCCACCAACAATGTAAAGCATTCCAGTTTTTCCATAAACTTGCCAACACTTATTTTCTGTTTTGTTTTTTAAATAATAGTCATCCTAATGGGTGTGAAATGGTATCTTGTGGTTTTGATTTGCATTTCTCTAATGGCTAGTGATGTTTAGTATCTTTTCATGTACTTATTGGCTGTTTTTATATCTTTGGAGAAAAGTCTATTGAAATCCTTTGCCCATTTTTTAATTGGGTTATATGTCTTTCTATTGTTGAATTGTAAGAGTATTTTATATATTCAGGATAGAAGTCCCTTATCAGATATTATGATTTGAAAATATATTCTCCCATTTCATGCGTTGCCTTTTCACTCTGTTGATAGTATCGTTTGATGCACAAAAGGTTTTAAATTTTGATGAGATCCAGTTTACCTATTTTTTTCTTTTGTTGCCTGTGCTTTTTATGTCACAGCCAAGAAATCATTGCCGAATCCAGTGTCATGAAACTTTTCCCCTGTGTTTTCTTCTAAGTTTTTTTTAAATAGGTTTATCTTTTATGGTTAGGTTTTGATACATTTTGAGTTAATTTTTGTATGATGTGTAAGATAAGGGCCCAATCTAATTCTTTTGCATGTGGATATCCAGTTTTCCTAACACCATTTGTTGAAGACTTTCCTTTCCCCTTTGAATAGTGTTGGCATTCTTGTCGAGTATCATTTGACCAGACATGCCAGGTTTATTTCTAAGCTCTCTGTTCTCTTTCATTGGTCTGTGTGTCTGTCTTTATGCCAGTACCACACTCTTTTTTTTTTAATTTATCTTTTATTGAAGTATAGTTGAATTACAAAGTTATGTTAATTACCGCTGTATAGCAAAGTGACTCATTTATACATATATATACATTCTTCTTGATATTCTTTTCCATTATGGTTTATCACAGGATTGAATATAGTTCCCTGTGCTATACAGTAGGACCTTGTTGTTTATCCATTCTGTATATACCACTCTGTATCTGCTAATCCCAAACTCCCAGTCCATCCCTCTCCCACCCCTTCCCCCTTGGCAACCACCAGTCCATGCTCTATGCCCCTGATTCTGTTTCTGTTTCATAGATAGTTTCATTTGTGTCATATTTTAGATTCCACATATAAGTGATATCATATGGTATTTGTCTTTCTCTTTCTGACTTACTTCATTTAGTATGATAATCTCTAGTTGCATCCATATTGCTGCAAATGGCATTATTTCGTTCTTTTTTATGGCTGAGTAGTATTCCATTGTATATATATACCACATCTTCTTTATCCATTCATCTGTTGGTGGACATTTAGGTTGTTTCCATGTCTTGGCTATTGTGAATAGTGCTGCTATGAACATAGGGGTGCATGTATCTTTTTGAATTATAGTTTTGTCCAGATGTATGCCCAGGAGTGGGATTGCTGGATCATATGGTAATTCTATTTTTAGTTTTCTGAGGAGCCTCCATACCGTTTTCCACAGTGGCTGCACCAACTTGCATTCCCATTAACAGTGTAGGAGGGTTCCCTTTTCTCCACACCCTCTCCAGCATTTGTTATTTGTAGGCTTTTTAATGATGGCCATTCTGACCAGCATGAGGCAGTACCATACTCTTTTGATGACTGTAAGCTGTGTAGTAAGGAAGTATGAGTCCTACAACTGTGTTCTGCTTTTTCAAGATTTTTTTTGACTATTCAGGATCCTTTCCAATTTCATACAAATTTTAGGATAGATTTTTCTATTTCTGCAAAAAATATCATTAGGATTTTGAAAGGGATTGCATTAAATCTGTGGATTGCTTTGGGCAGTTGACATCCTTTTGTTGTTGTGGAAAGAACTACCCTCTTAACAAATTTTTAAGTTTACAATATATTATTGACTGTAGGTGCATTGTTTTACAGCAGATCTTTAGAGCTTATTCATCTTGCTTGACTGAACTTTATACCCATTGAACAACAACTCCTCATTTCTCTCTCCCCCAGTCAACCATCATTCCACTCTTTGATTCATGAATTAAACTATTTTATATTCCTCAGACAAGTGGAATCAGGCAGTATTTGTCATTCTGTGATTAGCCTATTTCACTTAGCATAATGTCCAACCATGTTGTCGAATATTGCAAGTATTGACATCTTAACAATATTAAGTCTTACCATCCATGAACACAGGATATCTTTCCATTTATTTGTATCTTCTTTAATTTCTTCCAGTAACATTTTATAGTTTTCAGTGGTTAAGTTTATTCCCACATATTTTATTCTTTTTGATGTGTTGTAAACGGAATTATTTTCTTAATTTCCTTTTCAGATTGTTCATTATTATTGTCTAGAGACACAACTGATTTTATATGTTTTATATGTTGACTTCGTGTCCTGAAACTTTGCTGTATTCATTTATTAATTCTAACAGTTGGGGAGGTAGATCTTTAGGGTTTTCTACATATAAGACCATGTCATCTGCCAACAGTAGTGCAGATGCCTTTTATTTCTTTTTCTTGCCTAATTGCTCTGGCTAGGACTTCCAATACTATGTTGAATAGAAGTGGCAAAACCATATTTACTCTTAACACACAGTCTTAGGGGTTTGATGATTGGTTTGGTTTGATGCTTAAGGATGTAAGTCCATAATAGATGCTGAGAACAAAACTATATTTTAGCATAGTATATTAGTGTTAACAGTGAGTCATCAAGAAAAAGTTAAGTTATAGCCTATACACTGTGATTAAAACAAAAGTGTGGGGGCTTCCCTGGTGGCACAGTGGTTGGGAGTCTGCCTGCCGATGCAGGGGACGTGGGTTCATGCCCCGGTCTGGGAGGATCCCATATGCTGCAGAGTGGCTGGGCCTGTGAGCCATGGCCACTGAGCCTGCGTGTCCGGAACCTGCGCCTCCGGAGCCTGTGCTCCGCAACGGGAGAGGCCACAGCAGTGAGAGGCCCGTGTACCAAAAAAAAAAAAAAAAAAAAAAAGTGTGTAAGTGAAAGTGTACATTTTAAAAGAGTTTTATCAAAATACCTAAAGTTTAAAAAAAATTAATTTTGATACTTAAAGAAGAAAACTTCTGTTCTCTGGAATTCTTGGTTTAATAAGTTAGTCTTTTATCTTCTCTAGGAAATGAGACAGCTCTGAAATGTCTTCTGTGGTTTTGGCTTCTTGTGTGGTCCTGTGGTCAAGGACAACAAATTGATAACTGGGTGGAGAGGGGAAAAAAGGGCCAGCCAACTTCTGGCTAGATTTAGTTATTTTAGGGTCCAAAGTTTATACTTAAGTTTATCTTAGAATCCTAAAATCTATATTTAACTTGTTTACCTGTTTTTATACTTTTGTGCTTCCTTTCTTTTTTTGTATAATTATTCTAAGAAAGAAAATGCAGCCTTATATTTAGTGTACTTAGGGAAAAATGGAAAATTATTTTTTATCCATGTTCAGGTAAAGGAAAAAAAAGGAGATAAGCATATTCCGAAAGTCAGTATAGATAGAATTTAGAAGACCCCAAGGAAAAAAGCAAAAACTCAAGATGGGAGAGTTGGGGACCTAGTGCTGATCCCATTCATCCAAGAGTTGTTTCTCTTACAAAATGTTATTTTCTTATTATCTGAAGGATGTTGTATTCTGTTTATTTAAAGATACAGACAAACTTTGTTATCAGACCAACCTATTCCCTGTACGTTGTAGATAGCTAGAGTTTTTCTGTAAGGCTAATCATTTCCTTTTATTTTTTTATTTTTGATAGTATCTTTTTTTAATTTATTTTTTTATTTTGGTTGTGTTAGGTCTTCGTTGCTGCACACAGGCTTTCTCTAGTTGCGGTAAGCGGGGGCTGCTCTTCATTGTGGTACACAGGCTTCTCATTGCGGTGGTTTCTCTTGTTGCAGAGCACAGGCTCTAGGTGCGTGGGCTTCAGTAGTTGCAGCACGCGGGCTCAGTAGTTGTGGCTTGCGGGCCCTAGAGCTCAGGCTCAGTAGTTGAGGTGCATGGGCTTCGTTGCTCTGCAGCATGTGGGATCTTCCCGGACCAAGGATTGAACCCGTGTCCCCTGCATTGGCAGGCGTATTCTCAACCACTGCGCCACCAGGGAAGTCCCTAATCATTTCCTTTTAAATATCCTCCAAATCATAGTGATTTAAAGATTCCTGTCTTGCTTATATATTACTGTATAACAAATACCCCAAAGCTTAGTGGCTTAAAACAATGACTGATTATGTCTCACAGTTTTGTGAGTTGGCTAGGTGGTTTTTGCAGTTCCAAAAGATGGGTTCTGGAAATGTTTTAAATAGGAGCATTACTGGAGTGAATTGTCTCCCAAGGTGACTACTTTGAAGGACTTCTCTTACTTGGTGTTACAGAGCTATTCTACTTCTTGAAAATATTTTTCTCTTTACTTTATACTTATAGCTATAGTTAACTTCTTAGATAGGGTACTGTCTATTTCAGTTTATAGGCTGATTTATGTAATATGCTTTGCCTCACATCCAACACAGCAACTTGCAACATTATTAGTTTATTCATCCCTAATGATAGTGGTTGGAGAAGGGAAGCCTGGAAGCAGGACCACCTGCCCATTATGCATTTGTGAGTCCTTTTTGACAGCCAGGTTGTGGTGATAGATAGTTAACAAGGAGCACTGATCTCATGGGGGGAAAAGACAGTTATGGCTTTTTACTGGATTGTGAGAATATGTAGTAGAGAATAGAAAATTTCAAAATGTTTTTTAGAGGGGAGCTCTTTGTTCAAGTATATTCAACAGGAAAGTGGACACAAAAAGGTAAAAGCTGAGCTGTTTTGGTTAAAGGCAAGGGGTTTGAAGAAGTAGAGTCTAACCTTTTCATCTGTCTCTCCCTCCTTTCCTCTCCATCCCCTTCGCTTACCTTTCATTGTCAATGAGGGGGCTCCGTAAAGCACACTTTAAGCCAGTCACCAAAGATGATACATGACTACTGAATTTTCTTTGTTTTTTTTTAATTAATTAATTTTTAAAAATTAATTTATTTTGGCTGCACCAGGTCTCATGTGGACTCTTATTTGCAGCATGCGGACTTATTAGTTGCAGTATGTGGACTTCTTAGTTGCAGCATGCGGACTTCTAGTTGCAGCATGTGGACTTCTTAGTTGCAGTATGTGGACTTATTAGTTGCGGCATGCAGACTTCTTAGTTGCGGCATGCGGACTTCTTAGTTGCGGCATGTGTGAACTCTTAGTTGTGGCATGCACGTGGGATCTAGTTCCCCGACCAGGAATCAAACACAGACCCCCCTGCATTGAGAGAGTGGAGTCTTACCCACTGGACCACCAGGGAAGCATGACTACTGAATTTTGCCTACTGAGTCATGACTCCAAAGTGGAAAGAGGTTGAAAGAAATGGTTGGGTTTGAGATCCCGTCATCTTCAAATGACCATCCACCAGTAAGCAATCATGGTTTGAGAGAAATATAACCAAAATATTTACTGCATACATACAGTTCCCAAATTCCTATGTGAAACCCTTAGCCTTAATTTAGTGAGCTGCATAGAACCAGGAATTAATTACAGATTCCTTTTGCCCTTTAATCCTAAGCCCTGTCAACCTTTTTTAGTCCAAAGCCAAGAAAATTTTTTCTAGCCATACTTTGTAGTTCATAACAAGAAAAAAAAAGGTTTGTTTTTAGAATATTATATAATAATGTATATGCTTTAAAAAATATACATTGAACATTAGGTGGGCTGTGCACCTCTTTCCCTTTGCATACTGTTAGCTTCTTTGCTTAATTTCCTCTAGACAGGTGCTTCTTAAACCTGAGGCTGCAGAAAAATCACCTGGCTCACCCCTGAAATTCTGATTCAGTAAGTCTGGCACTGGGCCCAAGCATTTACCAGTCTAATAAATTCCCAGGAGAAGCTGATTCTACTGGTCCGTAGACCGCACTTTGAGTAGAACTACTCTTAGACCCAAACTATAATCTCAGCCTCTTCATCAATGGTTCTCAGATTTAATCAACATAAAGGTTTTTGTTTGTTGGTTTTTTGTTTTTTTTGGTTTTGTTTTGAAAAAAAAGAAAAGAAAAATAAAAAGCCCTAGTGCACAAGACCCAAGAATCAAAGGCCAAATAGTGCCACTAAGAGTGTGATTTGAAGCATATCATTTCCACACTGGGTTTTCTTCCTTTAGAGATTAGGTTTATAAATCTATCAAAATATTTTCTGAGAAAGTGGTTTGTCTCTTTCTCTAATTATAGGTGAAATATAGTCTCACTATTGAGAATCTAGAAAAATACAGACAAGTATAAAATGAAGACACATCATTGAACAGTTTTTGGAAGTCAAATTTTGAATAGTTAGGTAACAAATCCATTGTTTGAATGTGCCATAATTAACTTAATCCAAATGTTAGACATTTGAAATTTTTTAAAATAGCTTTCTCTTTTCTAAAAACTGTTCAGATTAATAACTTTATGAAAAAAACTCTGATAGTTTCCTTAGTATGGAATTCTAGAGGTAGAGTTAGAGGATTTGAACGTTTTTAAGACTGGAGATATATATATATATATATATATATATATATATATTTTTTTTTTACCCCCAACCTCAATATGAAGGTTGTACCAAAATATGCTTATATTGGCAAAGTGTGAAAATGCCTATTTTACTTTCCTTTCCTTAACTATTATTATTTTGCTTGATAATTGATAAACAAAAGATAGTATTTTAAATCTTATTGTTTGCTCATATCTTGCCCATTTTCCTATTACTTCAAGTGAATAAGGCAGTCACAAAAGAACGAATACTGCATGATTCCACTTACATGAGGAATCTAAAATAGTCAGAATCAGAGATGCAGGAAGTAGAATGGTGGTGGCCAGGAGCTGGAGGAGAGGGAAATGGGGAGATGCTGTTCAACCTGTATAAAGTTTGAATTATGCAAGATGCATAAGTTCAGGAGATCTGCTGTACATTATGCTTATAGTTAGCAATAGTGCACTATATACTTAAAAATTTGTTAAGAGAATAGATCTCATGCTATATGTTCTTACCTCAATTTTAAAAAAAGATCTTAGGTTTTAGCAATCAATTCACATAAATTCTTTCCATATAAGGATATTGGCATTTTGTTATATTTGTGTCAAATATTTGTCTTTTAATTTTGTTTATGACTTGACATCTAGAATTTTACAGTTTCTATATGGTCAAATCTTTAGTTTTCTGTTGTGACTTCGGTACACCTTCTTTCAATAAATACTCTGGGAGTCTATGTCCTGAGTCTGAGGCTATTGGGTACAGATTTCTGTGACAAACTGTCTCTCTCTTTATTTTTTTTCCAATTTTATTGAGATATAACTGACATATAATATTGTGTAAGTTTAAGATGTACAGTGTGTTGATTTGATACACTCATATATTGGAAAATGATTACTACAATAGGAGAGTTAAATCTCCATCGCTTTACATAATTACCATTTCTTTTTTGTGGTGAGAACATTTAAGATCTACTCTCTTAGCAACTTTCAAATATATAATACAGTATTGTTAACTATAATCACCATGCTATACATTAGATCCCCAGAATTTATTCATTTTATAATTGGAAATGTTTACCCTTTGACCAACATTTCCCCCACCCCCCAGCACCTGGCAACCATTCTACTCTTTGTTTCTATGAATTTGGCCTTTTAAGATTCTACATATAAGTGATATCATACAGTATTTGTCTTTCTCTTTCTGACTTATTTAACTTAGCGTAATGCCCTCAAGGTCCATCCATATTGTCACAATGGTAAGATTTCTTTCTTTCTCATGGCTGAATAATATAAAGAACTCTATACATATGGTTCTCTCTGATTGAAATCCTTCCCCTGACCTGCATGCATATTTCTACTCCTCCTTTAAGAATCTACTCATATGACTCCTTTCCGAAACCTTTCCTGATGACCCCTTGCAAATTTGGGTATAATTTCCACTGTGCTATCATTGGCCTTGTCTGGGGCTCCATTACAGCGGTTAACGAGTTATTTACATAGCTGTAAACTCTGTGAGGGCAGAAATAGTCTTTGAATCCAGGGTCTCTGAAAGATCCAGAGAGAGAGCTTGATCTCTTCCATTTTTTAAGTTCTTCATGTGTTAAAAATGATTGAAATCCAAAGCAGAATTCTAATAATTTTGGTATTTTTAAAATATTTACCTTAACAAATTCATTTTGTAATATGAAAATGACTGTTTAGGACAAACCACACGGTCATCTCAGTAGATGCAGAAAAAAAATTTGACAAGTCCATGATAAAAACACTCAACAAACTAGAAGTAGAACTTCCTCAGCCTGGTAAAGGGCATCTATAAAAAACCCTGTAGCTAACATTATACCTAATGGTGAAAGACAACTGAAAGCTTTCCCTCTAAGATCAAGTATAAGAGAAAGTTGGTCATTCTCAACACTTCTATTCACCTTTGTACTAGAAGTTCTAGCCAGAGCAAATAGACAAGAAAAAGAAATAAAAGATATTCAGATTGAAAAGGAAGTAGGACTATTTGCAGATAACATGATCTTGTATATAGAAAATGCTAAGGTAGCCACAAAAAAAACTATTATAACTAATAAATGAGTTGAAGATTGTAGGATGCAAGATCAATGGATATAGGGTTTCTTCTAGGGGTGATAAAATATTCTGAAATTAGACTGTGGTGATGGTTGCCCAACTCTGTGAATACACTAAAAACCACTGACTTGTACACTTTAAAAAAAGTGAATTTTATAGTATGTGAATTATATGTCAAAAGAGTTGTTGGTTTTTTTTAATGACTACAGTTATAACTTCATGTGTAAATAAGGATAAAAGGCTAATTTGAAGCCCTTTGTGATTGTCAGTCTTGGGCCAAAGATTTTCCTGTCCTTTTTTTCCCCAACTTGTGAAAGACTCTATTTTCTGCTCTATATTCCTGGTGTTACCAACCAGGGTTCTTGGCCTCCTTAATCAGTAGAAGTTGATCAGAGTCCAGACAAGAAATTCAGGCAAGGCTTTATTGGGGCCCCTGCTGCAGCAGTGGGCAGTGAGAACAAACAACAGGTTCCCTTGCTTGTTGGCTCCCCGAGGGGGGGCAAGCTTGTTTCTTACATGGGATGAGGGTAGGGGTGTGTCCAGAGCTCCGGCCAGAGGGGTGGCTTAGGTGTTTTGCCCACCCCTTAGGTGGTGGTGTGGGCAGGGGGCATCCGCAGGACCCTGCTTTTGCTCCCCACCCCCTGCTTTTGCTCCAGGCTCTTCAAAAGTGGCAGTTGGGTTTTTTGGTCTCTTTGTATCTTTTGGGTCCAGAATTTACCCTAACTGCAGGCATGCAATTATTTTTAGTCCCGGACAGTATCTTTGTATTTTGTTGCTGAAGGAGAGGTGTGTCCAGGTACAAGCACTGCAGCGCTGCAGCAAAGGGTCTCAGGTCCCAGCCTGTCTCACTGGTGCCCAGCACAATGCCAGACAAATAGTATAAGTTCAATAAATATTTGTAGAATAAATGAATAAATTATGACAGCTGAACTGACTTTAAGCCTAGTTCAGCAAATCAGCTACATTTCTGAGGTTTTTTTCTCTATCACCAAGGATCCATGAATTTAGTGACAGTCACAGAAATTATAGACTGGTCCTATGATGAGTTTGGTTTTAGCCCTATAGAGCAACTTTTACAGAAGACAGAATGGTCAGTTATGACTGGTAGACTAGATAAAGCTCTTTCCAAAAAAAGATCTATGAACTGAGCTGAACATGAACATAAGTAAGAGTTTTTAAAATTAAGATAAATATACAAAAACAATTAAAAAATAAAACAATAACAAAATAAAAGAAATTTAATTCACCTGTAATCCTATCTGCCTATCCTTTCTGTTTACATGCATATATAATTTTCCAGGAATATAACTGTTAGCATTAAAATTATTTTGTATTCTGCTTTCTTTTAATTAACCTTGTTTCATAAGCATTTATCCATGTTGCTGTTTAGGCTTTATGGTTTATGGCTTAGTGTATTCTATTCAGTTGTTGAAATATCCTCACTGGTAGTCCTTTAACATCTTTAAAACTTCATTGATATTACAATCATTCTTTTAAAAATGTACTCACCTAGTAATGAACCTAACTCTGAAGAATAACCCCTTACCTTTTATTTGTCTGTACTTAAACAGCTAGAGAAAATTGTACAGTCCAGTAGATTTAGTATCACTTTCATCATCACCAAACTTATGCTGGCCAGCAGTCTTACTATATTTCTGTTACAAGGTTATTCCTCTACTCTTTATAACAAATATTTTATACCTTCACTACCCCCCTCAACCTCTGACCCTCCCATCTTCCTTCCATATACTCTATGATGACCTTGACTCATATACCTCAAAGAAAAAGGAAGCCATCAAACATGAACTTTCTTGCTTCCTACCACCAATCTGCAAATCTGTCTATAGCCATCCTCTCTTCACTAGTTGCATGGAGGAGTATCTCACCTCTTAACAAAAGCTAATCTCTCCCTGGTGAACTGGATTGCATACCCTCTATTGTTTAGCTGTTTTGAGATGTTTTTATACAGCAGAGAGTATTAAACCTAAATGATATACTTTGTAAACTACCCCAAACAAACCTATACTCTGAGTAAAAACACTGATTGCTATACAAATGGAACTTCAAGACAATTCCCTGATGCCACCCCACTTCCACACACCTCTTTTGATTTGTTTGCTGATCCTAAGTTCAACCTATATAGAAATCCTTTTTTTTTAAATCTATTTTTTTTTATTTATTATTTTTGGCTCATTTTGCTGAAGCATATTCCGTAGTAGCTTTCTAAGAAAGGATACATAGTAGGAACATTTTTGAAATGAATGTCTGAAAGTATATATATTTAAACTCTCACAGTTGATAATTTGGCTGTGCATGAAACCTTAGGCTAGAAATCAATTCCTCTCAGAAATCTGAAAGTACTGCTCCACTGGTTACTAATTAGATTCCATCATTGTTAAGCCGAATGCCATTCTGATTTCTATTTGTATGTAAACTTTTAAAATTAATTAATTAATCAATTAATTTATTTTTGGCTGTGTTGGGTCTTCCTTGCGGTGCGCAGGCTTCTCATCGCGGTGGCTTCTCTTGTTGTGGAGCACGGGCTCCAGAGCACGCGGGCTTCAGTAGATGCGGCGCGTGGGCTCAGTAGTTGTGACTCATGGGCTCTTAGAGCACAGGCTCAGTAGTTGTGGCGCATGGGCTTAGTTCCTCCGCGGCATGTGCATCTTCACGGACCAGGGCTCGAACCCGTGTCCCCTGCATTGGCATGCGGATTCTTAACCACTGCGCCACCAGGGAAGCCCTATATAGAAATTCTTGAGCCACTACTGCTTCTCAGGGGTGTTGCTTCATCATTTAATTCCTCCTTTCTAAACCTTCAACATCAGTGGAGGCAAAGTTATAAAAAAATAAAAGAAAGCGTACCAAGTGTATTTCCCAGACACAAGTCTCCAAATTGAAAGGGCCCACTGAGTGCCCAGCACAACAAATAAAAATAGCCTACCCCAGGGTACCTCATCATAAAAATCTAGAAAACTAGGGATATAGAGAAATTTTTAATCTGTCATTTTTTTTAAAGTTTACATACAGGGACTTCCCAACAAGAAAGAAGAAATCATGGGATCTAGAACACAGGGCAACTAACAGAAGAGAGGCAAAGGCAATTCCTAGCATGATGAGAGAGAGAAGTCCAGCATGAAGTGGTGTTGTAAGCCAGAGAGGAGAGTCAATTCAGAATGTATCAGAAAAGAAAGTTCCAGAAGGATTATGTTCCGGGGGGAAACAAAAAGGAACTGTGTTTGACCATATGGAAAGTTAGATTTAGATTGAGAGCAATTTTTACCATTCCGCTAGAGAATTTGTGAGGATTTAGGGACAAATATATAGAAAAATAAACAAAGGAGAGTCAAGTAGTAAAATTAAATTATAAATTATGCAGTAATAATAAGGGTCCACAGACTACCAAGTCATAGCAAACACTGGATATTAATTAAATCAGAAATTGTGTGGACTTCCCTAGTGGTCCAGTGGTTAAGACTCTGTGTTCCCAATGCTGGGGGCCCAGGTTCGATCTCTGGTGAGGGAACTAGATCCCACGTGCTGCAACAAAGATCAATTTAAAAAGATCCTGCATGCTGCAACTAAGACCTGGCGCAGCCAAATAAATAAATATTAAAAAAAAAAGAAATTGTGAGGAAGGTGGTGGATGTAGGAAGTCAAGAGAATGTTTAAAATCAAGAAATAATTAAATACACATATGATTTATAAACATGAACATAAATGCCAGATGAGACAGCTAAAAGATTTGAAAGTAGTGGTCTCTGGAGAAGGACACAGAGGTAGAAAGGGGTAGAGCTGGGGACTGCTATTTTCCATCATAAACTTTATACTACAATTTATCTTTGTAATCATGTGCATATATTAATTTGATAAAATCAATATTAATTTAAAAATCCCCTGACACCACATCACCCTCTGGGTATTGACTGTCTCATTTAACAGCCAACATTTTTTGACCACCCAGACTGTCTGCTCAATTTTCCATTCACTTTTGCACCCTCTGCTGTCTAGCTTCATTTCCACTAACCACACCCCTGAAATTGTTTATGTCAAGATCACCAGTGAACTCCCCGTTGCCAAATAAAATGGACACTTTCAAAGACGCTCGTTTTCTTTCAGTTTTTCTAAGACACCAACCATTTTCCTGTCTCAGGCCCTTTCATACATGTCATTTCCTCTGCTTGTAATGTTGTCCCCAACTTTTCACCTGTTTAAATTCCCTTCAACTAACCTTTCAAGGCTGAACTTAAACATCAGTTTCCCAGAGAGGCCTTCCCTGACCTCTTAATCAAGCCCTTAGTCAGTCTTAATCAGATCCGCTTGATACTCTGTACTTTATTTTCATGGCATTTATCACACTTTGTAATTATATTTTTATTTATGTGATTGTTTGTCTGCCTTCCTCCACTAGATTGTAAACTTCATGAGGGCAGGGATAGCATCTATTTTGTTTACCACTTCCTGGCCTATAGGAATCTGCCCAAAGACTGAATTAATAATCCTCGAAAGAGGTGTTGAAGGAGGGCCTAGAATTAGAGCACTGATTGTAGGAATTAGAAGAGAGGATAGACTTGAGAGCTTTTCTACGGCAGAAGCTATGGGACTTGGATAGGGTCTCCTGGGATACATGTCTGGAAATAATTAGACCCTTTAAGGAGAATCTTGTCAGCCCATGAGTTTATGTAGAGGACTCGCTTTCACTGTCTTCTGCTGACAGGTGAGCAGTTCAGGTAGTCATGTAACTGAATTCGCTGTATTCACTGGGTGGGAAATTCTTGATTCACAGATAATTTGCATATTTACTCTAACCTTTCTATGTATTCCCTCGGGATTTTTTTTTTTTTTTGGTAATAAATTTATTTATTTATTTATTTTTGGCTGTGTTGGGTCTTCGTTGCTGGGTGCAGGCTTTCTCTAGTTGCGGCGAGCGGGGGCTACTCTTCGTTGCGGTGCACGGGCTTATTGTGGTGGCTTCTCTTCTTGCAGAGCAGGGGCTCTAGGCACGTGGGCTTCAGTAGTTGTGGCACACAGGCTTCATTGTTCCGCGACATGTGGGATCTTCCCGGACCAGGGCTCGAACCTGTGTCCCCTGCATTGGCAGGTGGATTCTTAACCAGTGCACCACCCATGAAGTCCCGCCCTCAGGATGTTTTCTGGGACAGAGCCACTTTACAACTTTCAGGAGGACAAAGAACAGAGCCATGAGGGTTAAAAAATTTGAGGTTGTGGGCCTGTTGAAAAGAAAAGCTCTGGGTATGACCGTGACAAGATTCCCTGGTGTGAGTTGGTAAGTTGAACAGTAGTGCAGCCTCAAAAAGGCAATAGGAGGGATTTAGGCTCAAAGAAAGAAGAGATTCCTGATTCATGTTCATTATAGTTGCCGTTTACTGAGCACTCACTAAATACCAATCACTGTTCTAGATGTTTCTATATCTTTTAACTTCCACCAGCACCCTGTGAGAGGAGATACTATATTATCCCCATTGTACAGGTGAAGAAACCCAAGCTGAGGGGAATCAAATAACTTGCCCAGTGCTACAGAATTAGTCCATAAGAGCAGAGTTAATATACCAGCTTTTTCTTAGCTCCCTTTTTTTTTTTTTGACCACGCCTCACAGCATGCAGGACTTTGGTTCCCAGAACAGGGATCAAACCCGCGTCCCCTGCACTGGAACCTTGAAGTCTTAACCACTGGACCATCAGGGAAGTCCCTAGCTCCCTTTGTTGGCCAGAAACAAATAAAAGTGCATGGCCTGAAGCTGGAAAGAGCAAATCAGGGTTCAATTTCTTCATTGTAAATGGACAGTAATTTGTTAGTTGAAGTGAGCTCCTATGCCTTAAACAAAAGTGTGTGATATAAATAGGGACTGAACTCCTGCAGAATGAATAGGAATACAAATGGGGCTCAACTGAGAGCAAGTTATTGAGATTCTAGTGACTCCTTCAAGGGTCAGAAGTTTCAACCAAAACACAGGTAATTTGGGTTGTCAATTCAGTATAAATTTGTCCCTGATTTAATAAATATGCTAACTGACGTCCCTGGACAGAGATGGCTTTTTGGATTAGCTGTCTTTCCTTTGAATATAGCACATTCCGAAGCCTACTTTATAGTTTGTATGTCATAGTTATTTAATTATTTGTTAGTCTCCCCAGGTGAACTATAAGCTCCATGAAGGCCTGCTTTGTTCACATAGTGCAGTGCCTTGCACTTCATAGGTGCTCAGTTAATGTTTATTGACTGATTCATCTAGTCCTTGGGCAAGACTGGCATCTGAGGTTCTCAGGGCCACAAACAAATTCTTCTATACATCTGCCCAAAGCAGGGAAGGAAGTCCTCCCAGAGCCTTGTTGTGCTTCTAGGTTGGGCTATTAGATTCCCTAGGTCCTGCCTCCTTTGGGTGGGGCCCCAGAGGCTTGATGCCACTGGGGCTCTGGTTTGGCAGTGGGGCTTGTCTTTGTTCTGAGATATTAACTGTAAATGGATCATGCTATTTCCTGTTCTCAGGAGAACTCAGTGGGACCACAACTGAGGGGCAGTGAGAACACAGAGTTACTGTGTACTCTGCTGGAACCTCCCCATTGCTACCCAGAGATGGCTCCAATATACGTTAGCCAATCAGGGAATTCCAAACCCTTTTCCTGAACTCTAAACAGCTTGAGGAATCTCTCCAGCTGGAATTGGAAAAGCTCCTAGCCAGGAGAGCCAAGTCTTATGTAACTTTACAGACTGCCCTTTTTTAGGAAAAAACAAACTGTTCCTCAGCTAGTGCTGGATTTTTTGAGACACATCCTGCATTCTTTCCTAGATGCTCAGCAGCCCCATTGGAAGGAGCCAACAGGCTAGAGTTGAAGACTGATGAGGTTCAGCAGGGAGAGATAACGAAAGAGGGATAGAGGATGTCTGTCATTCTGGCTGGAGCGTGCTATTCTGGTTCTCATGCTGCAGCTCGCACTAGCAGTAAAGGGAGTTCAGTGTTGAGGTGAAGGGAGAGGAGCTGTACCTGGGGATATTTGCCCTGCACATTCCAGAAGCCAACCACTGTACCCCCTTTATCTTCTTAGCACCCCATACCCCAAGAGGGAGGACTAGAACTAAGTGTGTGTAAATATGTCCACAGCTGTAATGAACCAAATTCTTCTCTAGAAAAGGAAATTTTCCCAATTTACTTTGGTGAAGATTCAGTTCCTCCTTAGTTCAATTCAGTGAACATTTTAAGCCATGTGCCAGGCTCTAGGCTAGGTTAAATGACTACAGAGATGAATAAGACAGTCTCTATTCTTAACGTGCAACCAAGGAGGAAAGAGAAAATGTATATAAACAATTATAATACACTTCCTTGCTTTATAGTCCTGTGTACTTTATGTAATTCTTTTACTCTTAACTCTCTTATAAAGGTAACCGTCAGGTTTATATCCACGTGTGAACTTATGGGCTTCCTAATTTATGATTTTTAAAAATACAAGAAAATCTCCCCTTTTTAGATGTGAGCAGTTATTTTACTAAATTATTTATGAAATGGGCGGGCACAACTTTCAAGAATATTCTTATATTAATTGTTTTTATTTCCATAATTTTCTCAATTGTTTTTATTTCCATAATTTTCTCAAGCTAATATGTGGCATTTTAGAACTTTGAATGTAACTTGAATCTTTCAAAATAACAAATAGCTTTCTCAGTGAATTATGATTTGCCTTGGACATGCCTGTAGCTTTTGGTTCTTCCCTGAAATAAAGTATTAGGCAAACATCTAGCACAGCGGACTATTATTATTATAAGTATTAGTCTTTATCTATAAGTCATTCATTTCCTTCTAGCCTGTGGTGTGTGGTGAGGTATAACTCCAGTGATTACTGACTCTTTGCACATTGTTCTTAGGTTGCTTCTATAGTAGTTTGATCACTGTTTACAAAGCCTTTAACTATTTGTGATAGAGCCTAGATTTACAGCCTTAAGTCTTTGCTCAAAATAAGCTCACCCCTACTCTCAGGCCTTTCATCCATATTTACTATGTCCAAACTCATCTAACTGTTGATAGTTTGCTCGCTGTCCACAACCATACCACATATAGAAGTGGGCAAGATAGGGAAGAGAGAAAGACTTGAGACCTAAGTCAATTCAAGTGTGGGTTTGGAACCTGGGAGCAGGAGAAAAGGGAAAAAAAAAAAAGAAAGAAAGAAAAAAAAATGGCCTGGTAGAGGCATGGGATAGTATTATTAAGCAAAAATAGAAGGATAAAGACTGTTTATGGCTCAGTCTGCACTCCAGAATGATAATGCAATAAGCTAAATTCCGCAGATGTTTCTGAAGCACTTTATATGAAGGGAATTAGCCAATCTGTCAGCTTCAATACAAATAACCTCAGAATTCTTCCTTCACATTCCTCAGTGGCTTCTTAGGGGAGAGCTGCCTCTGAAATATATGCATCAGCCCTGTGGGAAGAGGAAAGAGGATCCCTAGGCAGGCTCAGCAGAGTCAGAATTTTGAGAAATATACTTTGAATAGAGAGGGCTTTAAGGTCTAGAGCAGAGGTCAGCAAATTATGGCCCATGCCAGAGTAACTTTATATGGTTTTTACATTCACACAAGCTGAGAATGGTTTTTACATTTTTAAAGAATTGTTTAAAAAAGGCGGCGGGGGTGGGGGCGGAGGTTGGAATATGTAGCAGAACTTTATTGCCCACAAAGCCTAAGTATTTACTCTCTGGCCCTTTACAGACAGAGTTTGCTGAAAGGAGGGTTTACTGAAAGCTCACCAGAAGCTGCAGGATGTTGCAGAGTCTGTTTTGAACCCTAGGGTAGGCACTTGCAGAAAAAGAGGTATCAGCATCAATGAAGAATAGATTTCTATTTCTCCTCTCCAAAAGCTCTGGAGACCTGGCAAACTAACCGATTGCCGGGCCAGAAAGAGTGAAGCCTTGTGTTGGGTTTAGAATACAGTGTTGCCTTTGTTCTAACTGAGCAGTGGAATACATCCTTTCATTAATGCTGCTTTATCAGGGCTTTCGGCTAAATCTAGTTTGAAATACTACTGTTCAGTCCTGTATCAAAGGGATACAAGTCTCAGATCAGTGTCCTGGGCCCAGGTGTAAGGGAGAATTAGGTTTGTAGATGGAGCAAGTGGGTGAGTAGAGGCATTTCTTTTTGCTTGCATTTTTCTACTTTCTCTATTACACATTAGTGGAAGTTAATACCTTGTATCTAGATAAACAGATTCCTAACTGTTTCAACCATTCCTCAAACCAGTGGTGGGGTTTATAGGCCTGAAAGAAAGGAACTGTACCTCCAAGCACAGACCAGGTTCACTTCCCAACATGGCCACCGTGACCTAGAAGAAGGAAAATACATAAGGCCCGGGCTCTCTACCTATATGCATGAATGACAGTTATATTTCTAAAATACTTTATCCAAAGAATTTATAGCATTTAAATTTTTTGCTACTTATTTTTTATTGAAGTATAGTTCATTTACAATGTGTCAATTTCTGCTATATAGCAAAGTGATTCAGTTTTTTATATATATATTCAGTTCTATATATTTATGATATATTTTTAATATATTTATGATATATATTTTTTAAATATTCTTTTCCATTATGGTTTATCATAGGATATTGAATATAGTTCCCTGTGCTACAAAGTAGAACCTTGTAGTTTATCCATTCCACATATAATAGCTCACATCTGCTAACCCCAACCTCCCACTCCACCCCTCCCCCAATCCTCTCACCCTTGGCAACCACCAGTCTGTTCTCTATGTCCGTAATTCTGTTTCTGTTTCATAGATAGGTTCACTTGTGTCATATTTTAGATTCCACATATAAGTGATATCATATGATATTTGTCTCTCTTTCTGACTTCACTTAGTATGATCATCTACAGCTGCATTTTTGCTATTTATTATTCTAATTGTTCGAATATTTTTTTCTTGCCATAACACCAGAAGGTAGATACAATTAGCCCCTTTTCCAAATGGTAAACCTAGAACTTTGAGAGGACAGGTACCCTGCCCCAAGATGACCCAGCAAGTCAGAGAAAAAGCCAAGAATGAAAGCAGTGTTCCTATCCTTGGGCATCCTGCCACTATCCTAGGCATGAGTAGCTTCCAAATGAAGCTAAGATCAAACCCTATGTCTCTAGTCATCATATCTGATTGTTTCTGAGGCTGTGTTGTTGTTATGATGACCAGGTAGATAAGCCTTGAATGACAGAAGAAAAAGTACTGAACGAATGGTTCACCAGCCTACCTTCCTGCTCCACGAGATGTTGATATGTTGTGTCTCTGATGATGGTTATGAGTCAGCCTTAGGCAGGAAGATGATGGAGTCACTGTTATTGTGTGCTTGGCTGCTTGGCTGCTTTCTTTGCACTTCAGCATTCCTACCTGGTATGTGGTACATTTTTGTCATTCCACAGCGGCCTGCTGGGCACATGACCTCTCAGTAGGCCAGTCCCCATCTATTTACATCAGCTATCCAGCTGCCAGCCTCCTCGCATCCCTGTCTGCCTGATGGAACAAGATGAAACTGTGTTAGGAACTGCCTTTCAGGGACGTGAGTGGGATACCCATGGAGTTCCAGATACTGTGGTCAAAGTGTAAGGTCCCAGGGACCCCAACCTCTAGGCCTTGGGGGAGAAAGAGGCTTTCAGGAAAGATTTTTCTGGGCACTGACTCCTCGCCAGATGAAAGCTGGTTTCTTGGTATTTCTATCCTATTGTGTCATTTCTAGGAAGAAGCTCTGGCCAAATAAATTTTCAAGGGATTTGATATACCTGCTAAAAATTCTGTGCAAATAAAATAAGGACCAGCCTAACCATCCTTTCTTTCAAATATCCTATAAAACCCTCCCAGGTGGGCTTTTTTCTTTTTCTCACAAGGTCAGCACTCACAGCACTCATCTGGGACTTGTGACTGACAAGGCTGAGCTTCTGGTTAGTTAAGTAACAGTCTTTCCTTGATTATATCCAAGTCATTTCAGTGCAACCAATGTGTGTGTGTGTGTGTGTGTGTGTGTGTGTGTGTGTGTGCACCCACCCTTGTGTGTGTGTGTGTGTGTATGTGTGTGTGCCCGCCCTTCCAAAACAACGTATTAAGTCTCTTGTCCAGGGCCTACCTGACTCAGGAAAATGCCGTGAACAATAGCTCTCAATTGAGGTCCACCTGATTCCGAAGATTTGGGACCAGACAGCTGGACATATGACAGCTCTGTTTGTTCCTTTTTCCCCTTCCCTGTCCCTGTTGATACTAAACTGTTTCAACAAGGCTTGTTTCCTCCAGAATCCAACTTAGCATCCTGGAGAAGCCTGAGGCCACTCCTGTAGCAGGAAGCTGCCCTAGATTTGGGCAGTAACCAGTAGAACTTGATACTGACGGCAGAGTGTAAAAATAAACACCTCCTACAGTGCTGTCTTAATCCACTCGCATCAGAGTTGCTATTATTAACCTATAGGCCTCACAGGCAGCTGTGATGGGCAGACAACAGCCTGGACAGACCTATCCTGCCAGCTTGGGATCAGACTGTTTCTTTCCTCCGTCTACTGGAATCTGATCTGGGGCCCCTGGAGAAGCACCAGCAGTCTGGGAGCATGCCCCACAACAGGTAGTACTAGAGATGGATTAGTGTCTTTGGTTTGGGAAAGCCTTAGGCTCCTAGGGCCAGCCTGCCAGGCCAGAGTGTAATGGGCACCGGGTTACTGATTCAGTCCTAGTGCAGGGGAGGGGAAAAAAGGAACATGACTCTTTCCAGTTCCTTTGGCTCTTTTGAAGAGGTTTTGCCTGCCAGTTCCCTGGACCTGGAGCCTTTAGGTTTTCTGGGAAATTGGGAAAGGAGAGAGGTAAGGACTCCATTGGTCATTGACAAAGATATAATAATAATAGTGACCATAACTGAGCACTTACCTTGTGTCAGGCACTTACGTATAATATCTTATTTCATTCTCCCTCAAGCCTTTGAGGGAAAATATCGTGACAGTTTTACAAATGAGGAAGCTAAAGTTTAGTGAAGTTGAATAACTTCCCGAAGTCCACAGCTGGCAAGTAGCGTGTCAGATTTGAATCCAAACCTGTCAACACCAAAATCCATACCCTGAATCATTACAGAAACTAGGCTCCTGAATATTCCAGACCCAGACAAGACTCCAGACACCTGCTTTAAAAATTTTTTGTTTAATATCAGTTTACTCTTACTTTAATCTTACAACCAAAGCAGATACAGTATCTCGTACAAAGAAATGGTCTTTGCCGCTGACCGCTAGTGAGGCAGTGCCGGTGCTCTTACCAAGCACCGTGAGCTGGACTCAGAGACTGTTACCTGAAGTCTATTGGAACGTAAGTCACATCCGGGAAAAGGCTTTTGACTTGACTGAGGGGTCTCTGGGACTATGACCCCTCTGCTGAGAATAGGGTCAGACTAGAACCTAGTTCCTTGGGGAGCAAGGCTTTGATGGCTTCTAGCAGTCATGCTGAGGGAGGAGTGTGCTTGAATGAAAGTATTTCCTTGAAGGGCAGTTATGCATCTCTATCCTTTCTCCTACCTCCCCCACCCTGTCTCCACAACTGGCTTGTGGTAATTCAATCTAGATTCTTCTCATAGCCTATTTCACTGTGCATATGTGGCCTTTTATTTACAGCCTTTGACAGTCTGATTGGATAACAGCTTACCAGCCTGCAGGACTCAGTCCACTGCCTTGGGGGAGGGGAAGCAGAAAACACTCTGGCTTTGCTTCCTAGAGCCTAGAAGCCAAAAGGAACAGCCAAAGGAAGAGCAAAGGGTTGACCACGCTGAACAGTCAAGAAGCGTAGGGGCCTTTTTTGTCCCAGCTAACTTGCTTTTGCAAATATACACTTGAGAGCTATCCCCCAAGTAGAGCAGCCCACGTTGGACCCACCCCTGGTACACTGTCTCTGGTCTTCGTGGTTTCCTGCTCCTTGCTGCTCACCTATACGCAGCATTAGGAGGCTTTACCTCTATCCACTGCTGCATCCTCCATCCCCTCCATCTGAAGAAATCAGTCTGTCAAGGTAGGAACTAAATCTTCCCTAATTCCCTATAGTCCTCCTCTCTATCCCTAACCTACATCCTCAAAAGAGGTAGGATTTACAGCAAATTCTCAATCTTTAGAGACTTCTAATTGTAGCAGTTAGAAGCAAGGCACTTGGAAGTATAGGGATGTGTGTGTGTGTGTGTGTGTGTGTGTGTGTGTGTGTGTGTGTGTGTGTCTGTGTATTTATGTTGAAAGGGAGGAGGGTGAGAGGGAGGACATTTATTAGCACCCTTCATAGGAACCTTCCCTTGGGCCCAAGGTTTTAATTTGGCTTAGTTTGTAATTAGAGCTGAAAGGGATCTTAAGTCATCTGATTTAGCCTTTTGCCTCCACAAACAGGTGCTATGAGTTGAATTAAGGAGGAAATCAAATGATTGATCTAATGGAGGAAGGCATACACTTGCTGGCTGGATTGGTGGAAGAGAATATTTATCTAGGTGTAATCCCTTTTGAGCAGAAGGAGAACCTGGAACAAAGCTGAGTTTATTATTATTTTATTTTTATGGAATAAAGGAAAGCAACCCTTTACAGCTCAGTGAGGTCAGTGGCTTCTAGCTTATTCTTTTCCTGGGTATAATTCCTAGTGCTGCAGTCTCCTCTCAGCTGAGCCTGAGAGGTAAAAGGCTTGGAGCTTGTTTGGGGTTCTACCCCTAGATGTTCTGTCTGTGATTTTGGTTACATTAAAGGTGCCTGCATATTTCCAGTTCATAAGGGAGGTGATAGACTTGGGGAAAAGACGATAAATCCACACCAGGTGGTCCTAGGAAAGAGCCCATTCTACTTCAGAACCAAACCTTTCTAGAGTGTGTTTGACTTTTGGGAGTGGACTTTTAGCTGAACCTTTCTGTAACATATTTTTTTTTGTTTTTAATTTTTTGCCGCATTGGGTCCTCGCTGCTGTGCGCGGGCTTTCTTTAGTTGCAGCGAGGGGGGACTACTCTTCATTGCGGTGCGCGGGCTTCTCATTGCCATGACTTCTCTTGTTGCGGAGCACGGGTTCTAGGCTCATGGGCCTCAGTAGTTGTGGCACGTGGGCTCAGTAGTTGTGGCTCGCAGGCTCTAGAGCGCAGGCTCGGTAGTTGTGGCGTGCGGGCTTAGTTGCTCCGCGGCATGTGGGATCTTCCCAGACCAGTGCTTGAACCCGTGTCCCCTGCATTGGCAGGTGGATTCTTAACCACTATGCCACCAGGGAAGTCCCTCTGTAACGTATTTGAGAACCCAAAAGCAAAGCAAGCTCTGTGCTTTGAAAGAAGACTCTACATTAGGGAAGCCTGATAAGGAAGCAGGCTAGGCCTCTTCCAACACACTCCTAGCATGCTGGCTGGCCTCACTTGGAGTCCAAAATAACATAATACCAGTTCGGAACAGTGGCCTCCTCAGCTAGGAGAAGCTACACACAACCTGGAGGAAAGATAGATGCGCTCCTGGGCATTGGCTGCTATTCCATTTGTGAATCAGACTCCTGATGCCATAGCCAGGTGCTCTCAGGCATCTAACAGCCTGTTTATTCTCTCCTTGCAACTCAGCCCAGACACCACAGGAATCATTATTAGCACCAATTCTTAAATCTCCAAATTCTTTCAGCACTTCTCACACATTTCAGAAGTATTTGTTTTATAGGTAATTCAGAGTCTCCATCAAATCTCATGGCCTATAAAGACATAGAACCTTAGCAGGCATGAAGGGTAATTATACAAACTGATTTTTCTGAATTCACATAGAAAGTTATTTTCTGTACTCAGAAGTAAGTAAGTCTGCTGTTAGTGCAGTTAATTGACATCATTTTCCAAACATATTTGATTTGAGAGCCATGAAAAAAGAAAGATGATTTCTCTCCGTTAATAATTTGTTTCACTCCCCATTTCCCCGACCCCAACCAACCATGTTCAGTCTTGCCTTTGTCTTTCCCCAGAGGTTTTCAGAATTTCTTCCTCTGAGCCCTAGGGTCCCCTGGAAGTGCCTTTGGGGGCCCTGCAGTGGAGAGAGGGAGTTGGAGTGTATGGGGCCTTAGGCCTTCCCTGCTTCAACCAGAATAGCTCTGTTTTATGTGTTGGGGCTAAAAAGTTTGAAACCACTGCTCTAACCCTTGTCTTACATCCTAAAACATCTTTCTTGCTGCCCTAGCCCTCCCCAGAGACATGTTGGCAATGATTTTAACAAAATTATGAGCCTCCCAAGTTGAGCTTTCTTACCCCTAAACATCCAGCACAGTGCTTTATACACAGTAGAAGTGTGTGCAGTGAATACTTGTGGCTTGATTGCTTGTTTGATTGATTGACTCCTGAGATGATATTAATTAATGGCCTTGGGATGCTTCTACACCAGAAAAGAGAGTATATAGTAAATCATAGTTTATTTGTTATGATTTGGGCACTTCTGACCTTTCCTACTGCAATCAGTCATGCAGTCTGAGGTAAAAACATGGCCTAAAGGAGTTACTTAATACTTAACATAGGTTATTGCTGGTGTAGAGGATACCTGACTAGGTCAACACAAGCAAAAGTACTTCCAAAGAAGTGTGTCCTGAGGTAAAAGGTAAACAGAGTGATTATTGGGAAACACTAGGGACAGAAATATACTAAGATAACATAGCCTTATCTATTTTTCAGTATTACTTGCTTTCACTAAAAATTACCTGTCTGATAGTTTCCAAAACTACTCAGTGTCTTGATTATGGGAAGTACAAATCTTTTTCTTTGCTAAGCTGCCTTAAAACACCGTCCAAGCTGTTTATCTATAGCCTCCAGTATACATCTACATATCTTTTGAAGGGGGGGTGGGTGGCTTTATTTTGTTTTTAATCAATTTATGTTTTATAAAAGTGATATATATGTTTAGTTTTTAAAAAGCCAAATAATAGAAAAAGGACATTAGTGGGAAAACTGGCAAAATCCATATAGTCTGCAAGTTTAGGTAATAGTAATATATTCAATGATGATTTCCTTGTTTTAACAAATGCACCATGATTATGTAAGATGGTAACATTAGGGGTACTGGTTGAAGGACATACGGGAACACTCTTAACTATCTTTGCAACTTTTCCAAAAATTATTCCAAAATAAATAATTTTTAAAAATTTGTACACAATAATGAAGATCTTCACAATAAAAAAGAAAAATGCCAAGTAGTGCCAAATCTGAGATAATGACCAACAAAATCAATAATACCAGCAATAGATTATGACCCATTGAATTAAAAAAAAAAAAGCCGAGAATCTATACCAATACCAAAAAAATAAATAGGAAGGAAAAGGGAAATCTTTCTCATATTGGAATGCCAGCTAATAAATGTAGGAGGAATAATAGAGAGAAAATCATCATTTTTCAACCATCACAGTAAATAACTAATTCAGGTAAAAATCTGCAATGGATGCTGGTATTTTTAAAGAGTAATAACAATACATTACATTTCTATAAAACATTTATAGAGCACTTTCACACACTGTTTTGAGTAGACACTGTTCAGATCCGTAGCATGAGGTATAATATCTCCCCTTAGCCTCCACATCCTTTTTCTCGCCTAGTGATTCCCTATAGAATAGCCTAATCCAGGCCTAAGAATGCTCAGTAGCCAATGGTTATATTCAGATATATTTTCACCACCCTGGATCTCTCTAATAAGTCTCTTGCTATTTGCGTATCTTTTGAGATTTTATCCTTTATTTAAAACATTTCACACATAGCTGATTCGTGTTCTGTATCTGGCATTCTTTTTTTTTTTTTTTTTTTTCGGTACGCGGGCCTCTCCCTGCCGTTGCCTCTCCTTTTTCCGAGCACAGGCTCCGGACGTGCAGGCTCATCGGCCATGGCTCACGGGCCCAGCCGCTCCACAGCATGTGGGATCTTCCCGGACTGGGGCACGAACCCGTGTCCCCTGCATCAGCAGGCGGACTCTCAACCACTGCACCACCAGGGAAGCCCATGGCATTCTTAATATTTGAAATTCTTGCAGTTTAAATCTATTATTTGTTGTTTTCTGTTATTCATTCATGGTTTCTTGTTTCCATGTATATTTGTGATCTTTGATACAAACTAATTTTTACTTACTCTTTAATTTTGAGAATGCTGTCAACTTAAAGTTGGAGATATTTTCCTCCAAAAGTTGGGAGGAACCACCAACCCTGGATCACTTGAGCTTGCTTCAAGGGTCTCAGCCTACTATGGGGGTCTTGGGTTTGGCTCCCTCACCTTACTAGTGGTCCAGGGCTTGTCATTCTGACCGTAATAGGAATGCTTTGGGAATTAGCCCTCAAGAAACTGTTGTTTGACCCCTTGCTTATTCCACAGCTCGTGATTTTTTTTTTCCTCTTTTGGGGGGTGTGGCAAGTAGCCTTGGAGATTTTTCCTATTTACTATAAGCCCTGAAATGCTTTAAAAAGTATATGTTATACAGGATATAGTTTTTTGTAGTAGAAGGGACTCCCTTGATATCTTGTTCACTGTAATGCAGGAAGCAGAAGTCTCTCTGTACAATTTGATATCCTGCTTTTTTTTATTAGCTTTTAAGCCTTTTTCTATACCAGTAAACATTCATTATAAACGTAATTCCTATAGTTTCATTATATTCCATTGCATGGCTAGACCACCATTTAATTAGGCATTTTTCTATTAGATATTTAGAATGTTTTCAGGTTTTTGCTGTTGTAAATAATACTGCATTGAACATCATTGTGGTAATGTGAGGTAAATCGGGGGTTGAGGATATAAAGGAAAAGCATAGCTGTTACCCTGGGGAGGGGTTGTAAACTCAAATGCTTTGTAGGATCCAGGCAAATAAAGCAAATGAGTATAGTGAAGCAATGAAGCTGACTAGTACAAAAGACCAAAGGGAATGGTGGGAACATGTCAAACTGAAGGGCACATGCCCATCTTATAAATAAAGGCAGCCATATCTCTAGCTGATTGTTACCATCTAGGAATGAGAGACTGGTATGGTCAGTTCTTCTGATTTTTCAAGCAACACAAACTGAAAATCTAAAAAAAAAAAAAATTTTATGGTGGCATTTTTACTGTGCAAACCACATAAAATCTGTCGACACACAAGATGTGACCATCAGGCTGTCACTTTGCAACCTTTGCTCTAGGATCGTGACTGTGGGAATAAATGGTGGGAAAGTACTGACTGAAGACATGGCTGTTCAGTCATCTTTCCATTCTCAGTACGAAATAGAGAGAAATGAGGAGTTAAGAGTTTAAGATCTTGGCCTTGAAGATTTATTTACTAAGGCTCAGCTTTTTGGTTTTCATCTTCCTTCCTTCCTTCCTCACCTCTTATCAAATATGCTATTCTCAGCCTAAGTTAACCTTCTGAAAGCAGACTTGAGTCCAGCTAGCCCACTGGGCTTGCCATTCAGTAGCTTTACCAAACATTGGTGGTGACCTACTAAGTGCCAAGGCTCTGGGCTCAGAATTACTTATCAAGATATAAGACACAGTCCCACCTTCCAAAAGTCTGCTGTCATCAAGAGATAAATAACAAAATAAAATGGCCAAGACTTGGTACCAAATGAGTTGTACAGATAATTGGTATTGAAAAAGTTCAGAAGAAAAGACTTTCATGATAAAGAAAAGCTTCCAGAAATGGTAGAATTTGAGCTAGATCCTTTTTAAAAAAAAAAAGGCAAGAGAAATAGGGAGAGAGAGCATTCCAGATATCTTCCCAGTGGAGTGAGCCAAAACTCAAAATTCAGAATAAATTTGGCATGTGATGGAACATGGTTGGATAAGTAGGAAGGAACTTTGAATACCACATTGAGGAATTTGGATGATCCTGTAGGCAGTTGGGAGCCACTGAAGGCTTTTTAGTAGTAAGGTGACGTATTGAAGGCAGTATACTTGGGGAGATTAGTCTTGTGTCAGTATATAGGATAGCTGGGAGGAAAGAGCCAAAATGAAAGCAAGGAAGCTAGTTAGAAGACTATATAATAATTCAGAGGAGAGATGCTGCAGGTCTGAACTAGGATGATAGGAGTAGGGATGGGAACTTGAAAGGCAATGTAACAAGTAGTTAAGAACACTGACTTTGGAATCAGACAGTTCTGTGTCTGAATCCCAGATTGGACATTACTGACTGAGTTACCTTAGGAAGGTTATTTAATAGCTCTGAGCCTCAGATTTCTCATCCATGAAACACAGATACTAATACTTAGCTTAGAGAGTGGTTATATGGATTAAATGAGATAATGTAAGTGCTTAGCATAGTAGTTGGAATGTGGTAAGAGCACAGTAAATTATTAGATCAATGCCTAAAACATTGGAAGTTAGACTCAGCATGACTTGGTGATTGTCTGAATGTGAGGAGAGATTCCAGATGATTCTTGTATTTTCAATTTTGTGTTACTGGTAGTCCAAAGAAAGCTGATTTGAAATAGAAAAATCAATTTGGCTTTATTTTTTATTTTTAAGGACAGTCTCCTTAATATTTATTTGTTTGTTTGTTTGTTTATTGGCTGCAACAGGTCTTAGTTGCCGCATGTGGGATCTTCCATTGCAGCACGCGGGCCCCTCACTGCGGTGCACAGGCTTCTCTCTAGGCATGGTGTGCGGGCTCCAGAGCGCGCGAGCTCAGTAGTTGCAGCACGTGGGCTCTCCAGTTGTGGCACCCGCGCTCCAGAGCGTGTGGGCTCAGTAGTTGTGGCACGTGGGCTCAGTTGCCCTGCGGCATGTGGCATCTTAGTTCCCCGACCAGGGATCGAACTGGCATCCCCTGTATTGCAAGATAGATTCTCAACCACCGGACTACCAGGGAAGTCCCTCAATTTGGTTTTAAACGTGTTGAATTTGAGGTAATAATAAGAAGTACCTAACACGGTATTGGAGATTTGATTCTGGAAACGCAGGAAGAATGTAAGATTTGGAAATCAACAGTATAATGGGAAGGGCTAAACACTTCTCAGGTTGAAAAAGACTTCAGGTCTGAGCCCTGCTGTAAATCTACCTTTAAATATAGGTCAGGTATTGTATTAAACAACTAAGAAAGAATGATCTAAGGAGTAGAACTAGGAGGGTTGTTGTTATGGAAGCCAAAGGCAAAAGAGGGTTTCAGTAGGAGGGGATGGCTAAGTGTCAGGCAATTTAAATATTATGGGTTTAAAAATTAGAACTGTTTCAGACAGTTCATGTATTAATTAAAAGAAGTCAGACTTCCGATGTTTAAGAAATAGTTAAGGAGAAAGTAGAATTAACATAGTTCATTGTTCTAAGAATTTTGGTATTGAAAAAAACAGAAGGAAGGGGAAATTGTCTACGGTCCTTAGGTTGACATGGCAGTGATACCCTCTGCTTTCTAGTACACCTGAGTTTCTGCCACCCCGCGCCCACCCAGTCACAGAGCCTTTAAAGACTCCTGCCTCTGTGGAGCTGAGCAACACCATTCACTGCTGCAGCTTCTTTTTTTTTTAACAGCTTTATTGAGATATAATTGACATCTGTTTCATCATTTAAAGTATACTATTCAAAAAAGAGGGGATATATGTATATGTATAGCTGATTCACTTTGCTGTACAGTAGAAACTAATACAACATTGTAAAGCAACTATAATCCAATAAAAATTTTTTTTAAAGTATACTATTCAATTGTTACTAGTATATTCACAGAGCTGTGCAACCATCACCGTAATCTAATTTTAGAACATTTGCATCATCCCTAAAAGAAATCCCCAACCCAGTAACAATCCCTCCCCATTTTCCCTTCCCCCAAGTCCCTGGCAGCCACTAACCTACTTTTTTTTAAATTAATTAATTAATTAATTTATTTATTTATTTATTTTGGCTGCGTTGGGTCTTCACTGCTGTGCCTGGGCTTTCTCTAGTTGCGGCGTGCAGGGGCTGCTCTTCGTTGTGGTGCACGGGCTTGTCATTGCGGTGGCTTCTCTTGTTGCGGAGCACAGGCTCTAGGCACGTGGGCTTCAGTACTTGTGTCACATGGGCTCAGTAGTTGTGGCTCGCGGGTTCTAGAGCGCAGGCTCAGCAGTTGTGGCGCACAGGCTTAGTTGCTCCACGGCATGTGGGATCTTCCCGGACCAGGGTTCGCACCCATGTCCCCTGCATTGGCAGGCAGATTCTTAACCACTGCACCACCAGGGAAGTCCCACTAATCTACTTTTTGTCTCCATAGATTTGCCTAGTCTGGGCATTTCATATAAATGCAGTCAAACAATATGTGGCCTTTTGTGTTCAGCATCTTTCACTTAGCATAATGTTTTCAAGGTTCATCCATATTGTAGCATGTTTCTTTTTATTACCGAATAATATTCCGTTTTATGAATATACCACATTTTATCTATCCATTCGTCTGTTAATGGATATTGAGTTATTCCCACTTTTGGCTATTATAAATAATGCTTCTATGAACATTCATATGCAAGCTTTTGTGTGAAGATATGTTTTCATTTCTTTGGGGTAGATATCTAGGAGTAGAATTTCTGGGTCATACGGTAACTCTGTGTTTTACATTTTGAGGAACTACCAGACTATTTTCTAAAGTGACTGAACCATCTTACAATCCTCCCAGCAATATATGAGGGTTCTAATTTCTCCACATTGTCATCAACACTTGTTATTGTCTCTCTTTTTTATTTAGCCATTCTAGTAGGGAGTAGTATCTCATTTAAGTTTTTTTTTTTTTTTTTGCGGTACGCAGGCCTCTCACTGCTGTGGCCTCTCCCGCTGCGGAGCACAGGCTCCGGACGCGCAGGCTCAGCGGCCATGGCTCACGGGCCCAGCCGCTTCGCGGCATGTGGGATCCTCCCGGACCGGGGCACGAACCCACGTCCCCTGCATCGGCAAGCGGACTCCCAACCACTGCGCCACCAGGGAAGCCCTCATTTAAGTTTTGATTTGCACTTCCCTAATAACTAATGATGTTGAGCATCTTTTCATGTGCTTATTGACCATTTGTATGTCTTCTTTAGAGAAATGTCTATTCAGGTCCTTTGCCCATTTTTAAATTGGGTTATGTGTCTTTTTATTGCTGAGTTGTAAAAGTCCTTTATGTATTCTGGATAGAAGTCCCTTATCAGATATATGATTTGCAAATGTTTTCTCCCATTCTGTGGGTTGTCTTTTCACTGTCTTGATTGTGTTCTTTAAAGCACAAAAGTTTTAAAGTTTTATGAAATCCAACTTACCTATTTTTTTAAATAAATTTATTTATTTTATTATTTTATTTTTATTTTAGTTTTTATTTTTGGCTGCGTTGGGTCTTCATTGCTGCGTGTGGGCTTTCTCTGGTTGCGGCGAGCGGGGGCTACTCTTTGTTGCGGTGCGCGGGCTTCTCATTGTGGTGGCTTCCCTTGCTGTGGAGCACAGGCTCTAGGTGCGTAGGCTTCAGTAGTTGTGGCACGTGGGCTCAGTAGTTGTGGCTCGTGGGCTGTAGAGCACAGGCTCAGTAGTTGTGGCACACAGGCTTAGTTGCTCCACGGCATGTGGGATCTTCCTGGACCCGGGATTGAACCCGTGTCCCCTGCATTGGCAGGCGGATTCTTAACCACTGTGCCACCAGGGAAGCCCCAACTTACCTATTTTTTTCTTTTGTCACTTGTATTTGTGGTATCTTGTCTAAGAATGCATTACCTAACTCAAGGTTATGAAGGATTATTCCTTTTTTTGCTAAGCTTTCTTTTAACAGACCTTTTTTTTTTCTCATGAACAGCAGGGGGCTTCTCTGTCAGCCTTTTGAGAGATCTGCCCACCACTTACTTTCATTTACTCTCTCACTCTTTTTGTATTACTCTTATTCAACAAGACTTTGACTAACCACCTTCTATAAGCCAAACACTGTGCTAGTATTATAGGAAGCACAAAATAAAAATGATACTGTCTTAAGCTCTGGGTATTGGGGATACAGAGATGACTATAACTTGGACTTTGCAGTCTAGAAGAGCCATTAAGGCAGATATGCAAAAAAGAACATAACCATGTCAAGTGACAAATGATATACTTAATCAGAACCTCTCGTGGGGCTTCCCTGGTGGCGCAGTGGTTGAGAATCTGCCTGCCAATGCAGGGGACACGTGTTCGAGCCCTGGTCTGGTAAGATCCCACATGCCGCGGAGCAACTAGGCCCGTGAGCCACAACTACTGAGCCTGCGCGTCTGGAGCTTGTGCTCCGCAACAAGAGAGGCCGCGACAGTGAGAGGCCCGCGCACCGCGATGAAGAGTGGCCTCTGCTCACCGCAACTAGAGAAAGCCCTCGCACAGAAACGAAGACCCAACACAGCCAAAAATAAATAAATAAAATAAATTTAAAAAAAACACCTCTCATGAACTGATGTTAGTTTCTGATGAAGCTTCCGTCAGTATACAATGAAATAAGAAAAATAATGACAGTGTGCTTTTTTAATGAAATGATGGTGATAGTTGATGTAGGGTGTTTTTTTTTGTTGTTGTTTAATGACCTTACTTGGCGATATAAGATATTGGCAATCCCGTATTGATCCCCTGGCTTTTGTAGGATTTTTTTCTTGTCTGTAAAATCAACAACCTCCAGCCACAGTTCGGAAGACAGAGATCATTTCTGGCTCCAAGGTGATCAGTGAAGACTTGATGGAGGAGTTGATCTGGGCCTTGCAGGTTTTAGATAATTCCTCATAGGTTTAGCCAAGTGTAACAGGCAGGAGAATCTGAACAAAGAGTGGAAACAGCTTATGAAACAGGTTTGAAGGACTACATGACCAGGGATGGGAAGTAAGGTTGGGTAGAGAGGGAGTAGACAGCCAAGATGGAGGACCTTGAAAGCCAAAATGAGTTTGAACTTGATTCTCTGGGTAATGGGAAACCATTAAAAGGGGCAGGAGTGACATGTTGAATAAAGATGGGGCTTCAGGAAGATGAATCTGGCAGTACTAGATAGAAGGTAAATTGCAGGTGAGAAGACTAGTTAGGAGGCAATTGTGGTTTATAATGTGATGGTTTTTATATTTTGTTTCTAGCCAGAAAAAAATTTGCTCTTCTCATCAAAGCCCTATAGATCTTTGGCCATAGTTGGTGGAAAGTAGGTGATGATGTGGTCTGTGATATAGTGAAGTAAGTTAAGCACTGAAAGTATGATAGCTGCCACCTTCTGTAGGCAGCTGGAAACACTTCCTAAGTAGTAGCTCTCTAGTACAATACATGGCTTAGTCTCACAGAAATTTCAGGGACAAAGACCCTGGGCCCAGAGCTCTTACTGGAATTCTCAGCACTGGTCATGGAGATTGACTTTGCCCCAGCCTACAGCCCAGCTAGGGGAGAGGGAAGTACAGTAACACCTTTCACTGTCCTTGAGGGGATCATTCATGGCTAGTTTTATGAACAGCTGTCTTCCTCTCTCCTTCCCTTCCTCATTGTTTCCTGCTTTGTAGAATCAAGAAGGCATGGCCCCTCAAACATTTATTTCAAGGTTGGAGATAGGTTTTTGGGTCTTCAGCAACTTCTGTTCTTCTACAACTCAGTTCATCTTAGGATGCTGTCACTGAGCATTTGAGTCTCATAGGGAATAGAAGCAACAATAAGGGGAAAGAAACGACGTATCCTCTGGATCCTGAGTGGTAGCTGATGTGGTCCTGGCCAGTAGACCTAAGGCTTCTTTTTAGGGACCTGAAATCCAAGGGCTTGCCTGTGGCGTCCAGATGGTAGTCAGTACTGGAAGGAGCTCTATGCAGGGCTAGTGCTTGAGGGCCAAGACCATCTTGACACCACCATCTCTGTGTTCAAGGATGGCAGCAGGCAGCAGTGGCATGAACTGGACAGAGACATGCTGCTACTTACTGTACAGCTGGCTCTGCCTCTGGCTTCTCCACTGTCTACTGATTCCCACAGAACTGGCCCAGAACCTGACGAGGGTGGAGCAGGGAAGGGGTGGAGGGCTCTGTAGTTCTTCAGACAGAACTGAGAATTTTCTCTGGGCTGGGGAAGACCACTCCTTTTCCTTAGCCTTCCTTTCCCTAGGAAAGTAGGCTTTCTGCCCCCTGGCCTGGCTAAAGGGACTCTGCCCTCCCACAGGCCCAGCTGGACCTCACTCAGTACTGACCTAAAACTGATGTAGGTGAGAGGGCGGAAGGTTCTGCTACAGCCCCACTAGCAGACCCGCTGAAGATCCAGGGAACTGAAGTGGACCCTGTGGTAGGAAGGGGGCCTGTAGCCAACTTGATCCTAAGGCTCACTACCACCCTGTATATGGAAGCCTCTATGGCCCAGTCTCTCTTTTTTTCTGAGACAGACCCCGTTTCTCTGAAGAGGCACGCCCTAGAAAGCCTATTGCCAAGTCTAGGAACTTGGTGTTATGCTGGTGGAATGATGACTGGTCCCCACAGCCTCCCTGCAGGGCTTCAGGAACCCCCTCCCAGGCTGGCTGCTCCACCCTGAGACTAGTCTAGAATCCTAGTGAAGGGAAAAAGCTGGAAAACAAGGAGTCATTCAGAGTGGGTGAAAAGAGGAGGGAGAGGTTTCTGGCTGAGATCTAAAAGGAGGGGCCTAAGGAAGGAAGGAAGCTCTAAGCCTCCTCCCAGACCTTTTCCCTGAGACTCCTAGGGATGAGAGAGGAGCGAGGCCCAGCTCTCTCGCTATTTTTCTTTGCCGCTTTGAGAGTTCTCATCTTCCAGCACTGACTGCCCTCTGTGGCTGACTCCTTTCTCTACCTTCCCCCTTCCCCAGGCTAAAGGGCCCACAGGGACTGGCAGGGAGGAAGGCTGAGCGGCTGTACTGTGGGCATGCCTATTCCTTTCCCTTCCCCCTTCCCTTAGCAGCAACGTCACCGCAGCACCAGAGGCAGCAGCAGCGGCAAGGATACTGGGGCTGGGATTGCGCAGCCTCCCTGCATTAGCAACGATGCCATTGTATTAGCAGAAATCAGATCTTAGGAAATCAGCCCAGTTCCCCCTGTGTGGTCCTGTGGAACAGTGCCTCAGCTTGAACTGTCAAGATAGAGCTTGGTCGGAGTGCAAAAGGAACAGAAGCCTCCAGATACAGCTAAGGCTCCTTACAGAGGTATGGCTCAGCGGAGCTGGGGGGAGGGGCAGGGCAGAGATGCTAGAATAACTGATCAGCACATTTGGGCCCTGGTTTTGAGGGTTGGCTTTGTCTTCCCGAAAGAGGGGGAGAGAGAGAGAGAGAGAGAGAGCGAGCATGAGCGCAAACATTAGACAAGCTCATCCATGCATACATTTGGGCTGTGGTGCAGAGATGGGGAAAAACAGGCTTGGGCTAATGCTGTTTTGTCAAGAAGCAGAAAATCCCCTTCCTCCTTTCTGAGCATCTCTAATGAGGCTGTTATAGTGCGGGTCAGCGTAGAGGGGGTCAGATCTAGAAACAAAGGCTTAATAGGGAGGAGATACCCCTACAGCTACTGTAAGTTTATGATGGAGACATGCAGGGATCCACACAGGAGGTACTGGGAAGCATTGAGTCCATCCTTTACCTCCATGCACATATGTACATGTACTAGACACACATACCATATCTTCTGGAGCTGTGGGAGCCAAGAGGCTACAGATAAGGATGGAATAAGAAAGAATGTTGACCAAGAGGCTCCACATTATTGGTTGGTGGGGATAAGTAGTGCGTAGGGCACCTGACCTATTATAATTGGTCTTCTTATACAGGCTTAGATTCCTAACAGGAAGAGACCTGAGCATAAGTTGATACTCCCAAATCCACCCTCCTACTCTCTTCCCTTCAATCCTGTCCAAGAGAGAACCCAGACAGGAAAAGGGTTATCGGTCCTACTGAGGCTCCCCATCAGACCTCAGGTCAAGGTCAGATTGCTAGAGAGTAACAGCCGAGTATCACCATCTTCCCCGTCCTCCTTCAGGAGGCTAAAAAAAGAGGGAAGGGATTCTATGACTGGCAGAAAGATGCTGAAGACCAAAGACAAGGGAAACCTTTCTTCTGAAGTTTAGAACATCTTCCTGCCCAGAGTTACCCTGTTGCTGAGCAGATAGGAAGAGTTCTTTAAATTCCCATCTCCATTGATCACCTTGGTGGAGGATTCAAAAACATAGGCTAATAGGAGTCAGTAGTTCCATGTTGTGCAAAATGTGGTTGGATAATACATTGGGAAGTTGTGGGAGGTGTTAGTTCCCAGGAAGCACCTAGGAATGTGAACTGCAGAGCAGGGGAAAGGGGCGTTGAGGACTGTGAATGGGGCAGGGAGATGTGAGCTGGGAACTGGGGCAGGAGGTGGGATTGAAGAGTGTTTATTAGAGCATGGGGCAGTAATATGAAAGGGACTGTGGGTTCAGAGAATAGTAAAGTGGGTAAGTATAAACTGTGTAAATGGAAACTACAGTGTGAGCCTATCCAGGAAAGGTAGGAAGCATCTGCTTTGGTAGCAGAGTAAATGTAGGGGCTTTAGGAAGAGGGTGTGGCCCTGATCTTTTCTCTGAGAGGCAGTTGTAGTGGAAAGAATTAAGAATTGGGCAGACCTGGGTTTGCGTCCATCTCAGCTGTATAATTATGGGCTAACTTCTCACACTTGCTAAGCTTCAGTTTTCTCATCTGTAAAATGGGGATGATTATGTCTACTTTAAATGATTATAGTGAAATTAGAGATGATATATGTAAAACACCTTACATGTAAGTTCTCAGTAAATGATCACTAATAAATAGTATTATTATAATAGGCCAGGAGACACCCATTTGTGATGAGGGCCAGGAAGAGGGCTCTCGTGGAGAGCTTTCCCTGATTCTAGAGATCTAGACCTCGTAACTTTATGCTGACTAAGCCCACCACTTCTTTGTCCACCTGGTAGGCAGAGCTGAGCACTTTCTTCCACTTTCTTCCTATTCTGGGTTCTCTATTCCTTCCCCATCTTCGTCTCCCATGTCTCTCCATTTAATCAGGGTACAAAAAGCATCTGGAATGAGCTCTTCCATCTCACTGTTTACTCTTCACCTTTATTAGCGCTCATGGGCCACAATATTAAACTTGTCTTGTTATAGAACATGTCTCTCCCGGGGGAGAAGTCTAATAGATATGCTCTCAGTAAATGTGTTCTGTGGTGTTTGAAATCAAGTCACGTGTACAGTAGACTCTCATTACATTCCTAACTGATCAAGAAAAAAGGTCAAACATTAGGATTCCTGACTCTTGACTTAATTCTGTCATTTATCCATTGAGAGATCTTGGGCAAGTCATTTGTTTTTTCTAGGTGTTGATTTCCTTATTTTTTTAAATAAAGAAGTGGCTCTGCCTATTCTGGTGCATTGTTGTGAGGATCAATGAGATGACATACATAAAGAAGTGCTTTGTAAAATATGTGAATGTGTCGGGGCAAAAGGCATGAGTACAAAGTCTAATGAGGTGTCTGTAGAACTTTACCTTAGTTGGCTGAACTGGAGTTGTCTGTGGAGAAACTACTGGCAGATCAGGAAGGAATAAGACTTTCTCTGAGATACAAAAATATAAAATAAAATGGAATCAACCAGTGAAAGAGCTTTACACTTAAAATAGGATTCAACACAACCTAAATATAAAAGCTAAAACTATACAGCATTTAGGGGAAAAAAAGAGGAAAATTTCTTTATGATCTTGGGACAGGCAAAGCTTTCTTAGCATACAGAAAGATTTAACCATAAAAAAAAAACAGATAAATGGGACTTCATAAAATTAAAACCTTCTATTAATTAAAAAACACCATTAAGAAAACAAATGGGCAAGCCACATTTGAGAAAAGGCCACTTGAGAAAATATTCTCAAGACATACATCTGACAAAGGGCTTGTATCCAGAATAAATTTTAAAACTCCTACAACTCAACAATAAAAAGACAAGTCAGTTTTTAAAATGGGTAGAACAGGAGTCGATAACTGACCTACTGTGCCTACCATGTTCCAAGCACAATGCGTGGGTTCTAGGGACACAGGGTTGACTCTATCCCTAGATACAGTCCCTACCCTGTTCCTCAAGGAACTGCACTCTAGTCTGGGGACAGATACGTAAACATAACATAATAAACCTTCAGCGCCCTCCAGCCAAAGGTACTCCATCACCCTCCACATTCATTTGTGCTTTATCCCTGATTCAGAGAGTCAGCTTTCCAGACTCTATGTGTTGCTCTGTTTCTCCATTTGAACGTGTATATGACACAGTCAGTGGTTTTGTGGGTCAAAATCAGAAACTCTTATGCGCGTATTACTTGTGAATGCCTTTTGAAAATCGTGCTATAAAAGGGGGTGGAGGGGTATTCATTGAAGATCAAGTGATGGCCGTAGCCCATAGGTACTCCTAAAATTACTTCCATGTGTGCAAGAAAGTTCTTTATGCTCCATTTAGTCCAGGCCTCAGATTGTGGCCTGGACCCTGGGGAAGCGTAGTACTGTACGTAAGGGGAAGCCCCCTTCCCAAGCCCCAAACCCACAGTATCTGTAGCACTTAAAGAAAAAAAACTGTTTAAATTATGTACCTAGGGGCTTCCCTGGTGGCGCAGGGGTTAAGAATCCGCCTGCCAATGCAGAGGACACGGGTTTGAGCCCTGGTCCGGGAAGATCCCACATGCCGCGGAGCACCTAAGCCCGTGTGCTACAACTGCTGAGCCTGTGCTCTAGAGCCCATGAGCCACAGCTACTGGAGCCCATGCACCTAGAGCCTGTGCTCCGCAACAAGAGAAGCCACCGCAATGAGAAGCCACGCACCGCAATGAAGAGTAGCCGCCGCTCATCGCAACTAGAGAAAGCCCGCACACAGCAACAAAGACCCAACACAGCCAAAAATAAATAAATAATAAAAATATATATATATGTACATAACAGATATTTATTAGAAAGTTAGATGAAACAAAAAGAATAAAATTAAAAAATAATCGAAAATCACTCAACAGCAATAATCACTGTTAACATTTTGTTGCAAAGTCAGCCCTCCATATCTGCGGGTTGTGCATGCATAGATTCAACCAACCGAGGATTAAAAATATTCAGGAAAAATGTTCCAGAAAGTTCCAAAAAGCTAAACTTGAATTTGCCATGCTCTGACAACTATTTACATAGCATTTACATTGTATCAGGTATTACAAGTAATCTGAAGATGATTTAAAGTAAACGGGAGGATGTATGTAGGTTATATGCAAATACTACGACATTTTATATAAGGGACCTGAGCACCCTTGGATTTTGGTACTGTTTATGCTTTCAAGTTTTCTTCCATGTATATTGCTATGGTTTGAATGTCTGTGTATCCCCTCCCTGCCATCCATGTGTTGAATTCTAAGTCCCAAAGGTAATGGTAGTAAGAGGTAGGGCTTTTGGGAAGTGATTAGGTCTTGAGAGCAGAGCCCTCCTGAATGAGATTAGCGCTTTTATAAAACAGAAAGATCCCTTGTCCGTTACACTATGTTAAGACACAGGTAGAAGGTGCTAACTATGAACCAGAAAGTGGGCTTTCACCAGAACTCAGCCATGCTGGAACCTTCATCCTAATCTTGGACTTCCCAGCCTCCAGAACTGTAAGAAATACATTTCTGCTGTTTATAAAGCCACCCAGTCTGAGGTATTTTGTTATAGCAGCCTGAATGGACTGACAGATATAGAGATATATTTATTTACAACAATGGTGTCATACTGTAAATTCTGTTTGTAATCTGCTATTTTCACTTAATAGTTTGTGAATAGTTTCTCAAGTCAATAATAATCAAATTAACCAACGTTGTTTTAATGATACTCTGTTCTGTACGTCTTTGGTTTTTTTTTTTTGGCTGCGTTGGGTCTTCATTGCTGCTCGTGGGCTTTCTCTAGTTGTGGTGAGCAGGGGCTACTCTTCGTTGCGGTGCACGGGCTTCTCAGGGCTTCTCATTGCAGTGGCTTCTCTTGTTGCAGAGCACGGGCTCTAGGCGCACAGGCTTCAGTAGTTGTGGCACCTGGGCCCAGCAGTTGTGGCTCGTGGGCTTTAGAGCACAAGCTCAGTAGTTATGGCACGTGGGCTTAGTTGCTCCGCGGCATGTGGGATCTTCCCGGACCAGGGCTCGAACCGTGTCCCCTGCATTGGCAGGCGGATTCTTAACCACTGTGCCACCAGGGAAGTCCCTGTTCTGTAATTTTAAAACTGATTATTGTCGGAATTTTAGTGTGTTCCCAACTTTCTGTTATCCTTGTGGCATATATATTTGAGTTCAAAGTTTTCTTGGCAAAGGAAGAGAAGAGATGGGAAGGAGTGAAGGGGAAATTATCTCACATACCTCATAGCAAAACTTCCTCAAAATTATCTTTATCCCTCTCTACAAAATCCCATACTTTAAGGCAGCTGTTCCTCTCTTTTCTTTTTCTCATCTTGTCTCTGCAAATACCCACTCCCCTCCACTGCTAAACATTGGTTCCCTTCCCTCTTCCCATAAACCTTAATCTTTTTTCCTACTTACAAATTATATCTTAACAGCTTTGTTAAGGTATAATTCACATACCATAAAATCCACTCTTTTATAAAACTGAGACATAATTCACATTCCATAAAACTCTGGAGTTTTTATTTTATTCACAGACTTGTGTAACCATCACCGCTATCTGATTTCAGAACATTTTCATCACCCCCGAAAAGAACCTCCATCCCCATTAGTAGTCACTCCCCATCTTCCAGTCCCTCAGACCCTGGCAACCACTATTCTACTTTTTGTTTCTGTGTATTTGCCTATTCTGGACATTTCATGTAAATGGAATCATATAATATCATACAAAGAAGCCTTTTACGACTGGCTTCTTTCACTTACCTTTTCGAGATTCCGTCATGCTGTATGTAGCATGTGTCAGTACTTCATTCCTTTTATCGCTAAATAATATTCCATTATGTATACCGTATTATGTTTATCTGTTCTTCAATTGATGAACATTTGAATTGTTCCCACTTTTCTGGCTACTGTGAATAATGCTGCTGTGAATATTTGTATACAAGCTTTTGTGTGAACATACGTCTTCATTTCTCTTGGGTATATACCTAGGAGTAGAATTTCTAAGTCATATGGTAACTCTATGTTTAACGTTTTGAGGAACTGCCAGACTGTTTTTCCAAAGTGACTGCACCATTTTACAATGGCTCCAGCACTGTTTGAGGTTGCAGTTTCTCCACATCCATCCACCAGCATTTGTTATTGCCTTTTATCTTAGTGGGAATGAAGTGATATCTCATTGTGGTTTTTATTTCTCTAATGACTAATGATGTTGAACATCTTTTCATGTGCTTATTAAACATTTGTATGTCTTCTTCGGAGAAATGTCTATTCAAGTTCTTTGCCCAGTTTTTAATTGGGTTATGTACTTTTTATTGTTGAGTTGTACAAGTTCCTTGTATATTCTAATCAGAAGACTCTTATCAGATACACAATTTGCAAATATTTTCTCTCATTCTGTGAGTTGTCTTTCACTTTCTTGATGGTCTCCCTTGAGGCACAAAGGTTTTTGATTTTTATGAAATCTATCTTATCTGTTTTCTCTATTATCACTTGTGTTTTTGGTATCTTATCTAAGAAAGCATCCCATCTTAATCTTAATCTAAGATAATGCATTTACTCCCATGTTTTCTTCTGTAACTCTTAGCCTTGTGGCTCAGTTTAGCCTCTCTGATTTCTGCCTTTCTGCATATCTACTCCTTACCTCAATCAACACACAAAGGCTTGGGAAGTCCAACAGAGGAGCCTTCCTCTCAGAAAGGAAAGGAGGAAGAAAGAAGGTAAATACTTGCTTTTTAATTTTAATGTAATTTAACTTAACACAAAAGAATATATTTAATAGTGTCCCTTGCACATGTATTTATTGGACACTTGAATTTTTTCTTTTGTGTGTTGCCTGTTCATGTCCTTGAGCACGTGTGGCTTGCCTGGCCCTTTACTGTACTCCACGTGAAGAGCTCTGATCCTGTGATCTAAATGAGTTACACTTTTAAAAATTGGTGGTATATGGGTTCAACTAAATGATGCAGAACTTATAGGCAGTGAGGGGTTTAGACTCATGGTAGGTAAGGAAAATGACAGGAATGATAAGGAAAAGAAGAGAAATGAATGAATTAGGAGAAATTAGGTAGGAGAAGTCTGAGCAAGTGAAGTCTTTTGGGACATGAACTTGGTAGCACAGGAGACTAGAACTTGAGGAGGCCATTCTGCCATGGTCCAGCCAAGAGACCAGAGAAGCTTAGAATGGACTCTGTGTAGAGAACTTGACCTTAACCTATCAGAAGTAAAACTGGGAAGAGAAGACTTTTTAGGGGACCCTCATAGTTAAAGTTTTGGCTAAAACTGGGCAGAATCTGGGCACTTCAGATCTGTACCCTGAGCTAGATAAATATTAAGAATATTTTTTGCCTGGGGACTTCCCTGGTGGCGCAGTGGTTAAGAATCCGCCTGCCTATGCAGGGAATGTGGGTTCAAGCCCTGGTCCGGGAAGATCCCACATGCTGCGGAGCAACTAAGCCCATGTGCCACAACTACTCACCCTGCACTCTAGAACCCGCGAGCCACAACTACTGAGCCTGCGTGCCACAACTACTGAAGCCTGTGCGCCTAGAGCCCCTGCTCCTCAACAAGAGAAGCCACCGCAATGAGAAGCCCGCGCACTGCAAGGAAGAGTAGCCCCCGCGCGCCACAACTAGAGAAAGCTCGTGCGCAGCAGCGAAGACCCAATGCAGCCAAAAATAAATTAATTAATTTTTTAAAAAAAGGATATATTATGCCTCATGTTTGCCAAGCCTTATCTGATGTTGTGCTAGAATGATACAAAAAAGATAAAAACAGACCTCTACCCACCTTGAGAAGGAAGAGGCTGGCGTCAGCCATACTAGTAGTCTGATGCCTAACTCGGTCTCTATTCAAGAAGCTCCAGTACAGTAGTGGAGAGAGTGAGGATCTTTAGCCCACAGCCATCAGAGAGGGACAGGTATTCTGGGGCTCAGAGGAGGAGAAAAGGTGTCCAAGATGACATAGGCGTCAAATGATACAATACGTTAAAATTTATTTTTCTTGCAAAATTATAGCTTATTGCTATGCATACGTGATACATTATTTGTGATTTCCCCCCCTCATCTGTAAACGTGCTGTAGCTGTGTCTAAGACATCTCTGTATCTCCTCAGTGCCTAGTACCCTTTCAGGCATCTTAGACGGTTTTTTCTTAGTTATGTCATTATTCATACATTTTTTGTACTCAGGACTAGTCGTTATTTACTGCTAAGAAAGAGAAGGAGAAAATGCTGTCCCTGAGATTCCCCAGACCTTCAGATGTGGCATTTTGTTGCAAGTGGATGCATGACGAACTTAAAATGAAGGGGAACTCAAGAGCTGGACCTGTGCAATGCAGAAAATGTGCCCTGACGGGCTGTATTATCCAGCTGCATCTTGACTCTGAATCTTTTTTCCTCTTGGGCTCTTCTCCATCTGAAAATGATATGGGTAAGGGCATGTCCCTGACTTCGGGAAGGTGACATTAGGTTCCCTTTCTTTCCCTCTCTCTCCAGGTACCAAGCTCTCCTGATGAAATGTGTTCTGCCCCACTGGGCTCCGGGGGCAGTGTCTGGTGCTGTTGATGCCCTTGTTCGAACTTTCCAGAATGGATAGTCCCCCAAAGCTGACTGGAGAGACCCTCATCGTCCACCACATCCCCCTGGTACACTGTCAAGTCCCAGACAGGCAATGCTGCGGAGGGGCAAGTGCAGGTAGCGGGAGCACAAGACCCAATCCCTTCTGCCCACCTGAGCTGGGCATCACCCAGCCTGATCAAGACCTGGGACAAGCCGACTCCCTGCTATACAACAGTCTGCATTCTGCTCCCGGGGGATCTGCGCGATCTGCAGACAGCACCAAGAACAGAGGTCGGGATGGAAGAGGCCCCGGGGCCCCTAAACGACACAATCCCTTTTTGCTGCAAGAGGGTATTGCTGAGCCAGGACTTGGTGACCTGTATGATGACAGCATTGGTGATAGTGCCACCCAGCAGTCCTTCCACCTGCACGGGGCTGGCCAGCCCACCTTCCATCCCTCCTCTTTCCAGCTGCCACCACCTGGCCCCAGAGTGGGCAGGCCATGGGAGGCAACACATAGTCGGGCTGGAGTGGTGGAGGGGCAGGAACAGGAGCCAGTGACTACCTTGGATGCCCAGCAGTGCAGCAGTAGCCACAGTTGCCGGCCAGAGCCGGAAGCAGAGACCATGGAGCTGGATGAGTACGGGGGCCCTGGTGGGAGTGGCAGCGGGGGTGGAGCCAGTGATACCTCTGGCTTTTCCTTTGACCAGGAGTGGAAGCTCAGTTCAGATGAATCCCCAAGGAACCCGAGATGCTCAGGCTCAGGACCCCAGCACTGCCGCTGCAGTAGCACATCCAGTCAGTCCGAGGCGGCTGACCAGTCCATGGGCTATGTGAGCGACTCCTCCTGCAACAGCTCAGACGGAGTGCTGGTCACCTTCAGCACCCTCTACAACAAGATGCACGGCAACTCCCATGCCAATCTCAACTCTGCCCCGCAATCTTGCAGCGACTCTTCCTTCTGCAGCCACTCAGACCCCAGCGCCTTCTACCTGGACCTGCAGCCCTCCCCAGCAGAGTCTAAGATGTCTTGTGAGTCCCACCACCCTGAGAGTGGAGGGAGGGAAGGTGGCTATGGTTGTCCTCATGCCTCGTCTCCTGAGCTTGATGCCAACTGCAACTCCTACCGCTCGCACTGTGAGCCCTGCCCAGCTGTGGCTGACCTCACAGCCTGCTTCCAGAGCCAGGCCCGTCTTGTTGTGGCCACACAGAATTACTATAAACTTGTCACCTGTGACCTGTCCTCCCAATCATCCCCAAGCCCAGCTGGCTCTTCCATCACCAGCTGCTCAGAGGAACACACCAAGATAAGTCCTGCGCCAGGCCCTGGCCCAGACCCTGGCCCTAGCCAGCCCTCTGAGTATTACCTGTTCCAGAAGCCAGAAGTCCAGCCAGAGGAACAAGAAGCAGTGGGCTCTGAAGTGGAAGCACCTGCTCCCGTGGGCCCCACTGTGATCGAGGGGCAGGTGTACACTAATACTTCACCCCCCAACCTCAGCACTGGACGTCAGCGCTCTCGAAGCTACGACCGCGGCCTAGAGCGCAGCCCTCCTATCCGCCTGGGCTCACTGGAACGCATGTTGAGTTGCCCAGTACGCCTGAGTGAGGGCCCTGCAGCCCTGACTGGGCCTAGTTCCCCACCTCGGCGTGTCACCTCCTTTGCTGAACTCGCCAAGGGCCGGAAGAAAACTGCAGGCTCTGGCTCCCCCCCACTGCGAGTGAGCGCTGGGGACTCCTCCCAGGAGTTCTCACCCATCCAGGAAGCCCAGCAAGACAGGGTGGGCCCACTAGATGAGGGCACTCACTGTAGCCATAGCCTACCACCCATGCCCTTGGGGCCAGGCCTGGACCTAGTTGGCCCAGAGCCCTGGTCCACCCAGGTCTGTCAGGGCCTCCAGTCCAGTGAGATGCCACCTGCTGGCCTCAGAGCTGCTGGGCAAGGCCCCCTGGCCCAGCTGATGGATCCAGGGCCTGCTCTCCCAGGGAGCCCAGCCAGCAGCCATACCCAGAGGGATGCAAGAGCTAGAGCTGACGGTAAGGAACCTAAAGGCTGGAGAATACCAGGGTGTGTGCATGGCCTCCTCAGTAGTAGGGCCCTGCCCACCACCCCACGCATACCACTAGAGGTTCCTCAGCCTAGATCAATCATCTTTCCAGTCCAGAGCATGTCCTACGGTTGTAATAGGGGGAAGGAGGATGGAGAATAAAAAATACACCAAGGAGATAAAATTAGCACAACTTAGAGATTGATGTATCGGGAAAGGAAGTACTCAAAAGATTGTGATTCTAAGCCCGGATGACTGGAAATATGTTGATACATGGTTAGGGACTGTAAACACAGAAGTAGATTTACTGGAAAAGGAATAAGGCATGAGTTCCATTTTGGACATTAAGGAATTTGCAGTGTTTAAGGGAAATGTCCAACAGGCAAACCACCCTGGGTATCAGTAAGTTCATTCTTTGATCAGTGATTGTAGCCACTCTTCAAAGAACCTGAGACCTGACACTTAACCTTTAAGCCTCCCAGGCCAGCTCTTTCCCTATTTACTTTATTACACTTAAGTAATTATTTTTTAAAAGCTCTATGTTAAGTGGGTGCTGGTGATAGATGAGAGGAACAATCTCTGTCCTTAAGGAATTCCGATGAAGGGTGGAAACAGAAAAGGAAACAAAATTAAAATGTAGAGATGGCAGTGTGCGGTACAAAATTAAAATGTAGAGATGGCGGTGTGCGGTACTAGTCTATGAGAGGGACAGCTAAACAGACCAAAATGTCAGAGGAGTGCTAATACGGTTTACATTTAAGCACAGTCTAGAAAAAGGATTAGGAACAGGCTTTGTGGAGACTCATAAAAAGAACATTCTAGGCCCATACAGTAGTCTATACAAAATCACAAAGGCACAGCATATCTTGATGCTTTCCAGAAACTGCAGATAATTTAGTATAGCTATAGTGGAATGTGGATGGAACCATTGAAGGATTTTAATCAGGGAAGTGGCATTTTTTGGTTTGTTACAGCATAGTGGCATGTTTTGATTTGCATTTTAGAAAGATTTCTGATTGTTTGGGTGGAAGGTAGATTAGAAAGGATGTCTCCCTGGAGGTCAGGAGACCCCTGTGATCAGAGAGTCATTGGAATAAAAATAGTAGTTGAAGCTATGAGTGGATGAGAACATCCAGGGAGAATGTGTAGAGTTATAAAGGGAATGGTGGATGGAGCCCTGGGGATACAGTGATTTAAGGTTGAGCAGAGCAACCCTCAAAGGAGACTGAGAAAAATTAGCCAAGAAAATAGAGGGAAAACCAGGAGAGGGTGAAGTCACAGGAGCCAAAGGAGGAGAACATTTCAAAAAGAGTTAGTTCAACAAATGAGTTCTGAAAAGAAATCACTAGGATTAAGGCTGAAGAATCCCAAGAGCAGCATTTGGGAGTGGCCAGCGTAGAAGCCAGATCTCAGAAGGTTTGGAAGGAAAGGGGAGATAAAGCAGGGGAAAGGTCGATAAAGGGGAATTGGCTGTCTGTAGCCTTAGGTTGGTCTGTTGGCTTCTCAAAGGGAAAGGGTTAAAAAAAATCATAAATGGTGTTATCTCTGCTGTTAGGGAGATCACAGTGTATCAGAAGACTTCACACTCCTAAACATACACAGAGGAGGTGCCCTTGGGGAAGGGATGCAGGAGGGTCTCTAGGGAAGAGGGGGGTCAGAAACAGCAGGGATTGGTCAGAGTGCTTTGGAACCCACGCTCTTCTGAGATTGCAGTGTTTGGTGGGTGATATCTAGGCACAGGGCTTGCAGTCTGAGGGCAAGAGCAGCCCTGGTCAGAGATGGGAGGAGAGGCCTTAAAAGTGTTTTTGCTATCAGGTAAGAATTTTCATATTGAGATGCTGTTTTGTTCCATAAGTCTCCAGTGACTTACCACAGGGCCTTTTTCTTGATTCTGTATGACTTTTTTTTTTATATCAAAAAATGATGACAAAAGAAGTGAGATCTCTTTGAGATTCTGAGCAGCAGAATCAAGATTCAAAAGGGTTTTACCAAGTCGGGAAAGAACGTTTTGTTCTTTCAGGGACCAATATGAACTTTGATAATGTAAGCTGTACTTGAGTTGATTTGGGATATTTAATTGATTGCAAACTCAGAATGAGTCAGCAGTTTAGAAGGGCTTCCAAAAAGTTAAAATGGTTGGATTCATTTAGAGACTTGAGAAGGGAGGAGTTGATAGTCCCCCTCACCCTTGTGAACCACTTAGAGCCCTCCTGGAAGTTCTGGACACTCCATTTTAAGAGGGAACCAAGGGGCTGGGGCTGTGTTGCCCACAGAAGAACAGACTTGGGTGAATGTGGTCTCTCTCTCCAATTTTCTTAAGGGCTGTCACATAGAAAATGAGAAAACTTTGTATTCCCTGAGGGTAGAACTGATACCCACTCCCCACAGTAGACACCCCTCCCCCTTCCCTGATCTTACTGCCTGAGAACTTAGCAGGGAGGATTTTTAAAAGAGTAGGAATAGATAGTCTAATTCAGACATACTCTGCATAGCATGTACAGTAAAGCTGGGATTGGGAGGGCCTACTCTGATAGCCAGCATCAGCTCAGTCTTGAAATTTGGTATTTAAGTAAGTGGAGAGGATGAAGACATTCCCAGTAGGAAAAGCAGTGTGCTTAAAGATGGGAATGGGGGGGAAGAGTGGTGTCAATGAGCATGGCAGGTGTGGACGTTTGAGGGGAGAGCAGCTAATTTGTGGCAGGTGTGGACACCTACCTGACTGAGAAGATTAGACTTTGTTCTGTGGGCAGTAGCACCACAGGAAATAAAATACTTCCTAAAGCTGGTATATGTAAGAAGATTTGGATGCAGTGAGCCTATACTGAACCGAGGGTGACAGTGAGGCTTCATTCATTTAACGAATCTTTATTCAGTACCCACCATGCACCAGGGTCTGTTCTAGGCACTGGGGATACAGCAGTAAACAATTTAAAAATCCCTGCTTTTCTGGAGCCCTTATAAGGAGTAATGGACAATAAACAAATAAGATAATTTCTGATAATGAAAAATGGCTAAAAAGGAAATAAAACAAGGTGATGAGAGCATGACTTGCCAGAGGGACTGGAGTGGTCAGAGAAGGTCTTAATGAAGTGATGCTTGAGCTGATGCCTGAATGATGAGACAATTTCAGCGAGAACAAAAGGCCCCGAGATGTTAATGAACTTGGCATGTTGAAGGACAGAAGAAGGTATTGCTGGAGCATAGTGAGCCAGGGAGAATGACAAGGGTTGTTCTCTGATCACTGACTGGGAATAGCAGGAGGGTATAGTCTGAAAATTTCCACTGAGAGTGGTTCTGAAGCATCTCCTTTACAGGGTGTGTTCACCATCCCCTTAAGACTCGCTGAAGTAAATAAATGGGGAAAGATGAGGAATAGGAAAATCCAGCCTGATATCATTTCATGTGTAGTACAATGTGGTAAAGAGAACATTAGCCCCGAAGTCAAACTCTGACTTAGGCAGAATTCTAGCTCTGCAGCTTTCTAGTTGTGTGACCTTGGGCGAATGACTTAATCTCTAAATTTCCAATACCCAGATCTTTCAAGTATGGATACTAATTCCTTCCTCAGAACTGTGGAGCCAGGGGTGCCAGTGAACCACACCCAGGGTTTCAGGTGGTATGGATGCTTATAGCGCCACCTTGTGTTCCTTTACATGTTTACAGTGTGTGCAGTGTTTCATTAGCTGCACAGCCCATACACAAAGACTTTCCCTCTGTGCAGTGTCCTGTTGTGTGAGTGAGTCCCGTGTTTTGGAGTGAGGCCCGTGTTTTGAGGGACACTGACTAGAAGATTGGCTGAAAGAACAGGAGAGGACCACTCCTGGGGAACACACCTCTAGGTAGAGGGAGCAGATGTGGACTCTGGGGCTCCAATACCAGGATCATGAAAGAGTGGGAGTAGGGTGGATAGGGTGACAGGGGGGCTGATTCTAGCTGCAAGTAAAGAAATATTTTATTGTGGTTAGATTTGCTCAAAAATGAAATGTGTCGGCTCTAGTGGAGACAGGGGATGATGGGCGAAAGCTTGAAGTAAATTAACATCTTGACCCTGAAAATATATTACTAACTCCAAGTCTTTAGGCCTTAGAAACAGAGAAAATGATGGTTCTGCCATTGGCAGAAATGGAAATCATCAGGAGAATGAATGAGGTGTTTTAAAATGGCAAATTTTAAATGAAAGCAGAACCCTAAAGCAGAATGATCTAGAGATCAAGAAGAAGGTTGGAGCTAAAGCCATGGGTTCAGGAGTTGCCTGTATGACTGTCTGAATGTGAACAAGGCAGGGAAGAAAGTGTAGAGTGAAATATAAGAATTGAGCCTTAAGATATGCCCATCTTTGAAGTCAAGAAAATGAAGAAGGGCTGAACTGTCAAGAGGTGCAAGACAGGTCAATGTCATAAAAACACTAGGAAAAGTTTTACAAAAGACGGGAGGAGCTCATTCCACAAACTTGAATTACCCCTACCCCATTCAATTCCTTCAGCCCAGGTCCTACCCCTCTCATCCCCTTTCCCCAGGGAGCATCATCTCCTGCTTCTTGTCTTCCCCTCACGTGAGTTCAGTGCTCATCTGATTCCTTCTCCATCCCTGTTGCCGCAGGGGGTGGTGCTGAGAGCCGACCAGTCCTTCGCTACAGCAAGGAGCAGAGGCCAACCACGCTGCCCATCCAGCCCTTCGTGTTCCAGCACCACTTCCCCAAGCAGCTGGCCAAGTCCCGGGCCCTCCACAGCCTCTCCCAGCTCTACAGCCTCTCGGGCTGCACCCGTGCACCGCAGCGTGCCCCCCTGGCTGCCCCCGCTGCTCAGGTCCCAGCGCACGCTCCTTCAGGGGAGTCTCAGGCATCCAGCAGCAGAGGTGCCAGGAAAGCTGGGCCTGAGCCACAAACCTCACGGCCGTCACCCCTGGGCAGCTACTCCCCCATCCGGAGTGCCGGCCCCTTTGGGCCCAGCACTGACTCTTCTGCCTCCACTTCGTGCTCCCCTCCCCCAGAGCAGACCACAGCCACAGAAAGCCCACCTCCATGGGGCCGCTCCTGTCCTCCTGCTGTCCGGCCTGCCACCTCCCAGCAGCCACAAAAGGAGCATCAGAAGATACTGACCTTGGCTGAGTACCGACTCCATGGAACAGGAAGCTTGCCTCCTCTGGGCTCCTGGAGATCTAGCCTCAGCCGGGCAGAGAGCCTGGCCCGGGGAGGTGGTGAGGGCAGCATGGCTTCCAGGCCCAATAATGGTATGAGGTTCAGTGCCTGCCCCCCACCCCACCCCAAGCAAGCTACCTCCCCACTGAATGGTTTCTTATACTCCAGCTTGGGGTCAGAGGTTACAGTGTTTGCATCTGTGGCTAACATCCCAACCCTCATGTTTTATATGGGCCCACTGGGTGGGTATGAAATGCTGTCTTCTAACTATTTCCTGTCTCTTTTGCTAATCTGTTCTGCTTTCAGCCAACCATCTATCCCCTCAAGCACTCAAATGGAGGGAATACAGGAGGAAGAACCCTCTAGGGCCACCTGGTTTGTCGGGGAGCCTAGACCGAAGGCCACAGGATGGTCGACTGGCCCGAAGGAACCCCATCTTTGAGTTCCCTGGCTCCCTCAGTGCTGCTGGCCATCTGAACTGCCGGCTGAATGGTGTGTGGGCCAGATCCCCAGTAAACCCAGGGCAGGCCCTGCCATAGCTGGGAGGGGCTAGAGAAGGGGTCAGTCCCAAAAGTCACATGGCTCAGAGGGTATGAGGCACTGAACTGAGCTGCAACTCAGAAAGAGAATTGCTTGGGATTGATTTTTCTCTTCTTTTCAGGTCAAGTAGTGAAGCCGTTGCCACTGACCTGCCCTGACTTCCAAGACCCCTTTTCCTTGACTGAGAAGCCTCCAGCTGAGTTCTGTCTGTCCCCAGATGGCAACTCAGAGGCCGTTTCCATTGACCTTCTTCAGAAAAAAGGTGAATATTACTCCTAGCTCCGGACGGGAAATCTGCTATCACTACCTATTTGTGCCTATTGCCCTACTATCTAGCCCTTCGGAATATTTCCCCGTTTTAGAACTCCAAGTGCTGGGAGGGAATTAGAGAGCACAGGTACTGGGGCAAGAGGCAGAAGTCTTTGTACTGTGGATCGTGAGTATTTGCAAGTGAGCAAGGATCCTTTATCAGATGCTTAAGAATCAGGTTTTAGTTTCCTCCCTCAGGGAGCTAAGTATAGTGAGGGAGACTCCCTCAGTGCTATACTGGGGGAGCTCAAGTGCTACAAGCTCTAGCGGTTTGGGTAAACATGATGGTAACATCTAATAAGGTAAGGACTGACAAGGAACCAGTCTATCTAGCAGACCTGTTTAAGTGAGATGATGGGGAGAGGATTGAGCATAACTGCGGGCCTTAGAGAAGCAGCCTGTGAAAGGGAGAAAGGGAGAAAGATGAAGCTAAAGTCCCTCGCAGAGGCAGAGTGGGGGACTCAGAGTTTAGGGAGAGGGAAGAACCTTAGTCAAGAAGGGGAATAGCCACCTTCCTCCAAGTTGGAAAGGGATTAAGAGAGGGCAGGTGGGAAGGAAGATAGTTGTAATGTAGCTCTGTCTTTTGGATGGACAGGGAAGTTGAATTCATCGCCAGTGGCCTCTGTTCTCTGTGTGAAGTAGAGCCAAGGGCTTGAGAGAGGGGTCAAGATTTGGCAAGGCAACTTGAGAGCATAGCAAAGAGTGCTACAAGGCATACATCAAAGAAGTGCCTCTCCCAGGCACTGGTGTGAGTAGCGCTGGACTTTCTCCAGCAACAGCCAATAGCCTGGTTTCTCAGAGCGGAGAGGACAGATGGTTAGAGTGATCCAGGTTTGGAGCAAGAGGGCAAGGAAGTGAGGATGTTGAGTGTCTTGACAATGGAATCATTGAGGTGGGTCTGGGCAGGGAGGTGAAAACAGGAGGGGCTTGAGAACCGGGCAAAAACAGGAAGAGGCCAGGGCCTGCTGTGTGTGCAGGGACAGAGAGAGTGAGTGAGTAAGTGTGTGTGTGTGTGTGTGTGTGTGTGTGTGTGTGGAAGCCCTTCCCTCTTCCCACTGAGGGCTCAGTCCCAGCTGAGTTGCCCAAGGACTTGATTAGGGACCCATCACATCAAATTCTCACTTGCAGGGCTGGTGAAAGCTATTAACACGGCTGTAGACCTCATTGTGGCCCATTTTGGCACAAGCCGGGATCCTGGGGTAAAGGTAGGCAAGAAACTGTGGAGAGCTGAGCTCTACCCTGCTGACCCTCACCTATTCTCTGCTACCACCTGCCCCTGCTCTCTTGCCTCTAGAACTCAGAGTTGGGTACTTAGAGATGGGGATCGCAAGAGAAGCACCGTAAGGACTAAGAGAGTCAGAGAGGACCAAGGTCAGGCTCCAGATGATTCCCTGTACTTCCCTACTGCATCCACAGGCAAAGCTGGGGAATAGTTCTGTGAGCCCCAATGTAGGCCACCTGGTTCTGAAGTACTTGTGCCCTGCGGTCCGGGCGGTGTTGGAGGACGGGCTCAAGGCCTTTGTGCTGGATGTCATCATCGGGCAGCGGAAGAACACCCCGTGGAGTGTGGTTGAGGCTTCCACACAGCTAGGTAAGTGCTGGCTGGCAAGATAGGGACCCCAGGCTGAATTTAGGGTTCCAGGACTGGGCACGTGACCTCCAACTCTGGCTTCCTCCCAGGCCCATCCACCAAGGTTTTGCACGGCCTGTACAACAAAGTCAGCCAATTCCCAGAGCTCACCAGTCATACCATGCGCTTCAACGCCTTCATCCTCGGCCTGCTCAAGTGAGTGTGTGGAAATCTACAAACCACCGGTCCCCTCCCCTGGGCTCTGGCACCTCCGAAGAACCAGCTCCCTAGACTGGGTCAGAAAGGGTGGATCTGCAGGATCTCTGGCCAGGGCCCAGGCTCACTTTCTCCCCACCTAGCTACAGCCTCTCTCAGTAGGTCACTGGTCTCCCAGCAGACCCATCAGTCTCTGGCACTGATCACCAACATGGTCTTCTGCTTTCACAAATCCACGATCTGGCTCATTTGGAAATTAACCTGGTTCTCAGTTTCTTTGGATATTGTAACCCTGATCCTGTCCATTCCAGGACTGCTTCCAAATCCTGCTTGACCCAGTTCACCTTGGCACCCACATCACAGTATCCTTCTTTTCTCAAGTATGGGCCGAGGTCATCCCCTTTGGTCCTGAGCTATCCTGTCCTCTCACTCAGCAGCTGCCCTGACTTCCTGGGTCACGGGCAAGCCAACTCCATTCTAAGAGGAAGTGATTGGCTTGTGAATCACATGTTCACCCCCTCCCTATTAACCAGGTAGCATCACTGCCATAGCAGGGAGATGTTCACCTATACCTCTGCCCTGTGCGTGACCCCCCCATATCTGTCTTCTTTGTATCTTATCATCTGGCTATATCCACACAAGACTCAACTCTCTTCACCTATCTCCCTACAGCATCCGGTCCCTGGAGTTCTGGTTTAATCACCTCTATAACCATGAAGGTAATGCTCAGAACCCTGCTCTGTCTTGCAAACTCAGCAGAGGCCAGACCTCAGAGGATCGAAAGAGGGAGGCACAGCTGTCTTTTCAGATGCTAGAAGTGGGGAGGAGAACCACACAGGCTTTCATCCTCCAGGCTTGGGCTTCTACCCAAGTCCTCTCCCAGCCTCTGCTTGTGTTAGAGCCTTGGAGTCAGCGGGATACTCAGGCAATCTGGGAGTCAGGGTGGCCAGGAACCTCTCTTCTCTGAACTCACGGCTGCCACTTCAGATTGTGGAGCTTCCGCACTGCACGACTTCAGAAGGCATCGTTTACACTGTAGTGCATCTAAGTGGCACGGCACACAGCCTGTGCAGCAGTCCACAGTGACTCCACCCAGGTTGCCTTTCACAGGCCCACCCTAGGCCGGGCTCTGCTTCTCTGTGTGGCTCAGTCCCTCTCTCTTTCTCCCCTAGATATCATCCAGACCCACTACCAGCCGTGGGGTTTCCTGAACGCGGCGCATACGGTGTGCCCTGGCCTCCTGGAGGAACTGCTGCTGCTGCTCCAGCCCCTGGCCCTCCTGCCCTTCAGCCTCGACCTACTGTTCCAGCACCGGCTGTTGCAGAGTGGGCAGCGGCAGCGGCAGCACAAGGAGCTGCTGCGGGTGTCCCAGGACTTGCTGCTGTCCGCCCACTCGACACTGCAGCTGGCCCGCTCCCGGGGCCAGGAGGGCCCTGGAGACATGGACGGGGCAGCCCGTGGGGAGCGGGTGAAGGGTGTGGGTGCCCCAGAAGGTGGAGAAGATGAGGAAGAAGAGAAGGAGACAGAGGCAGCTGAGAGCTCAGGGCGTGGCAGGTGGGCCCGAAGTGGGCAGGCTGGCTGGTGGTACCAGCTCATGCAGAGCTCCCAGGTCTACATCGATGGCTCCGCTGAGGGCTCTAGGTTCCCCCGGGGTGGCAGCAATAGCAGCAGTGGCAGCAGCAGTGAGAAAAAGAAAGGGACGGGAGGTGGGGGGCCACCCCCCCGAGAGGGAGTCGTGGAGGGAGCTGAGGCCTGCCCTGCCCCTGAGGAGACCCTTGGCCGGGAGAGGGGCTGGCCTTTCTGGATGGGGAGCCCCCCTGATTCTGTACTGGCTGAGCTGAGGCGCAGCCGGGAGAGGGAGGGGCCCACTGCCCCCCCAGCAGAAAATGAGGAAGGAGCCTTAGAGCCTTCACCCGGGGTCATCAAGTGGGGACACCTCTTCGGGTCCCGAAAGGCTCAGCGGGAGGCCCGGCCCACAAACAGGTAAGAGACAGCCCCTGGTGTAGACAGACGGGCGGGGGTGCCTGCTCTAAGCCAGGGCACAGACAGAGCCAGAGCCCGGCCGCTATCCCCTAGGCTACCCTCGGACTGGCTCAGCCTGGACAAGTCCATGTTCCAGCTAGTGGCGCAAACAGTGGGTGCCCGCCGGGAGCCAGAGCCCAAGGAGGGCCTGCAGGAGCCACAGTCTCCAGCCCTGCCTTCCAGCACTCCATGGTGAGCCCTGGGAGACAGAGGGATTTGGGGGCTGGGTTTGGCTCTGGGTGGGGTTTCTCTGACCTCCATTTGTTGTTTCCCCAGCGAGGTGAAGGCACTGTGCCACCATCTGGCCACAGGCCCTGGACAGCTGAGCTTCCACAAGGGAGACATCCTGCGGGTGCTGGGGCCAGCCGGAAGAGACTGGCTGCGCTGCAGCCGTGGCCCTGACACTGGCCTGGTGCCTCTGGCCTATGTGACTTTGACCCCAACTCCAAGTCCAACCCCTGGAAGCAGCCAAAACTGAGGCCCTGTGCATGCTGGTGGCCTCAGGGACCCTCACAACCCCTAGACTCGTAGCCTGAGAGCCCTTCCCAAGCCCTCTGGCCTGGTTACAGACAGTAGACCGAGAGCTGGGGGCCACATACCCCTGTGCTCAGTATCAATTACTCCCCCTTAACTGTCCCAGTGACCTCGTCCAGATCTCCCCCCAGGAAAGGAGGGAAGGGACGCAGCACTGGGCTGCCAGAATTTCCCCCGCCTATCTTGGCCAGCCCTCCCATGGGTACAGACAGGCATGTCCCTGTGGAGGGAGGTGACCAGAAGGCCCGTTTGTGGGGGTCCCTAGGCCAGGTGGTGAGAAGGATGGGTGACAGTATTGGGGCCAGTTCCCTGAGCCCCCAGCTTTAAGTAGGCTGTGGCCAGTGCCTGGTGGTCAGGGGAGGGAGGAGGAGCCCAGGCTCTGTTTATGTATTTATTTATTTATTTATTACACCTATTAATAAAAAAGGTGCTCGGCCTCCAAACCATTCTCTCTTTGTGCCTTCTCCCACCCTCCAGACCATCTTTCTTCTTTGCAAAAGGATGGCTGGGATAGGATGAAAAGGAAAGAGAGAACTTGAAGTCTAGGTACCTACGCCAGGAGCTGCTTCTGGATGGTGCTGAGGCCCAGAGCATCATGGGTGAGATGCCCATATGTGCGGCCAAACTGGAACTTATACCCTGTGTGGCCAAAAGATTCTGTCATTTGTAGCCAGAGGCATAGAAAAGTTATTTCTCAGCCAGTTGCCTAGAACCTCCAAGTTATCCTTCAAAATCTGGTCCTAACTACTCCCTAGAAGCTACATCAGTTTCCTCTTCTGCCCAGTGAGAAAGCTGACCCAAGGTCCCCCCCCTATCTACTAGTTCCAAGCCCTAAACCACCTCCACCCATCTCTCTCTCTCTCTCTCTCACACACACACACACACACAGATATTCCAGTCCCCAAAGCCTCCCTCTGGGGGCTGTCCTCACCTGGCACATAGCCCCCATATTTAGGTACAAGGCCCAGGTTCTGAGGGTAGGTCCTGGAAAGTGAGGGGAGATGTTTAGGATCCTTCTGGGATCTGCCCCCTGACTTCATCTGTCCAAATTCCTGCAGTGCCTGGTTGCTGAGCACAGGAAAGCTGGAACCGAAGAGGAAGCGAGCACGGGGCACATAACCAGTGAAGCCTAGGGGAGGGGGATACTAAGTCAGTACCTCCTGGGCACCTCCCCAGGCCTTTGGTCATTACCCACTTCCTCTCACCTGACATGAAGAACTTGCGAGGATCTCTGTCATCCATGGAATAAGGGGAAGCCTTCTGAGGAGAAGTTGATAGAAGAAAAACAGGGCTATCAAGTTCAGCCCCTGGGCTGTAACACAAGCTCCCAGGGAGGTGAGGCTGGCGGTCTAGCCCACATCCCCTGTCCCACAGCCATGCTACACATGACCACCCCAGACCTGGCCACACAGAGGTAAGGCTCCCCACTCCCGCCTCGTACTCCCCATCAGCCTTCTCGGTCTCACTTGTTCCGCCTCCTGCCCCAGCTCTGGCTCCTTTTCCGTCTCTAGTTCTGCCTCCAGCTTTGGCTCTTGGTCTTTCTCCACGTCTTTCTCTCCCTTGGCCTCCTTTGGCAGCTCCTGACTCCTCTGTCGCCCATACCACTGAGTGAAATCATTCAGAGCCTCAGCCCAGACCCGGCTGCTGTTCTTGGCAAAGAGGAACTGTGCCTGGGGTACAAAACCTAGGTAGGCAGGGGGCAAGGATGATTTGTTAGTGTGTGGGACCCATGTTCTGGGATGGGGGTACCTGTTCATACCTGGGTACATACCTGTGTACCCAGGGATCATGCTGGAGCTGAGCCTTTCGTGTCCACGCCTGACAGGCAGGCTTTTCCTGGGACCCTCGGGAGATCTTGGAGGCCGGATGGGAGGCAGAAGTGTGCGGTGGGAAGGGGGCCGGGCTAGGCCAGGAGAGCTGCGAAGTAGCTGCCCAGTCATCTGCCCATAGGTCTGGCCCATGCTGAACCGAAGTAGCGGGCAGTGTCCAGTGTACCTGTAGCACAAGTCTCACCCACTCACCTCTAGAATCCCCGGCCTCACCATCCCCAGAGGCAGAAGCAGAGACCTCTGAAGCCCTGATCTCTTCTGGACTCAGCTGTGTATATATTTGGAGCAGGCGTTTCTTAGTTCTCTGTCTGGGTTTTCAACCCTTCCCCTCTGCTGCTACCCTGTTACCATGGAGAGCACAACACAAAGCTTCATAGCAGGCCCGGCTACTACTGTTCCCTTGCTTTTCCTTTTCCATCCAACATCATAGACATCCCAGCCATAAGCCTCCCATACCAGAATGTCCACCTGGCCCCCAAGGCCGAGGTGGCACAACTCTGCCACCTTTTACACCCTTTTACACCCCTGTTCCCAGAAGCAAACACGTGTGCTCTGGGCAGAAGTCTTACCCTGGGATATAATGAGGGTTCTGAGAGTTCAGCCCTGGTATGAAGGTGCTAGCCATAGCCGTGGGAACCCAGACGAAGCTCCCTTCGTTTCTCTGAGCCGTTTCTCTGAGCTGAGCTCCTGGGCTTTGTGTGCTGACTGTGTCAAGGGCTGGGAGGCCGAGCCAGAGGCAGGAGGTGGGGCTCGGGGAGGAGAGAGGGGTTGGGGCACTAGTGTGATGGCTGTCAGGGCCTGGGCCGCGGGGGAGTAGAGGCTCACTGGTCCGTCCACTCTGGATCAAGGGCAGCCCTGCCACCTGGGGGCAGGGAGAAGGCCGCGTACAGCCTTGCCACTGCAGAACCAAAGGAAGCCCTGAAGTGGCAGGTGGGGGAGCAAAAGCTGACAGGCCCATTGAGCTCTGTCTCAAAAGAGGGCCCTTCCTTCCTAAGCCCCTCTCTGGGCACCTGCCTGGGGAGATGTGGATTGTACTCTGGGAGTCTTGGTTGAAGGTGATGGAATTCCTAGGAAAGCCCAGGGGGGAGGTGATAGGGAGAAAAGGAACCTAAAGACCTCTAGGCAGTGGCATTGTTTATTTTCAGTAACGTAAGGACAAGAATTACCACTATAATCCGGATCATCATCCATTCAACAAATATGCCCTGCTCTGCCAGGCACGCTGTACAGGGGCAGAACGTCATTTAGTATCTCTGAACCCTACTATCCTTGTTTATAAAATGCAGCTGCTACTGTTGTGAGGCTCAGATTAATGTATGCAGATGTGCTTTGTAACAAACACCTTGAAGCCAGAATGGTGGGGTAGGGGAAAGGGCACAGGAGTGAAGTCAGGCAGCCATGGGCTCCTAACAGCTTGTGAGCTTGAGCCGACCTTACCTTCTCTGAGCAGGTGGCTTCTTCTGAACCTGAAATCCCTAAACTCTTAACATGAGGGTTAAAATAGCCTAACCTACCAAGGTGGTGTCAAGAATAAAGTCAGATAGTGTGTGTGAAAGAACTTACCCCAGCACCTGGCACGCAGCTGCTAAAACTTAATTTCCTTTCCTATTGTTTAGTATCGTCTCTAAGCGTCTAACACAAATGGGAGATCAATGGATGGTTAGTAAATTCAGGGGTTACAGGTTTTCTCACTGGGGGGGTTCAAGGGAAGGAGATATGAAGGTAATGTTGAGGTTTAATGAGGGGGCAAATTAGAATTTGTTAAGAAAACAATTCAGATCCTAAGAGCAGTACAGACCAGGAAAAAGATGCGGGGAGGGGAGCATGATTAGAACTTTACGGCTGGTTCAGGGCCAGGCTGGTCCACCTTTCCAGGACGCAGAGCCTCTGCTCTCCTCCCCACGCCTGACTGTGCCAGTGCCTGGGCTAACCCAGCATGTGTCAGTGACTTCTTGGGAATTGCACAAGAGGGCCCCAAAGAATACATTTCATGCTCCTCAGTGTTCTGCCAAGGACACTTGGTATGTGTCACTTAGAGCTAGAGTTAGAGAGGACTTGGCTCCCAGGAAATATGCTAGAGTGAGGGTGGGAGCTGAGGGGAGAGCCCAGAAGAGCAGGAATATGTCAAGGCTAACAACCTGGACTTCTGGATTCTGTAACAGACACTGTTGGTTGCACACTTCATACCTATTCCCTACCCCCGTCTCCCTTCTTCCTAACAGAACTTTAATTTCGTTCTGCCGAGCAGTCAGGAACTTCAGGGAAGCTGGAGCCAGCCGTAGGAATGAGTCTGGATTAGTCTAAGCCCATCACAGTAGTCCCATTCCCCTTGCCAGTGACTGGTTAGGCATGGGCTTGTGGCAACCTGGACAGTATGAGGGCAAGTCTGCTGGGGTGAAGGAGTGTCCTGGGAAGAGTTTCTTTGCTCTTAAAAAGATGCACAACAAATTAGAGAAAGAGAGATGGACAAGAAGGAATGATGTCTTTTCCTGCCTCTAGAAATTCTGTGGATGTGATGCTGGAACCTTGGCAGGCATCATGAAACCTGTGGAAAGCTAAGCTAACCTGGGAACAAAGCCTGAATCCATGCAGGGTGGATGGCAGAATAGCAAGGCCTGGGTCCTTGATGGTAATGTTGAGCCTCTGACTTAACCAACCTTCTTATGAAATAATTTCATTATTGTTAAGGCCACTTTAAGTTTTCTTTTACTTAGAGCCAAAGGCGTCATAATATAAAAGTAAAACAAAACAAAACAAAAACACTAGTTCTAAAAACAAAAACAAAACACTAGTTCTAATCCTAGTCACTAGAGATACAGACCCTGGCCAAATTCATCTCATCAGCCCTCAGTTTTCTCATCTATAAAATGGGTAAACTAATGTTACTACCTCATTGAGCAGGATATGGTAGATGAGATGATGCAAAAAGAGCAGCTGGCCCAGTGTCTAACTTGCTAATAAGTAAATAGCAATTCATTGTGTTTAGTTAGAATTTGGTAGGATGGGAGAAAAGAAAAAAGTAGTAAGACTGGGAGTTCGGGGGAAAGAATCTGTGAAGTTGAGAAATGGAAAGGTTAGAATTTCAAATTGGGATGTAGATTAAGATGCAGGGACTGGAACAATTTCTGCAGAAAAGACCATGGCAGCTAGAATCTGGGTAAGAGTTAATATAAGTTAGGAAACAAATTATAATTAGTCTTAGATTCATGGTTTGTGAAGAAACAGCTCACTGTTCTTGGTGAAATGGCTTGTTACTATTATTGTTTCCATCTGTATAAAGAGTATTTCTAAATCCCTGAAGATTGGAAGGACATTCTAACCTGGGAAAGGAGTGGAAGAGCTAGCTGAGGGGCCTGTAGGAATGCTCATTGCCTTGGTGCCTCCTTCCGAGGGACAGTCATGGTAACCTACCCACAACTTGTTCCTGACGACAGCTGCCACACCCAGCGGCCAGTGTTGGATGTGGCAGCAGAGAAATGTTTCGCTGGGATTACACCCATCTACAAGATGAAGGTCCAGTTAGGAAAGTCACGACAGTGCCCTGCTCACTCCACACAGCCTGCTGGGTCTCCCAAATGGCAGTCTACAACTCTCTTGTGCTCTGCCTTTGATCTGACCGGGAATTGCTGTAAAATTTCATGTAAATAAATACAAATAGCGAATCGTGTCGTACACCTGAAACTAATATAATGGTATGTGTTAACTATATCTCAATTTTTAAAAATCAGGATATTTATCAGCCAAAAAATTTTCACATAGATCCCAGATCAATCACTTGATTGTACGTCAGTACTGGGCAAGCATAAATCCCCTCTATGAGGATGAATTAAAAGAAAATCATGAGACCTTTGGAAAAAGTTCCTCAGATCAAGAGACAACCAAAATTGAAACAAAAAGTGAAAAGAATGAACTCCAAAAGATTACATACAACATAACACCCTTTAAAATTAAAATATATAGATGCGATAAAACTACATAAACAGGAAAGCAAGGTAATGATGAACATGAGTTTAGTTGCTTACCTCGCATGGAAGTGAGACAGTGGAGGGGGATGAGACCATACGTGTAGATGTACGTTATTGTCAAGGTCCCAGTTTTTGTTTGGGATGGTAATTTCATAAATGCTTATTATTACACATTTGAATGAATTAATTAATTAAACCATGGGCCAATGATTAAAATGTATCATAAATCAAGGATTATGAAAACCCAAATCTGTGCAGTTGACATCCAAAGAGGTGGAATGGGCTGGGGTTGGGGAGAATCCAAATAGAAATGATCAGAAACAGTGGTATTGATAAGACTTGAATATACTTTCTGGTTTTAGTGCTCAAGAAGTCAAAATATTAAAGAAGAACAGAATCTGAACAAGGATGATTTATTAGCTACACACAGGGAAATTTAAAAACTGGCCATAGTCTAGTCCTGCCTAACAGAGCAGGCTTGGGCAAATTGCTTAGTCTTTGAGCCTCAGTTTCCACATCTGTAAAATGAAAGAGATGCACTGGATTGTTATTAAGATTCCTTCTAGTTCCTACTCCCTTCTCTATTTGCCAATGCAAATATTATATGGGTTTTAAACATATATACATATTATTTTACATTTTTATGTATACATATTTATCTTACATTTTATATTCATATTTATGTATTATAAAATATATACATATATGATTTTCTTAAATAGCAGAATCTTTGATGTGCTTTTAGTCATTTTTTTAATTGAAGTATAGTTGATTTATAATGTGTTAATTACTGCTGTACAGCAAAGTGACTCAGTTATATATACATTATTTTTCATATTCTTTTCCATCATGGTTTATCACAGGATATTAAATATAGTTCCCTGTGCTAGACAGTAGGACCTTGTTTATCCATTCTATATATACCAGTTTGCATCTGCTAATTAGAGTCATTTCTAAACGCAACTATATTTTTAAAGTTTCATACTTTAAAATGTGCATGTGTAGGGCTTCCCTGGTGGCTCAGTGGTTGAGAGTCTGCCTGCCGATGCAGGGGACACGGGTTCGTGCCCCGGTCCGGGAAGATCCCACATGCCGCTGAGCGGCTAGGCCCGTGAGCCATGGCCGCTGAGCCTGCGCGTCCGGAGCCTGTGCTCCGCAATGGGAGAGGCCACAACAGTGAGAGGCCCGCGTACCGAAAAAAAAAAAATGTGCATGTGCCTCCTAGGATGCAGCTCCAAATGAGCCTTATTCAACTTATAAATTTTCCTGAAAACAGGCCACTATCTGGATATCACTGCTCTGAGCATAGAGGATGGATCAAAGCAAAGGAAATGGCAGAATCTCTTTCTGGTGTTTTTACACGTATAACATTCTTCAAATCCACAGCACCAGTTTTTTGGGTTTTTTAAATTAATTTATTACTTACTTATTTTTGTGTTCATTGGGTCTTCATTGCTGCGCTGCGGGCTTTCTCTAGTTGCGGCGAGCGGGGGCTATTCCTCATTGCTGTGTGCGGGCTTCTCATTGCAGTGGCCTCTCTTGTTGCGGAGCAGGGGCTCTAGGCTCGCGGACTCTAGAGCACAGGCTCAGTAGTTGTGGTGCACGGGCTTAGTTGCTCACGGCATTTGGGATCTTCCCAGACCAGGGCTCAAACCCATGTGCCCTGCATTGCCAGGCGGATTCTTAACCACTGCGCCACCAGCCAAGTCCCTCCACTAACTTTCGTTAACCATCTCAGCTAGGTAATTACCTTCTGGTCACTACAGAGATGAATAGATGAATAAGATATAATTCTTGACCTCAGTGATTTTACAATTTTAAAGAGGAGTGAGAGCTACAGAGAAAATCAGTATAAACACCACAATGTAGATTTAAACAAAAACAACTGACTTTATAATAGGCCACAAAGAAAAATCTCAAAAATCCCAACAAGCACAAATAAACCACATTTTCTCACACAAACACAACAAACCTGTAAATAAAAAACAAAAATTAGGTTAACCAAGCAAACAAAAAACCCCAATTGCCTCTAAATTCAGCTTTGATTGAATTCTCATTTATTTCTAAAAAATGGTGTATAATCACTCTTCTTTTCTTTGCCCCAAGTTAAGAGAGCATTTAAAAATTGTCTAAATGTTGGGCAATTTTTAGCCTCAAGTGTATACTGGCATCACGACTAAGGACATAGGCTTAATCCTAGATCCATCACTTAACTAACTGTACAATCTTAGGTAAATTAGTAAACCTCTCTGAATCTCTTTTTCCCTCATCTACGAAATGAGAATGGTAATACTGTAAGGATTAATTTAAATGGTATATGTAACACAGAATAGTTATTGGTACCTAATAAACTGTCAAAATTATCATTAAACAAGTGTTCCAGTAGGAGCCATTTTTGTTACAAGAAACAACTGTCTACTTCTGCTGGCCCAAGTATAGCAAGTACAGAGGAAGAGAGGTTATCGTAAGGATGAATTAGATTTCATCAGTGTCCAAGGAAAGGACTCTATAGCCTGCTTTATAGCCAGGCCTCATGGAAACTGAAATTGAGAACTTGAAAGCTAACAGGAGCTAAGGCAGTTATTTTCGGTCTTTTCTCCTTGAGGCCATGTGCTTCCCCCTGCACATCTGCTCAATCTCTCTCTCTCTCTTTTTTTTTTTTTTTTTTTTTGCGGTACGCGGGCCTCTCACTGTTGTGGCCTCTCCCGTTGCGGAGAGGAGTTCGTTTCCTGATGAGCCACATGCACACCGGAGTTATGATGTGGCAGACACATCCATTTGGGAAGGGGAGAGAATGGGGAGGGGGCAGAGGAGAGGAGACGTGAGGAGAGGGAGAGGGAAAGAAGGGAGAGAAGGAGGGAGGGAGGGAGAAGAAGAGAGAGAATGAGAGCATAAGAAAGAGAGAGAGGGCTTCCCTGGTGAAGCAGTGGTTGAGAGTCCGCCTGCCGATGCAGGGGACACGGGTTCATGCCCCGGTCCGGGAAGATCCCACATGCCGCGGAGCGGCTGGGCCCGTGAGCCATGGCCGCTGAGCCTGCGCGTCCGGAGCCTGTGCCCCCAAAAGGGGAAAGGCCAAAAAAGGAAAAGCCCCGGGAACCAAAAAAAAAAAAAAAAAAAAAGAATACTAGCTGAAACTCTATATAACTAAACCAGAAAATCTCACTGAGATTAAAATTGTGTAGGAAAATATAAATCAAAATCAACCCAAGTGATACAGAATATCTGAAAATAAAATAACAACCATAGAAGAAATTGAAAAAGCGGTCAAATAGTTGCCACCTACCAGAAGACCCACACTACACTTAATTTACAAAATTAGTATGAATTTAATTCAAGACCTAACAAACCTCATACAAGTCTTACAACAGATGAAGAATCTAAATGAAACATCAAGCCAGGAATAGCACGTAGCAAAGATGGTCTTCTTTCCTTGAATCCAGTAATAGTTACCACTAAATGATCACAGCCCACTTTCTGAGACCTCCCAAGGCTCTGCAAGACAGCATATCTTTAGTGATTTCTGCCAGAGGTTCAGAATGAGGGGAATGCTGGCAAATGTCCTGCTCTTTGTCACCCCTGAGTTGACAGCTCAATAAGGGCAGATACCTTGTCTATCTTGTTCACAGTTGTAGCCCCAGCATCAAGCACAGGTGTCTGGCGCATAATATAAGCTAAACAAATCTAGCAATATTGTAAAGGAATAACATTCATTAAAACTAGTAGGATGTATTTCAGGACTGCAACAGTGATTAAAATAGAAACTCTTTCTATTAATGTAATTAACATGAATAAACCAAAGGAAATAAAAGCCATTTGATCACCCTGACAGATGCTGAGGAAATCTTTCATAAAATTAAATACCCATTTGTTATTTTTTAAAGGATTTTTAGTAAACCAGGAATATAAACATGATAAAGAATACTTGAAATGAACAACCAATATCAAACTACATCAAAGAGAGAAGCCAGAGCCAGGATTGGCAAACGGGTCTTATGCGTTGTACTAAATCCAATTAATTGTAGTCACTTATGGGAATGTTACTGTGAGGTTTCTGAAATAGGGTCATGGCTTAGCAGGAAAAAGTGCTAAGGATTAGCTATGTTTGCCCTGAGCATAAGATGGATGCTAGCGTGTAGAGTTGATAATCCTTCACTTTAGGCAATCTTAAAAAAGTCAGAACCAAGACAAGACTGCACTATCACCTTTATTATTCAACATTGTTCTACATATGGTCTAGACAGCGCATGAAACAAAAATAAGGACAGTTACCCTTGAACAATGTAAGTTTGAACTGCACAGGTCCACTTACACGTGGACCTTTTTTTTTCAATAAATATTACAGTACTACAGATAAGTGGCTGGTTGAATTCATGATGCAGAACTGCGGATATGGAGGGTGGACTATGGGACTTAAGCATCCTCGAATTTTGATATCTCTGGCAGGTCCTGGAACCAACCCCCTAACCCCCCAACCCCCTCCCCCTTCCCCCCTCAGATACCAAAGTCTCATTGTAATAAGATATAAATGTTGGAAAGGAAGAAAAAGTTTACTTGCTTAACTACAAAACCCAGAGAAGTAACCGAAAAACAGCAAGAACTAATAAGAGTATTATCAAATGAAAAATATATTCAAATATTAATAGCTTTCATATTAGCCAGCATTACTGGTTAGATGACACATTGGAGGACTTGCGCTTCCAGCATTATGGCAGAATAGGTGTTCTTCGAGGATTATCTAAAGCAAATCAACTATATATGGTATAGGTCATTGTGCGTTTGTCTTTCAATAATTTGACTAAATTGTAATCCCTAGAGCAACTACTAAGAATGTAATTAAAATATATGTTTAAAAAACAGAAAAACTAGAATGGTATGCTAAAAAATATATTTATTTAAACCAAAAGAAGGCAGTAAAGAAGGAACAGAGGAACAAAACAAAACAAAAAAGACATGAGACAATGAAAACATACGTCCACACAAAAAACGTGTACATGATTGTTCATAGGAGCGTCATTAATGATAACCAAAAAGTAGAAACAACCCAAATGGCCATCAACTGATGAGTAGATAAATAAACATGGTATATTCATACAGTGGAATATTATTCAGAAACGAAAAAAGAATGAGGTACTGCTACATGCTATAACATGCATGAACCTTGAAAACATTACACTAAGTAAAAGCAAGATAAAAGAGACCATATATTGTATGACTCCATACATGAAATGTCCAGAAGAGGCAAATCTATAAAATCAGAAAGTGAATTCATGGCGCCTAGGGCTGGAGGTAAGGGAGTTTTGTGTGGTGGTGGGTGTGGATACAGAGATTGACTGCTAATGGACGTGAGGTTTCTCCTTGGTGATGAAAATATTCTAGAATTGATTGTGGTGATATTTGCACAACTCTGAATATAATAAAAACCACTGAATTATAAACTTTAAATGGGTGAATTATATCTCAATATAAAGCTGCTTAAAAAATAAAATTATAGGGACTTTCCTGGTGGCGCAGCGGTTAAGAATCTGCCTGCCAATGCAGGGGACATGGGTTTGAGCCCTGGTGTAGGGAGATCCCACAAGCCGCGAAGTAACTAAGCCCGTGTGCCACAACTACTGAGCCTGTGCTCTAGAGCCCGCGAGCCACAACTGCTGAGCCCGCGTGCCATAACTACTGCAGCCCTCACGCCTAGAGCCTGTGTTCTGCAACAAGAGAAGCCACCACAATGAGAAGCCTGCGCACCACAACAAAGAGTAGCCCCTGCTCGCCGCAACTAGAGAAAGCCCACGTGCAGCAACGAAGACCCAACGCAGCCAAAAAATAAGTAAATAAATTTGTATAAAAAATTTTTTAAATAAAATTGCAAAATGCAAAGAAAAGCAACCCAAATCTAATAATGTAAAAAAAAAGAGAGAAAGAAAGGAAGGCAGGGAGGGAGGGATGTTAGGAGAGAGGGAGGAAGGATGGAAGGGGGAAGGAAGGATACATCAAGATCAAGTTGGGTTTATTCTATAAATGCAAAGTTGGTTTAACATTAGACAGTGAATATAATGTACCATTTCTTAGAAATCTTTTTCCCCTTCCTACCACCACCTCTATAGATGGTATACTTTGGGCTTGGCCATATGGCTTGCTTTGGCCATTGGAATGTTGATAGACATGATGTGACCCAAAGACATGAAGAGCAGTTGCAAAACTGCTCCTGTCTCGCTCTTCTTCCATCACCACGGCAAGAACATGCCTAGGCTATCCTGCTGGTCCCAGGAGGAGTGAGAGACAGATGGAGCACAGCTAAACCATGTGGCCAATCCTAGTTTAGAATGCTGACCCCAGTCAAACCACAGATTTCTGAGAATAAATAACTGTTTTATGCCACTGAGTTTTTTTTTAATTTTACTGTAGTTGATTTACAATGGAATGTTGTGTTAATTTCTGCTCTATAGCAAAGTGACTCAGTTATATATGTATATATATATATATATATATATATATATATATATATATATTCTTTTTCATACTCCTTTCCATTATGGCTTATCACAAGATATTGAATATAGTTCCCTGTGCTATACAGTAGGACCTTTTTGTTTATCCATTCTATATATAATAGTTTGCATCTGCTAACCCCAAACTCCCAATCCTTCCTTCCCCCAACTCCCCTTGGCAACCACAAGTCTGTTCTCTATGTCTGTGAGTCTGTTTCTGTTTCGTAGATAAGTTCATTTGTGTCATTTTTTAGATTCCACATATAAGTGATATCATAAGTCTTTCTCTGTCTGACTTACTTCACTTAGTATGATAATCTCTAGGTCCATCCATGCAGCTGCAAGTGTATGCCACTGAGTTTTGACATGGCTAGTTACATGGCACTTCTGTGATAGTAGCTGATTGGTATTGGTAGCTACAAAAAAACCTACAGTTAACATAAAACTTAATAGTGAAACATTAAAAGCATTCTTTTAAAGATCAAGAACAAGCACGAGTGTCTACTACCACTACTTCACTCAACATTGTATTGACGGTCTTAAGCAAAGGAATAGAAAGCAAAGGTATAAATACTAGAAAACTATAGGAATGATTTTGGATTTGATTCTCAGTGAGGTGAGAGGTTTTGAGCAGAGTGACAAAATGATTCAACTTACACTTTAAAAGGGTATTCGGGCTACTGTGTAGAGAATAGGCTGCAAGGAGACAAAGGCATAGCAGAGAGACTATAAAGGAGGCTACTGCAACAACCCAGGCAAGAGACAGTGGTGGCTTAGATTGGGTTAGAGGCAGTGGAAATGTCAGAAGTGGTCAGGTTACGGATAGATTTCAAACGTAGAACATACACAAATTACTGATGGGCTGGACATAGGATAGAGAGAATGAGAGGAATCAAGGATAACTCTAAATTGTCTTGCCTGGGTACCTAATAGGCTGCATTTATTGAGACGGGGAAACCTTAGAGAAAAGCTGGGGAAGAGGGGGAGGATTCAAGAGCTCTGTTTTGTACCCATCGAATTTGAAAAGCCAACTAGATATCCAACTAGACATGATAAATAAGCAATTGAATACGGGAGTCTAGATTTCAGAAGAGAGGTTGAGGTGGAGAAAAATGGGAGTCATTAGGGTATAAATAGAATTTAAAGCCTTGAAGTTAGGCCTTCCCTGGTGGCGCAGTGGTTAAGAATCCTCCTGCCAATGCAGGGGACAAGGGTTCGAGCCCTAGTCTGGGAAGATCCCACATGCCACGGAGCAACTAAGCCCATGCGCCACAACTACTGAGCCCACATGCCACAACTACTGAAGCCCGTGTGCCTAGAGCCCGTGCTCCGCAACAAGAGAAGCCACCACAATGAGAAGCCTGCTCACTGCAACAAAAAGTAGACCCTGCTCACTGCAGCTAGAGAAAGCCCATGCACAGCAATGAAGACCCAATGCAGCCAAAAATTAATAACATAAATAAATTTTTAAAAAAAAGATATGGTGGAGGGGACTGTTCTGAAAAGAATACGTTATCAATATATTCATTTAACTGCTCTTCCTAAGGTTAAATAACTTTATATCCCTAGTACCCATATTGTGGTCTCTAAATACCATTTCCAACTGAAAGGACCATGAATCATTGGAAAAAATAGCTGATACCAGCTCCGGCCTAGGAATGCACAAAATGAGCCTGGAACATTTTATTATATCAAATCCAAGAGACCTTAAGGGAGGGTTTCTTAAAGGTCATGTCAAAAGGACTCAGGAGCCAACTTGAATAAGTGTCCAGTGGCCAAAAAAGGACAATTTAAGAATCAAAAATGAATTTTTTAATTGCCAATGATTGAGGCACATCATATATGTGTTAAATTATGAGTTCATGATGGTACTAAAAAAAGCAAACCTCATTGGTCACTGTTGGAGGATGCTTCAGAACCAACTCACTACTTGAGAAGCTGGTACTATAAAAGGGAAACAATCAAGCATTTTTCGTGCCTTTCCCACATAAAATATATCTCTGAGGAGCAAATAGTTTAACGTGGATAAGTTTCTCTTTGTAGAGGTATTCTACCTAATAAAGAAGGAAGGACAGAATGAGAATGTTATTTTTGAATTCCTATATTAATGAACCTAGACCAGTGGTTCTCAATCAGGGACAATTTTGCCCCCAGGGGGACAACGGACAATGTCTAGAGACATTTTTGGTCATCGCAAATGCGGGAGTTGCTACTGACATCCAGTGGCTAGAGGCCAGGGATGCTACTGCTAAACATCTCTACAATGCACAGGACAGCCCCCTACTATAAAGAATTTATCCAGTCCAAAATGTCAATAGTGCCACATTTGACAAACTCTGGTCTAGACAATGATTATCATCAGTTACTAACATCACAAAAAGACCACCACTGTATACCTCATGATAAAAGTGTTAAACCACCCACAAATTAGTTTTGCCAAAATAATCAAATATAAACCTAATTGACCCTAACTACCAATTTACTGGAAATACAGGGGACTGAAGAAATGCTAAATCACACTAGAAGCTCAGCAAAATTCAGACTCTGAGAAACTCTACAGGACAAATGCCCTGGTTTCTTTAAAAAAAAAAAAAAAAGGCAAAAAAGATAGTGGATGGAGTTAAAGATGTAAGAAACATATCAGCTTCAAAGCATGGACCTTATTTAGATTTTGATTCAACTTAACAATTTTTTAAAACTAAGTATAATTCAACAGGGGAAATATGAACAACGAGATACTGGATGATATTAAGGGATTTTTTTTTAGGTGTGACATGGTACTGTGATTTTGTTTTAAAGAAGAAACCTTATCTTTTAGAGGTAACACACTGAAATATTTATTGATGAAATGATATAATATCAGAAATATGCACCAAATAACTGGGTAGGGGGAAAGAGCAGGAGTATAGATGAAACAAGATTGCCCATGAATTGATTATTGGAGGATCACTGGCATAGAAGTTACATAAAAGCAGATACTTTCACCTCGGCCTGGTCACTTATGGCAACAGTATAACTGAGGCATGGGTGATTTTTGAACAATGGGTCTCCAACAAAATGGTCTTACCCAAGGTAAATAAGGGTTCATTGTTCTATATGTTCTTCTTTTTTTCACGTTTGACATTTTCTATCATAAAAAGTTTGAAAAAACAACAACAAAAGGATCTTCTAGTAGCCTGACTCAAGGAACATTTAAAACTCATCTTAGCACACCCCTCTGCACTATTTAATACTGTTCATTATTCCACTTTTCCTAAACTCTCCATTCCTTGGATTCCACTTGCCACCAGTGTTCTTTTGTTTTGTTTTTTGTTTTGGCTGTGTCAGGTCTTCGTTGAGGCACGCAGGGTCTTCATTGAGGCATGCGGGATCTTTCACTGCAGCGTGGGCTCTTCGCTGAGATGCTTCTCTCTACTTCTCTACTTGTGGCGTGCAGGTTTTTCTCTCTCTAGTTGTGGCGCACGGGCTCCAGGGCGCGTGGGCTCAGTACTTGTAGATGTGGGATCTCACTTCCCTGACCAGGGATGGAACCCGCGTCCCCTGCATTGGAAGGCGGATTCTTTACCACTGGACCACCAGGGAAGTCCCGCCACTATTTTTTAAATCAGTGGACTTGAAAAGTATTCAGACATTCAGATGGATACACAGATATATTGCTAGTTCAGTCATAGACTGGAGTTTGCATATTGTAATGTAAATGTGTCAACTCTATTCTAAACAGTTTTATTATGACTTTAGTTAAATAAAAAAGGTTGTAAAATGTGATGTGTATACTGTATGTGTACTTCTTAAAACAGGTAAAATCCTGACCCTTTCATACACAGGTTTGAATTTGAAATTACATTATAAACACTTACGCTTTATTGTTCTAAATAATTTTACACACTCTCAAAAAAAAAATTCTCTTCCTATATTTCAGCATGTTTCTTGTGTCTCCTTCATGGACTTCATCCACCCACACTTTAATACTGTTGGTGTTCCCTAGAAGTCCATTGTCAGCCTATCTCTCCTTCCCTACTTGGATAATGGCAACCACCTTCAGTTTTCTTTACCATCACATCACCCCTTCGTTCATGGCAATCACCTACCTCCCCCACCCCCAACCTTTCCTCCTCCTGGATTCTTTATCTCAGTTGATACTCAGTCATCTAAGCTAGAAACTTTAAAATTATCCTGGCTGATGCTCTTTCTCTCTACAGGACTGACTGACTTTGGATACTGATCAATCAAGTCTTCCCATTCTAGGTGATTGTTTCCTCCTCCCCTTCCCCATTATCCCTACCCTAGTTCAGTCCTCATCCTCTCCTCACCAGAAGCATTGTCAGCACCTCTTTCCTAATTAGTCTCCCTGCCTCCATACAACCACAATAATCTGTCTAAAACAGGAACCTGGCTCCTCTGCTTAGAATTACTATTACCAGCTATAGATATTCTCAAACTTGGGTAAAGGGTCAGACACGAGTCGATTAAATTATTCTATTACTTAAACAAAAGGAGGCATAAATTCCTAATGTTTACAGATCTTATACGACTATAGAAAACAAACTTACAAATTACATAGTTGTAGATGTTAACACTTAATGTGATGAATGAGCTTGTTTTGCTGAGACTCTAACTCTCTACAAACATGGGACAGGACTCTGTCAGAAGGCGGTCACCCACACGGACGCGGACTGTGCAATTAATTTTCCTTTTAGCTTACCACAGAAATAGAAATATAGTACTTTAGAATACTTGAAAAGAACTCAGCCTTGCTCCCTCAAGCTCTGTCGCAGCCCGTTTGACTCCAGAGGCCCACCTGCCTCCCTCCACGCCGCCGCTAGGTGGCAAGCGGCTCACTGACGCCCACCACCGCTAGACCCAGCCCAGTCGCCGGGATCGAGTGACGTCACCCATCCCCGACGATGATTGGCTATTCCGCCGATGACCGGGGGGGAGGAGCCAGCGGAGAACCGAAAGCGTTGGGTACGGCGAGCGCACAGGGTCCTGAAACGTTGCGTGCGCACTCAGGACCCCGCACCGCTTTAGAGGCTGGTTGCAGGTCCTCCTCCCGCCTGAGGGGCCAGACCCGATTCCTACGTGATGCGGGCGGTACCTGCCTAGAGGGGTCACACTGAGGGGCGGACTCACGTCGAGAGGAGGGGTCACAATGACTGGTGGAGTCACTCTGAGAGGTGGGGTCTCACTGGGTAGGAGGAACACACAAAGGAGGGGTGTCGCCCTGAGGGATTCTGGTACACACTGATGGTGGCAGTGCCATACTGAGGAGAGGTCTCACTGAAAAAGAGAGGGGTCTCCGAGGGGAACAGCTCCTTGAGGGGCGGGGTTTTGCCAAGGGGTGGGATCTTGCGCAAAGAGGGGCTTCCCTACAGGTCGAGGCTTCTCTTTTGAGAGAGAGGGACGAAATAGTAAGAGTAAGGTACAGGCTGGGTGGTCACTTGACAGAGGCTCTGGAATCTGAACTTTTTTCAAGGGAGGCGGGATGGAGTGAGAAGGAGTCGGGGCCACACCCGGAATGGGCTGGCCAAGGGCTCACTACAGCTCCGGAGCATCACAACCGCCCGAGAAGGTAGAAAGTGTCAGGGAGTCCAGAGGTTTAAGGTGTAAAGGTCGAGAACTGGGAAATGGGCAGGCTGGGCCAGGGCAGAGGCTGGGAAGGCGGGTAGGTTGCTGGGCTACCTCCGACTGTAGCTGGGCCAGAGTGGTCTACTTTTCTGCCCTGCCGGTCCTTGGAGCCCAGGAATCTGGCGGCTTCCGGAGCCAGACCCTCAACCGACAGTGACCTGAGGGAGGGAGGGGAGAAAGGATTCCCAGGGCAGCTAAAAGACATTTGAGCTGCGCGTACGCACAATCAGCCCTGAATTCCCTTCAGTTATTCAGCTCAGGCCTGAACTTATTTGACCCCGACGTCGCAGACCCACTCGCCTAGGGCTTCGGGTTGCGGGGTGCGCACCTGAGGGGGCGTGGCCGCTGCCCGGAGGCCGGGCTCGAAGGAGTTAAGCAGAGGCCCGGCTCAGCCCCGCCCCGGCAGGCCGCGGAGCCTGAGCCCCAGCGGCGAAGCTGAGCAGCCGCCGCCCGCCCGCCCGCCTCCGCCTGTGGGGAGCCCGCCCGCCTGCCCGCCGGCGCCCGGGAGCGCCACCGCCACCGCCCGGCCCAGGCCCAGGCCCTGGCCCAGGCCCTGCGCGGAGCGGAGCGGAGCGGCGTCCACCCGGGCCCAGCAAGCCGGCGCGGCGGGGGCGGGCCCAGGATCTTCGGCGTATCTTCCATTCTCCTGGGCGGGAGCGGGAGAGGGAGCGGGAGCCCCTGCGCCCCTGATCGGGCTGGGCCCGCTCCCATGGCGAGCGCGGCCTGCCCGGGCCCCGGGGACCCTGCCATGTGAGGCAGGCCCCGGGCTGGGGGCCCGGCCATGGCCGGGGAACGGCCCCCACTACGGGGCCCAGGGCCCGGGCCCGGAGAGGCGCCGGGGGAGGGTCCTCCGGGGCCCGGGGGCGCGGGCGGAGGCCCGGGCCGGGGCCGCCCCTCCTCCTACCGGGCTCTCCGCAGCGCCGTGTCCAGCCTGGCGCGCGTGGACGATTTCCACTGCGCCGAGAAGATCGGGGCCGGCTTCTTCTCTGAGGTCTACAAGGTAGGACCAGCAGAGAGGGCAGAGGGGCGGGACCGAGACTTCGACGCCAGGCTGAAACTAGGGGGCCCGGACCCTGGCGACCCGCCCGACCTGCGCGGGACTCGCCATCCCCTGCTGCCCCCAGGTTCGGCACCGACAGTCAGGGCAAGTCATGGTGCTGAAAATGAACAGGCTCCCCAGTAACCGGGGAAACACGCTGCGGGAGGTGCAGCTGATGAACCGGCTCCGGCACCCCAACATTCTAAGGTGAGCGGCCCCAGCCGCTTGCTGGGAAGCTTGCTGGGGGATAGGGGAAAGATCCCGCGGGAAAAGTGGGAACTGTGGAGCGGCCGGGGCTCTTACAGCCTACACTGCTATCTTTCCCATCCTCTTCCAGGTTCATGGGGGTCTGTGTGCACCAAGGGCAGCTGCACGCTCTTACAGAGGTGAGGATGGGCCAGGAAGGGGGGGACTCCACCACAACCACCACCAAGGGGAGAGAGAGTCAGCGGCCTGGTGCATCTACAGAGGAGTAATGAGAGGCAACAGGACCCGGGGGAGGCTTCCCTGAACTTCCCTTCAGGCAAACCACAAATAAAAGGCCTCAGCTGGTGCCAGTCCTCTTTATCCTTTAGAAGGGTGCTGTCCAACAGATCTTTCTGCAGTGATAAAAATGTTCTGTAGCTGTGCTGTCCAAAACCATAGCCACTAGCCACATGTGGCTAAGGAGCACTGGAAATGTGGCTAGTGTGACAGGAACGGAATGTTTAATTTTATTTAAACTTAATAATTTAAATTTAAATAGGTGCACCTGTGTGGGACATGCTAGCCTTAGGATATGAATGGGGGACCCTAGGGCACAGACTCACCCTCTTGACCTTTGTGATCCTCCTGAGTGTCCCCAGGCTTATAAGTGGGAGACCTAGAGAACAGACTGAAACTTTGATATCCATTCCCCTTCTCCTACCCCTATGTCCCAGTATATGAATGGGGGGACCCTGGAACAGCTGCTCAGCTCCCCCGAACCCCTATCCTGGCCTGTCAGGCTCCGCCTGGCTTTGGACATCGCCCGCGGCCTGCGGTACCTGCATGCCAAAGGTGTATTCCACCGAGACCTCACATCCAAGGTAGGCTGGCCAGGTGGGTGGAGGCATGAAAGGGGATTTGAGATTAGATTGTAACTAGCCCGTGGGTATTGGAATGCGGATAATAGACAGCATTAGGATGTTGGGGCAGCAAGACACTGGAGAATGGGGGACTGGGGTGAGGGGAGTGCTCTGAGGGACTGGGTACCATGCTGTGTTTGGAGTGACGGATGATGTTGCAAGATTGGTGTGTGTTGGAAAACTGGGAGATCAGAGAGGGTTGGGGTTATTCTGGAGTGACGGGTCCTTGGGGTGCATTTTGGGAGATCAGAGAACAGAAGGTAATGGGTATGTGGGGATGCTATATGTATATGTCAGAACTGTCTGATCCGGCGGGAAGACCGAGGCTTCACAGCTGTTGTGGGCGACTTTGGGCTGGCTGAAAAGATTCCTGTGTATAGGTGAGGTGAATGCCCCATCCCCCTAAATCTCCCAGATGCCCCTTATCTAAGTGAAGCCCACAGGGACATTTCCCCTGGGGTAGCGAGGGGGCTGACCTCATCCCCTTTTGTTTGGGGAGGGTGTCTGAGTAGGATGTTCCTGACCACTCTGCCCCTGCCCCTGCAGGGAAGGGGCAAGGAAGGAGCCGTTGGCTGTGGTGGGTTCCCCATACTGGATGGCTCCAGAGGTGTTGCGGGGTGAGCTGTATGATGAGAAGGTAAGATATCAACTCTTCAGATCCCCAAGGCCTTCCAGAGACCCTTGAGATACTCTTATAAGGCTCCAACCCAAGTTCCTCAGCAACCCTACCAGATAATTCAGAAGACCCCCAAGATCCCCTTTACCCCTCACACCCCTTCCAACACATGAAAACTGTCAAGACTCCCCCAAATTCTGACGTATTCTGACAAAATTCTTACATGAAACTGTCAATGCCTCCCCCTGACACTCGCTCCTACCCCTAGGCCGACGTCTTTGCCTTTGGGATTGTCCTCTGTGAGCTCATCGCACGAGTACCTGCGGACCCTGACTACCTACCCCGTACTGAGGTGAATGATGCGTCCAGGTTTAAAAGGAGGAACTCCAGACTAGGCACATCATAACCAGGGAGGGTTCCCTGGAGGTTGAGGTCCTGACTGGGGGACAGCAGGAGAACTTGAGGAAGGCTGACCTGGAGGCCCCTCCTCTCTGTCCCCACAGGACTTCGGCCTGGATGTGCCTGCTTTCCGAACCCTGGTAGGGGATGACTGCCCACTGCCCTTCCTGCTCCTGGCCATCCACTGCTGCAGTGTAAGAGCCTCACTCCCTCCCTGCCCCCACCCCCACCCACCATCTGACAAGGGCAGCCGGCCCAGATGACAGGAGGAAACTCAGGGACCCTCTTCTGGAGCACTGAGTGAAGCTGCCCGTCTCTCCCCATCAGATGGAACCTAGCACTCGTGCTCCCTTCACTGAAATCACCCAGCACCTGGAATGGATCCTGGAGCAGCTGCCTGAGCCAGCCCCCCTCCTCAGGGCTCCCCTGGCACACAGTCAGGGTAAGTGAGCACAACTGGGGTCCTTTTGCCTCTCTCTTCCTTAGAACTCAGAATCACCCGGGGAGACTAAGTGTTTTTATTAGTTGAGGAGCCTGGGGGCGGGAGTGGGGTGAGAGGATATCTCAGAGAAGATAGTTTTCTAATTCTAGAGCCTGAGGGAGGGGAACAAGGAAAGAAGAGGTAAAGGGGGCTGGAGGGGACATCTCCCTCTTTCCAAAGCACCCTGTGGGACTCCCTTTTCTCAGCTCTAGTTCCACCAGCCTCCTGGTGAATGAGACCCTCAGGGAACTATGATCAATGCTGAGAACAGTGACCACAGACTTCTCTGTCTACAGGGTCTGTTCCAAGAGGGGGCCCCTCTGCCACACTTCCCAGGCCAGACCCTCGGCTCTCCCGAAGCCGGTCAGACCTCTTCCTGCCCCCATCGCCAGAATCGCCCCCCAACTGGGGGGACAATCTGACTCGAGTCAACCCCTTTTCACTACGGGAAGACCTCAGAGGTGGCAAGATCAAGCTCCTGGACACACCCAGCAAGCCAGTTGCCCCCCTACCCCTTGTACCACCATCACCAGTGCCCTCCACCCAGCTGCCCTTGGTGACCACTCCAGAGACCTTGGTCCAGCCTGGGACACCTGCCCGCCGCTGCCGCTCACTACCATCATCCCCTGAACTTCCCCGACGTATGGAAACAGCACTGCCAGGTCCTGGCCCTCTTGCTGTGGGCCCCTCGGCTGAAGAGAAGATGGAGTGTGAGGGCAGTAGCCCTGAGCCAGAAGCCCCGGGGCCAGCTCCCCAGCTGCCCCTGGCCGTGGCCACAGACAACTTCATCAGCACTTGTTCCTCAGCCTCCCAGCCCTGGTCCCCTAGATCAGGAGCCCCCCTTAACAACAACCCCCCAGCCGTGGTGGTGAACTCCCCACAAGGCTGGGCTGGGGAGCCCTGGAACCGGGCCCAGCATAGCCTGCCCCGTGCAGCAGCCCTGGAGCGGACAGAACCCTCGCCGCCCCCGTCAGCCCCCCGGGAGTCCGAGGAGGGGCTGCCCTGCCCTGGCTGCTGCCTCAGCCCCTTCAGCTTTGGCTTCCTGTCCATGTGCCCCCGCCCCACACCAGCTGTGGCCCGCTACCGCAACCTGAACTGCGAGGCGGGCAGTCTCCTCTGCCACCGGGGGCACCATGCCAAGCCACCCACAACCAGCCTGCAGCTGCCTGGGGCACGCTCTTAGCAGTGGGGCCTGTGGTCTCCGGCCTCCACCCTTGGCCTTCAGGATGCCCTGTGAGGACAGAGAGCACATGCTGGACTGTGCCAGCCCCGGATGGGCTGAGCAGCTCTTCTCCCTGTAGAGGGGAACCTCGGCATGGACGTGAGGAACAGAACATTTCCTTTGCATCCCCTGAGCTTGCTCTCCCGTGGGGATCACTGAACCAGACAAAGCGTTGCCGACACACGAGACTAACACGTGCAAATTATTTAAAAATATTTCAATAAAACTGCCTGGCTGGCTCCGGGCTGCCCCTATCCGCTCAGCCCGTGCGCCCTCCCCACCCATTCCACTATGGGAGGTTTTGGGGGAGGCCAAAATCTCTTCTAGAAGCTGCTTCACACTTTCCCTGGCAACAGTCCAGTTTCTGGGACAGGATCTCTATTGGCAGCAGGCTTGCCTAGAAATGTTGGGCATGGATCAGCCCTTGGCCAGGCACTGTCCAGGCAGAGTGAGGACACGCTGGAGGGTGGTGGATCTTAGGACCTGCAGGCTACAGCTTAGGCTCTTGTTGGCGTGAGTATCTGGAGGATTAAAGCATCAGGGAGCTCCACAGTTGACTGTCCCTAAGAACCTCATCCAGCTCAGCCCATCTCCTCCCCAACTCCCTGGACAGCCACATAGCCAGCCTCCCCTGCCCAGCACCCCCTTACATAAGCACAGCCTGGAGGCTGTGGACATGGCTGTCACTTAGAGGAACAAGTTTTCCCCCTGGCCTCTGGGCCCCTGCCCTGAGACCCTCTGCCCCCGGACTCCCACGCCTCAGTCCCATCCCCGACACTTACCCAGCTCAGTGCAAAGAGCGGTCCGCATCTGGATACCTGAAAGCTTCCAGCTCACAGATGGAGGGAAGAGAAGAATAACAGTCCTCTACCTTCAGACTTGCCCGCCAATCGCCATCTACCTTGGTACATCTTTGGCTTTGACTATAATAAAGGGTGGTGATGTAGCACTGGAATAAGTTCTGGCCCCCTCCTATCCCATCCTCCCTTCTCTTGCCCTGCACAAACCTAACCCAAGTCCTAACTCACCCTGCCTACCTAAAGCCGTGTGTGGGATGGTTCAGGTACAGGTGTCTGGACCCCAACCCGAAGAGGCTAGAGGACCAGGGAGGGGAAAATGTCACCCAAGGTCCTAAAGATGGAAACTCCAGTTAGGTAACTCCCTGTTTCAGGGTCCCTGGGGTTGATTCTCAAAGTTACCCCATTGCTTCCTTTCTCACTTCCCTGGGGCAACTCTGGTATACCAAGTGGCCTTGACTAAAAAAGTACAACCTCAGTTTGGGTAGCCTTGTCTGGACTGATAAGTTAGAAGGCCGGGGTTCTTTACCAGCTGTGAAGCCCTAGCTAAATCCTCAACTTAGCCCCCTGAGAGAAAGATGACATAGGTCCCAAACTGGTAATTTTTTTTTTTTTTTAAATCACGTGCCAGGGACGGCTAGGTACTGGGGATAGAATAGAAAGCAAGCCTGCCTGTTATTAATCAAATAGAAGAAGTGGACAAATGGGCAATTATAACATTGATTTGTGAAAAAGTTTTGAGAGTAGGACCTGGAGGGAGATCTCATTACTGTGTCTTTATGAAGGGATTATAGAGGATTTTTGTTGCCCAAAAGTCCTAACAAACTTACCCATTGTATCTTGTACCATCACTCCACTGCCAGAACTGATTTCTGAAGTCAATCCAGTATGATTCAGCTGAACCACCTTGTGCCAACACCTTACGTAAGCTTCTGGCATAATAAGACTGAAGGGAGATTCGGAGAGACCAGAGGTGTGTGAGGAGTGATGGGAAATATTGGAATAGGAGGAGGGAGGGGGTGTCGGGAGGAGGGCACCTGGGCTGATGGAAGAAAATGAACACTAGAGAGGCTATGAGCTTTGGCAAGAGGACTGTGCCTGACCTTGGTGCATGACATCGGCTCATCAGTGACCATCCCCGCATCCTTCAAGTGCCACCCTGCAGATGCAGGCTGACCCTTCAGTTCACGTGCGTGCATGCGCGCAGGCACACGCACACACACATGCTGGGTAAGAATTTCTGCCAGCCTTCGAAGAAGAGTCATTCTGTGGGCTGTTCTGGTCACAAGGAACCAATCCCTACAATCCAGCCCACCAGGTATGGAACCTGTCTGCCTGAGAGGCCATGAGAGTCAAAGAACCCGTTCAGCAGCCCAGAGCTGACCAGAAAGCTGAGATGAGAAACAGGTTAACGTAAAGATGGCTCGTTAAGTTTCAACTCTCACGCCAACCCTAATCAGTTAATAGGGCCATCTGGAGCACTGTGCTGAGAAGCTGCATGGAAAAGGGACGCACGCCCTGTGTGCACTGCCATCCCTGATTGATGACACGTGTCCCTTTACCCAACAATACCCATACCGTCTTTGAATAGGGGTTTTCTTACTCCATATGAATAAGACGGGTCGCTGATTTTGGCCAGTTCAGAGGACAGAGATTTACAATGCCTTTGGCTGTCCTCCCAATTTCTCTTAGTAATTGAGATGTAAAAGCACCTCCTCTCATTCGGTATCCATCCCAAGGGACAGCAGGAATCTAAAAAGAAGAAAGAGTGTGGCAGCACTGCCCAGACCCAGGAGGGAGATCTCAACACTTGGGATGAAGTGAATACTCAGCAATCTGGTTGCTGACAATGTTCCCTGGGGTCGAACCTCAGTGCCTTCACTGACTTCTGGTCCTTAATCTTTGCAATCTTTCTTTCTTGCCTTCCCTGGAAATGCCATATCTGTGCATACTTAGTAAAATCCTTTAACATTCAACAACTTTACTCCTTAAAATATAGGAGGCTTATTTGAAAAGGACTGGTGGTACTATCCCCAATTTCTGAACAATTGCCGTTTACTCCCCCATTTTGGCTAACTTCACCTGGGCCCCCGATAAACAAGTGTTCAATAGGCCTCCCATTCATCTCATTGGCTCCCTAAAGCATTTCTCACTGCATATTCAAACTTTCCCACACTCCTCAAGTGGCTAGCCACCACCTTCCCCTCCACTCTTCCACAAGTAGACAACCTTGCTGCCTGCTTTGCTGAAATTCAGACACTTGACGTGTGAACTCTCTCCATTTTCCTCCTCTCCACCTAAAAATTTGTCTCTTCTCCGTTCCTCTTTTCCTGACTATCTGTCAGAAATAAACCTCCTCTTTCTTTAACATCCCGCACCCCAGTCTATGCTCCTGATCCCAACCCACCTCCCTCCGTTGCTTCGTCCCATCTGTCCTACCTCCATCACTCAAAAGTCATTCCTTCTCCTCCAGCTCCCTCTCTTCTGTCTACGTTTTCTCATCCCCACCCAGCTACCGCCTTAGGTTACTGTCTAACAGCAACTTAAAGGAATAAAAAGAAGTCGGTGTGGCCAAATGGACGAGGGCGAGGGGACAAGCAGCATGCTGAAAGGTAGGCAGGGGCCTTGGAGGCCAGGTTGAGGATTTTTTTATTTTTATATTATGAGCAAGAGAAAGTCAATGTAGGGTTTTACACTGAAGCATTTTGTACTCTGGTTGTATCCCAAGTGCCTGGGTACAGTGCTAGACATATAGTATGTATTCCGTAACTTTTGATGTAATTAATTAAGTGAAATGACATGATCTTAACTGGGATGACATGATCAGATTTTTGTTTTTAAAGGATTACTCTGGCTGCAACATGAAAAGTGGATTTGGAGGGGGGACGTTTAGGAAAAACATTCAGCAAGCTGTTGCAGTTATCCTTGCAAGACATGAAGATGGAGAAAAATGCAAATGGATATATAGATTTGTTGATGAAAAATAGAGGGTGTTCCTCTCTGACAGAGGAGGGCATTTGCTGAGAGTGAGAGAGAGGGTAGTAGGGTACAGAGAGCCAGCCGACCACTGCAGATTTGCCAAGGCAGGCAGTGCTGGGGCCCCAGCTGAAGTTGAGACTAGAGATCTGTGGCACCGAGCAGAATGACTGCACAGCTTGTCACCCCTGGGTGCAGGCATGTGCATTCATCCAGGACAATGGAGCCGAGGAGTGAGTGGGTTGGCTGAAGTGATGGGCCCCCAAATCCAAGATGGGTAGAGAGAGAAGTGAAGACAGGTGATGGCTGATGGGAAGGGAGGAAACAGGGGAGCCAGCAGGTTGGAGGCCTCCGTGAGGTTGAAGAAGAAGTGTGTGGAAAGCCTATAGAGGGCCAGCTGTGGTCAGAGTGAAGACCCGAAGCCATCCTTTCAGCGGAAGAGCAGCTTGGGATGCTGAGGTCTAGGGTTCAGCTGTGGGGAAGGAGGGGGCAGCACTGTCATGGAACTGAGGCTTGTAGAGAATGAGAAGGTTAAAGAAATGAGGGCTGGGGGTGTCTGTACATAACCTCTCTGTTTTAAGCCTTGGGGGAGTAGCCAGATGCCCCTGAGCTAGACAGAGCCTAACCTCTAGACAACCAGTCCATGGACATTCCAGTCCCGTTGGGCTGGGGACCCTGCCTCAACCTCAGCCAACTTTGGCAGACCTTCTATGTGTCCCCCTCCCTCATCCCCACACACGGGCTGGACTCCTCCTTTCAAAAGGGATGAGCATTCCACCCTAATTCCCTGTCCTACAACATCCCTGCCCACCTCATTGCGAGAGCTTCAGCTGCCTTGCCCCAGCCCCAGACTGTACCTCATCCATCAGTAATTCTTAATCTTTTGGGGAATCTCAGATGTAGAGAGAATTAATTAAAGCTACAGGTCCTCTTTTTAGAAAAACATGCGAACAATCAATTTCACATCCAAATTCAGGGGGTTCCCAGATCCTTGACACTGATGTCAAGCCAGGTGAGCCCTGAGTTTGCTGCTTTGGACAGTGTCATTTGCACTGCTGGCTACCACCCTCTTCTCCCCTACAGGATCAGCCTTAGAGCTGGGTGAGCCCTCCCTAAAACCAGTATGCAGCTAGATCCTTCGCCCTGTTGGCCCAGGCTGCACAGGTCATGTCAGCCAGCACTCTGGTTCATTACCCCTTTCCTGAACAACTCAGTGGCTTCCTAATAGATAGATAGACCCCTCACTTCAATCCATCCTTCATGGCAGGTCCTACCATCTCCCCTTTCCCAGAGCAGATACCTGGTGAGGGGCATGTGAAGAAGGGCTTCAGTGTGTCCTGCACGCTGCTCAGCCTCTGCTCCAAGTTCATCCTTTGTATCTCCTTATTTCTCAAGGCCTCTTTTGTCTTCTCCCCATCTGACTGGCAGGCCTGCAACTGCTCTTTGGTAGCCTGGCCAACCTTCTGTTCCACCTGTAGTCTTTCCTGACTCTGGGCCAGCTCCGTCCTGGACCCCTGCAAATCCTCTTCCCTCTGCCCCAGCTGGGTTATCTTTTGGCGCAGCTGCTGCCTCAGGGTGCTGTTAGTGGCTTCCAGAACCCTGTTCATCTGCTGGAGCTGCTGAGACACCTGGAAATCTGTTTGGCCATAAAGAGAGATTTGGAGGACATCTTCAGCCATGCTCTGGTGCCCTGAGGCTTCAGCATCAGTCCTTTTGCTGCTTCTTGCAACTTTCTGCATAACAGGCTGGAATGGAATATAAGATCTGACTGCCTGAAGCTTAAGGAGGTACTGGATTAGGTGAGGACAATTTAGGAAGTCACGGCACTCTGAAACAGACCTGGCTGGAAGCCAGACGAAAGCTGAAGATGTGGTGGTAGTGATTCCGGGCCCTGCTAGGCAGGGCAGCTGTTGGGGAGAGTGGGGGAGAACGTTGTCTGGGGGCAATGGGAAATGGGGGGCAGCCATACTCACAGTGCACTCCCAGGCAGATGGCAGCCACCCCTAACAGCAGGCAGGTGAGGAGCAGGCCCAGGAAGAGGTACTGCACGTAGGATGCTTGGCCTTAGGGAGACAGTGGTTTGGGGGGCCGTGAGCCCCACGAAAGTTGATAGACTGAGTGGGTGTGGGTGGAGGAGATTCACGGGAAGGAGCATCCCGCAGAGGACTTGGAGCACGCGTGGTGGTTTCTGTCTGGCAGAGTTTCCGCAGGTGGTGGAGGTAAGGTGTTCCGGAATAAGGGCTGGGGATTGTTACCGGTAAGGACTGAGGGGCACTACCTGGTAGGACGGGGAACTAAATCTCAGACGGAGACCCGAGAGGTGGGTACGTGAATGGGGACCATAGTAAGGGGGAAGGGGGCAGACGATCTGGGTCGATGCGTCGGAAAGATCTAAGGATGAGGGTGAAAGAGGCAGGGGAGGGTGTCACGGGGCTGCCCGGGCTGACCGGAGGGCTGCGCCCCGGGCTCAATCCGTGGGCCAGACCTGCACACCGCGGGGCCCAGCACCACCTCCCGCGGGGACCGGTGCCAGCACCTGACTCCGCGACCACCCCGGGGGGCCTGGTGGGGGAGGGCTGCCCAGCCCGAGGCCGCGCCCCGCCCCCACTCGCTGGCCCGAGACGAGCTGGGCAGCGGGTGGCGCGCGCGGGGCGGGGAGGACCAGTTACTTACAGGGAAGAATCCGCCCGGCAGCTGGTGACGTCACGGGGCTCCAGGCGGCAGTTGGCTGCTCCGACTGGACCCCTGCGGAAGGGATCGACTCAAGTTTGAAGGTGGGAAAGCCAGGAAATACCCCTTCTCCCCACCCTACTCACCCCCTCCACCGCGCCGAGACCCCAGTCTGTCCTAAGGTGCCTTCTGCCACTGCTCTGGGACACCCTTAGCGCTCTCCGGAGTTCCGTATCTCCCCTGGGACTCTCGTGTCCCTCCTGGGTCTTACCTTATCCTTTCCCTGGGGACCCTCTATCGCCCTCCTGGGTCTCCCTTTATCTTTTACTCTGGGGGCCCTCGTCTGCCTGCCAAAACCCTCTCCCCGGGAGTGCTCTCCCCCCTCCCCCCTCCCCTCTCTTCTCTCTCCCGGGACTCCCCACTTCCCACGCGCGCTCAGCTCCCCAACAGGGCTGCCCTGATCCCTCCGTGGAGCCCTAGCTCCCCACCGGGATCTCCACCTTACCCGCTGGGAGCTTTATTCTTCCTTAGCTCCCATAATTGGTGCTCATTCTCTTCCTGAGAATCCCCAGCCTTTCTCCAAGGGTATTGTCCTCCCAAGAATGCTGTGGACTCCCCAGCGCAAGACACAGTCCCCCATAAACACACATCCCCTGGGCTCTCCAGACCTGCTTTGTCCCCTAATCCAGCGGAAGCCAAGTTTGAGGGTCCTCCTGGGCCTGGGGGCACTTGAACATTCTCATAGGTGAGTTCTCCGTCTTCATCAGCCTCTGGGTCTGGAGAGGAGAGAAAAGGTGGCGTCAGGATTGGGGTCTCTGGGGTGGGAGTGGGGTCTTCAAGGAGGATGGAGATGCAGAATCAAGGAGACACCTTACCCACCCTTACCTTGTCCTAGGCGGCTGGAGATGCTCTTCTTCAGGGGAGCCTTCACAAATCGCAGGTCTGCATAGGTGATGGCCTCAGCCATGGTCCTGAGCACCTCTGCTCCCACTCGCCTCCCTCCTCTTCCACTGGCTCCAGGCTTTCTTGCCACTCTCCCCTCTGTCCCTTCACACTCTTAGGCTCTGTGTTCCCTGCGTGACTGCACAGCTTAGTGCTTTGCCCTGTGACTTCCAGTCACAAAAGAGGAAGATGTGACCCAGTCTCAGACAGATGGGTTCAGTGAAGCAGACGGCATCCCTGAGCCCCAGCCAGAGGGGCAGGGGAGGGGAACCTGAGGTCCAGAGCATGGGGTTCAGGGCTGGGGGGTGTCACAGAACCAATACTCAGGCCTGTCCCTGTGTCTTGCCTGTGCTCCTCCTTCATGCATCCCAGACCCACCTTGACAGTGCTGGGCTCCGAATGCCCACCCTCATCAACTACCCTGATTTGCTCCAAGCTTCTTTCCTGGCTGCCCAGTCCACGGGCTTTCTGTGTGCAGTCAGAGCTCTTTTGTGCTCAACTGACCAAAGAGGATCTCCCTAATCGTTGCTCCAGGGTGGGGCTTCATCCTCCCCATCAGATTGAGGGGTCCTAGTGTGGAGCCCTACCTCCTCCTCATCCTGAGGTTCCCAGTAGATATGAGTTCCCAGAAGGGGGGTCCCTGACTTGGTGGGACTTTTCTCTCCATCAGTTTGGGGGCTTTCCGGGTGGGCCCGGCTCCCCTTCTACTGTAGTGCTACAGAGCTGCTGAGAATCCCACACACAGAGAAGTTCTCAGTCCAAAGCCTTTCCTGGGAATGAGGCAACGCTTTGGAGGATGCAGAGTATCTGGGACCAAACTGACTGTCCTGTGTAAACACCCCCAGACTCTCGCTTCACAGCCTTTCCCTGGCCTCCTCCACCTTTGTTGCCCTAATGATCACACCTGTGGCCAGTCAGCCTCTTCCTTGTCCCATCCTGCCTTCTGGCAGACTGACGTGACCCCTGTGTTCCAGTATCTGAGCCAAACCCAGCAAGCTGAGTCCAAGAGGCAGAAGCTCTGGGAAAGCCCGGGCTGAGGGTGAGGGTGAGGGACACCACAGTTTGTGTGCCTCTGGAAAAACCTTCAGCACTGACTATTCATGCACCTTGTTGGGGGTCAGGGAGCAGATGAGCAAAGGACTTGCATGGGGATGAAGATGGACTGCAGCTTCTCAGAGGGGAGGCAAAGAGCAGGGCTGGGTTCTGAGCGGGCAGACTCTGGACCAGCCAAGGTTTTGCTTTCTTCTTGGTTCGGTTTTGGCTTCTCTTGTACTTTCCTAGTAAAATTCTTTCGTTAACAAGTCCCTCAGGTGGACCTAGAGTCTGTCATACAGAGTGAAGTAAGTCAGAAAGAGAAAAACCAATACCGTATGCTAACACATATATATGGAATCTAAAAAAAAAAAAAATGGTTCTGAAGAACCTAGGGGCAGGACAGGAATAAAGACGCAGACGTAGAGAATGGACTTGAGGACACGGGGAGGAGGAATGGTAAGCTGGGACGAAGTGAGAGAGTGGCATGGACATATATACACTACCAAATGTAAAATGGATAGCTAGTGGGAAGCAGCCGCATAGCACAGAGAGATCAGCTCGGTGCTTTGTGACCACCTAGAGGGGTGGGATAGGCAGGGTGGGAGGGAGGCGCAAGAGGGAGGAGATATGGGGACATATGTATAGGTATAGCTGATTCACTTTGTTATACAGCAGAAACTAACTGTCCCTTTACTCCCAGCCCCAGTGAAAAAGGGGGCATTTGTGGAGGAAGACCAGGGACTGAGAGGCCTGGCTGATGGAGGAGAGGAAACGGGGGGAGGGTGTGCGTGCTGAGCAGAGGTGCAGAGGGCTCCCTAAAGTTCTTTTTATCAGAATGTGATCCCCCAAGGGCTCACTGCGGGTGAGAAGAGGCTGGGGCAAGACAAGGTATGGAGGTGGGAAAAACCCACCTTGAGTCGGTGACATCCTCCCCCTCAGAACCCTTCCCCCAACCCGCAGCTGCAGGGGGGAAAAAGGAAGGAGAAAGAGGTCCTCCCCCCATGCTAGCAGCTCGTAGTGTATGGTTAGTGGTGTGTGGAGGGGTGATAGGCCTATGGGTCTGATGAGAGCTCTGCCCAACAGTGTCACCCAGCCTGCCCAGAAAAAGTTCCCACTGACACAGAAGAACACATTTATCACCTGAGAAACGTGTCGGGGGGAGAGGCAGACATCCACATGGGTGTGAGTGTGCAAGCATGCACCCGCATCCCCAGGTCTCTGCAGTCTGTTGGGGCATCTGTGAGAAGCGAGCATCTCTGCCCAAGCCTGCCTGGAGGGTTAAGCATGGAGGATTCTGGGGCCTGAAGGGTGCATGTGATGGCTGTGGTTTTTTCCCATGGCGGGAAATGACAGGTCATTTTCATAAGTCTTAAAAGGTCATGGGGACAGAGTCCATAAGTACATCCTTTTGAAGGCTCAGTCTTTCCTAGGGTGTCCCTGCAACTGTTAACCGTCCCTGCTTGATTAAAGTTTCCAACACCCCAGCCCCCTCTCCCAGACAGTGAGAGTGGCGTGTGCTGGTGACTCCCTGGGGGGCTCAGGGGCCTGTGAGAGTGAGTGGGAGTGCATAGAGCAGCTGGTGGCAGGAGTGAGGGGGCGTGGTCAGGGTACTGGTACCTGTGGTGCACAGGGCATGGGGCGTAGGGACAGCGTGTGTGTGAATCAATTGCAGGAACACTTGCAGGAATTCTGTAAACTGGAGATAATGTCCCAGTTTTCAGAACCCGTGTGCAACAGGGCCTGGATGCCAGGTAAAATGCCAAAACCCATCTTCAAATGAGTGTGTGCTCAAAAAAGGAATCAATGGGCATGCTGCCTAACTCGACCCTCAGGGAGGCTTTAGGAGGGAGGGTGCCCAAATGGGACTGGATGAGCTAAACTGCACGCCCACAATGCCTTGGATGTCTTAGGCCAGCCGGTCTGTGTTTCTGTCCTCTTTAGCTCTTTTGGTGATGGATACACATCTCCTTATGACACTCCGCATTCCCTCAGTCCTAGACCATCGTGTGGCCTTCTTTTGTGAAGAAGATATGAGAGCAGAGTACGTCTCCTTCCCCATGTGTCCCACATGGGGTCTTTGCGATATTGACATGTACATTTCCTTTCGAGGCTGGACATCAGAAAGGACAGCTGTAACTCTGAGCTGCACCTCACCTACCCAAATGTCAGGAATGCCTGGGGGCTTCTCAGAGCTGAGGGGCCAGTGCTGTACATTTCAGCTTTTCCAGGATCATAATTTCATCTGAGATCCTAGAGGACAAACACCAAAGCCCATTTCTTGCCCTCTCCTGACCCCTCCATGCTTATTTCAGGGAGTGGTTCTACAGTAAACAAGAGGAGGGAGCCCAGCTATGAGGGCCTCGGAAAAGAATGTGCTGTGTGGAAAGGGGCTCATCTAGGGACTTCCCTGGTGGTTCAGTGGCTAAGACTCCACACTCCTGATGCAGGAGACCCAGGTTCAATCCTTGGTCACGAAACTAGATCCCTCATGCTGCAAGTAATACCTGGTGCAGTGAAGTAAATTTTTTTTTTTTTTAAAAAGGGGCTCATCTGTATAAACTTTCGTGAAGTCCAGCCAACATCAGGAAGTCAAGGAAGTCTCCTGAGACTCTGAAAGTCAGGTTCTGTCCATCTTCATTACCTTAACCCACTGACTGACTCCAGGAGGTCCTAATCTACAGATAGCATGTGACAGGCAGAAAAATGGCCTCCCCCAAATGTTCACAATCTAATCCTCAGAACCCGTGGACAGTATAGGTTACTTTACCTGATAAAATTGTTAACGTGATTAAGTTAAGGACCTTTAGATGGGGAAATCATCCTGTTTTATCCCAGGAGGCCAATCTAATCACAAGTCTTTGGAAGGATGAAGCTTTCAGGGCCATGGGAAGAAAGAGATTCAACCATGGAAGGAGGGGCAGAGAGATATGACATGAGAAGAACTCCGCCTGCAGATGCTGGCTCTGGAGCTAGAGGGAGGGAACCACGAGCTGATGAACTCAGGCAGCCTCTAGAAGCTGGAAGAGGCGAAGGAACACATCCTCACCTAGAGCCCCCAGAAAGGAACCAGCCCTGCTGACACCTTGACTTTAATCCAGTGAAATATGTGTCAGACCTCTTACCAACAGAACTGTAAGATAAGAAACTTGTATTTTGTAAGCCGCTAAATTTGTGGTAATTTGTGATGGCAGCAAGAGATAAGTTTCCTGAACTGTGGAGGAAGCATGATGTAATGCAAAGAACATGGCATAGATAAAGAAGCCAGCCCTGCCACAGTGTGTGACTTTGGGCAAGTCACAATTTCCTATCTGTAAAATATGGGATTTTCTAGATGATATCTGACATCACTCAAGGGGTTCATGGCTGGAGACATAGTAGGTGTTAATTTTAGCAAAAGCATCGCTAAAAGTCTGTTGAAATAGCTTCAGAGTCAGGAGGGAGGACTGTGGGCCATCTGACAGCACTATTAAGGGGATTCGTGCAGCTCTTTGATCACTGAAGGCAGAGTGCCAATAGGTCTCCAGTGAGTGCCCTAGGCCTCTGCTTGGCCCTGTCTTGAATGGTGACACAGAAAGCACATTCATATATGCTGATGGCACAGAGCTCTAAAGAAAAGCAAATAGGGCTTCCCTGGTGGCGCAGTGGTTGAGAGTCCGCCTGCCGATGCAGGGGACACGGGTTCGTGCCCCCATCTGGGAAGATCCCACATGCCGCGGAGCGGCTGGGCCCATGAGCCATGGCCGCTGACCCTGCGCGTCTGGAGCCTGTGCTCCTCAACGGGAGAGGCCACAACAGTGAGAGACCCGCGTACCACAAAAAAAAAAAAAGAAAAGAAAAGCAAATACACCAAAAGGCAAACTCATGATTCAAACATTGCAGCAGAGCAAAATGATGGCTCCAACCACAGACTGAAATATAATAAAGATAAATAAAACAGCTAGAATCTGTTGAAAAATGAAACTTGGGGCTCAAAAAATAAATTACATAAGCATAGGTTGGAGGCAGTCCTGGCTTAAAAATAGTTTATGTATAAATGTCTGAGAGGAGAGACAGTTATCAGTCGTTTTGGAGCTAGAAGGATCTTAGTTTGACCCACTTATTTTACAAATTAGGAAACTACACTCAGTGGGCTATAAGTTCATTATGAATTAACCGTATGACTAGGAGGGTTGGTGACAAAAGGCTGTCCCATAGGACTACAGCTTCTTTACCAAATATGCCAGACATTGTGCCGGCCACACCTACAGCCTCGTCTAAGGGGGGCCAAACCCCTGCTGATGAGGCAGCCCTAGACCCCCAAAATTGTGTTATGTGACCTCCAACCCCTCTGACCTCAGCTGACTGAGATAACCAAGTGGACAGCAAACTCAAGGCTGGCCTGTTCAGAGACCAGCCAGTGGCCTCTGGGGTGGCCTGGCCTGGAAATCAGAGAGGATGTGAGCTTATCAAATTTTCGTTCTCAGGAATTTCAGTGGGAGAACATGGAGATGAGCACTCAGGTAGCAGTGGGAGCAGAAGCGAAAGGATGCAGAGAGAGAGTCCATGTGGTGCCCGGAGCCTCCCACGCTTAGCAGTTGTGCCTGGCTCCGACCCTCTCACACACTTGGGGCAGGGGGATTATCCCGGCAGGTAAGCCAGCCTGACGATCACGGGGAGATGGGGTTGCTGCTACCTATCGCGAGCAGGGGGAGCGGGCCTGCACGCAGGAGAGTCGTGGGCACCCCTTGGTGCTTCGTGCCCAGTGATACGTTATCCACATATGGGCAACGGTGACCACCCCAGCCTGAAAAGGACACAGTTGTCGGAGCTCCGACCCCTTGGAAATGAAGGTCTGGGTTACCCACCAGACAAGCCATCTAGACCAGCATCAAGTGCTGCTTGAGAGCGAGGGGGAGTCTAGAATGGATGGAGAGAAGGAAGAATCTCCGCTGCAGCCTTAGCACCAGCTACAGTAGTGTAGCTTATCCCACTAACCCTCCTAGTGTAAGGTTTTCTTCCTCTCTTTCCTCCTCCACTTTTAAGAAATTGTGACCTTGGAGAAGCAGTGACAGCATGACCTAAGGAGGGGCATGAGTGGATCTGAGTGATGCAGGCAGAAGCACACAGAGCCTCAGCCATCCCTGACCCCCTGGTCTTTCCACTTGGTGTGCTTCAGCCTGGCTTCCAACTGCCAGCATCTTTGCAGCTTTTCTTTGGCAGGCAGTGAGAAAGTGCTGGAAATCAGTACCTCGCACCAGAGCAGCTCAACCGATGACTGGTGGGAACTGGTGTACCCCCTAGCAACCTCACCCTGGGGGGCTAACTGAGGGCACATGGTCTACACTGGCTCTCAGCGTTTCCCAATGGCTTTGAGCCCCAGTTTTCCACCATGGACGTAAAGTGGTACCTCCTTATTACTTTAAATTGCATGTCCCTGACTCCTAGTGAATTTGAACATACTTTCATGTTTGTTAACCAGTTGGATTTGCTCTTCTTTTGATGTTAGATCATTTGTATTCTTTTTCTCCCCCCAGAATTTTATTTTGAAAATTCGAAGCCTAGAGGAAACTTGGAAGAATAATACAATGAATACTTACATGTCCTTCATCTAGTATGCCAGTCAAGGCTCAAACTGTTCTCACCACATAAAAGAAATGACAATTATGTGACATGATAGCGGTGTTAGCTAACCATGGTGGTAAGCATAATGCAGCATATAAATGTATCACATCAACACATTGTACACCTTACACTTACACAATGTTATTATATCTCATTAAAAAATGGCGCAGAGAAGTAGACCATTAGGGTATGTGTACACATATACGTACATGCACATAATTTTTTTTCAATTCAGAGATTTGTTACAGGAAATTGCCCTTACCCAATTAATGCACTTATAAGAACTAGTTAAACGGTCTGTGAAAGGTCATTATCTTTGCTTCTGATGCTGGAGTTTGGAGTCTGCAGGGCAGGCAGCTGGGGAGGCAAGGCGAATGGAAAGTGGGAGGGCAGGGATAAGCCAGACCCATGAAGACAGCCTGGAAGCCCAGTCAGTCTCTCACTACCTCCAGCTGTGATGCTGTGAGTGTCCTGCAAGAGAAGCTGTGCCCTCCCTGACCAGGTGCCACTGCTCTGGAACAAAAGCCCAGCTGGTACACAGTCCCAGCCCAGCTTCCTCTCTCAGTAAGGACGGCCTCCTGTTCCAGGACCATTTCTTATTATATCATCCTTTCTCCAATGAATTGAATTGCCATGTTCCCTTATACACAAACACCTAGTTTGGGATTCCTGCTTACCTATTGATTCCCTTTTACTTATTGATTTAAGTGGTCTTAGAGCATGTTCTGATGTTTGGTAAGGCAAATTTCTCTTTTTCTTTTAAAATATTTGTCCTTGACTCTTCTTTGAGATACAAATTGGAACTATCTTAATGGTATACTTTAATTTTGGAAGCATTGACATTTTTTTCTGATATTTTATCTTCCCTTCCAAGGGAAGGGAAGAGGGAGGGTTGAGGGAGTTCCCCAGTGATCTAGTGGTTAGGATTCAGCACTTTCACCGCCAAAGAGATGGTTGCATTTTCTGTTTGTCCCACTTTTGCTTTGTATCTTTTAATTATATTATATAACTTTCTTAATATGAGTACATATGAAGTCTTTTTTTTTTTTTTTTTTTTTGCGGTACGCGGGCCTCTCACTGTTGTGGCCTCTCCCGTTGCGGAGCACAGGCTCCGGACGCACAGGCTCAGCGGCCATGGCTCACGGGCCCAAGCCGCTCCGCGGCATGTGCCATCTTTCCGGACTGGGGCACGAACCCGTGTCCCCTGCATCGGCAGGCGGACTCTCAACCACTGCGCCACCTGGGAAGTTCTCTTGTTTGTCCTACTTTTGCTTTGTATCTTTTAATTATATTGTATAACTTTCTTCATATGAGTACATATGAAGTCAATTCTTGACTAAATTTACATACTATAAAAATTCCAGTCATAAAAAAAAAATGTCCTGGGAATGTAATGTACAGCATGGTGACTATAGTTAATAATATTGTATTGTATATTTAAAAGTTACAGACTTCCCTGATGGCACAGTGCTTAATAATCCGCCTGCCAATGCAAAGGACAGGGGTTCAAGCCCTGGTCGGGTAAGATCCCACATGCCACGGAGCAACTAAGCTCGTGCGCCACAACTACTGAGCCCTCATGCCACAACTACTGAAGCCCACGCGCCTAGAGCCCATGCTCCGCAACAAGAAAAGCCACCACAGTGAGAAGCTCGTGCACTGCAACGAAGAGTAGCCCCCTCTCACCGCAACTAGCGAAAGCCCGAGCAACGAAGACCCAATGCAGCCAAAAATAAATAAATAAATTTATTAAAAAACAAGTTACTAAGAGAGTAGTTTTTTTTAATTAATTTTTATTGGAGTACAGTTGATTTACAATAGTTTCTGCTGTACAGCAAAGTGAATCAGTTATGCATATACATATATACACTTTTTTTTAGGTTCTATTCCCATATAGGTCATTACATAGTATTGAGTAGAGGTCCCTGTGTTATACAGAGGTTCTTATTAACAGAGTAGATCTTAAAGGTTCTCATCACAAGCAAAAAAAAATGTAACTATATGCAGTGATGGATGTTAACTAGAGGTACTGTGGTAATCATTTCTCAATATATACAAATATCGAGTCATATTGTACACCTGAAACTAATATGATGTTATATGTCAATTATATCTCAATTTTTAAAAAATTTACATACTGTATCATAGTGGTTACAAGGGTAGTCTCAGTGCCAGCTGCCAGGATTCAAATCTGAACACTTAACATGTTACCAGCCAGTGATCTGGGGTAAATCAATTAATCTCTCTGTTCCTCAGTGTTCTTTTCTGTAAAATAAGAATGATAATAGTAATTGATCTCAAGAGGGTGTTGTGAGGATTGCTTAGAAGAGTGCATGGCATTATGGTGACTATAATTGTTATTATCCAAGAATTTTATAATTTTATAACTGAATTGAATATTTCCCCATTTTCAATTTGAAAAGATGCTTATTGCTAGAATAGGAAAAAAGCAATTTGTTTTCATTATATTTATCTTGTATCCAGTCAACTTTCCAAATTGTATTGCCTTTTTACTAGTTTTTTTTTTACTAGTCTGGAATTTTTTGATAATATAATCATATCAGCAAAAAAAAAAGCTTTATAATTTCTCAGATAATCATAACAATTCATTCCTTTGTCTTACTGCATTTGATAAAACTTTCAAGATACGTTAAACAATGAGGATAATAACAGGCTACATTTCTGTCTACATTTTTATTTTAATAAAGTGATTTTAGTGTTTCACTATTAAGAACAGTACTTGCTATTTAGTAAAAAGTCTGATATATTTAAGCAGTATTCTTTTTTACTTAGAGTTTTTATTAGGAACAGTATTAAGTTATTATGCTGGCTCTATGTATTAAATATAGGAGCTTTTCTTCTTTTTCTATGACAAGTTTAAATGGCATGGAAATTACCCTCATTGAATGTTAGATAAAGCTCAGCTGTGGCACCAACTGAACGCAGTCTTTTCCAAAAGTAGATCCCTAATTACCTTTCTATTCTAGTTTTTTCTAAGATCAGTTGAACCATTCGACCTTTCCTCTTTCTTTGGGTCAATTTTGGTAATTTATATTTTTCCTGAAATGTATCCATTTCCTCTAAATTTTCAAATTGTTTGCTGAGTAATTTTAAGTTGCACTTTTTAATAATTCTTTAATTCTCTCTTCTAACTGTAATAATGTTTTCTTTCTCATAACTAATATTTTCTATTTTTACTCTCTCTTTTTTTCTCCTCGCTTGGGCTTGCAAGAAGTTTTTCTATTTTATTAGCACTTTTAAAGAACTTGTAAAAAATTTGTGCTTCTTAGTATTTTTGTTTGTTTCCATTCATTCATGTCAGCTTTTGTTATTTCCTGATTACTTTTGGTTTCTTTCCTTGCTATTTTTCTAATTTTTTGAAATAACTATTCCCTTTATTTTACCTCTCTTTTTAAAAGCTTGCTATCTTTATGGTATTTCAGGGATATAATATATGATACAGGGTAATTGAGATGGTTTCTGGTATTACACTATTTTTTCGTTCAGCATTTAAATTTTGCGAACACAGTAATTTTGTCACTTTTTAAAACCAGCTTTACTGTATTGCAGTTTATATATATATTAAAGTTTTTTACATACATTAAATTTTATCAATTTTAAATTACAATCCTATGAGTTTTGCTAAATGTATTTGGTCATGTAACCACCACCACAGTCAAGATACAGAAGATTCCCAGCACCCCAAAAGTTCTCTCCTACCGCTTTCTAAGCAGTCCTCACACCAGTTTCAGCCTGAAACTTAAATTCCCTTTGTTGGATATCAGCATTACCGCGGTTTTCTGTTTATCTGCCTAGTATCCCTTTCCCACATCTTTATTTTGAAAGTTTCTTCATCACTTTAAGTGTGTTTCTTTTAAATAATATGGAGCAGAATTTGATTTATAACCAAGTCTGACAGACTTTTAATGGAAGAATTCAGTCCACTCATGTTTACTGTAATGAGTGATGTATTTGATTTGTTATTTCCATCTTACTTGTTTTTAAATTTCTTAACATTGTTGTGAACTCTTCTTTTCTTTACCTTTGCTGGATTGTGTTTACTGTAATGAGTGATGTATTTGATTTATTTCCATCTTTCTTGTTTTTAAATTTAACATTGTTGTGAATTCTTCTTTTCTTTACCTTTGCTGGATTGAATGAATGGCCGTTCGTCCCATTTCCCCCCTTGTTATTTGGAGTTCATCATTCTACTAATAGTTACTATCCTTTGCCCTGCTCTCTATATAGGCACACATGACTCTCCTAGTGTGTGAACCCAGAACAGCTATTTCCATCCTACTCGATTTATCTTCTACTTCCTCTACACCCGAATAAGATATGGTCTTTAGATGATTTTCACTACCCCTCCCTCTCTCTTTCATCCTCCCAACCCCTCGCCACTTAAGTGCTAGAACACTTACCTTCCCCTTATCTCCACTACCTGATTCCAGAGTTTTATTGAGATAATTTAGTCATTATTAGAATTTCCCTCACAGTGTGTTCCATCTGTTCCAAGCGTCCTTATTTAGCATTTTTATTACACGTTATAAATACATAGAGATATAGATATAAATACATAGATCATGGTTCGTTGCTCCCCACTGCTTTCTTTCCTCTTCTCTTCATCTTCCCCTATCTTGAAGTCTCTGTTCTGATTCATTTGTTGTTTCATTAGAGTCTTCTCTTAAAAGTATTTCTCAGATGAGCTACTGAGTGATTATTGCAAATCTTCAAATATCTTTCTTTCTTTCTTGGCTGGTTCTGGGTCGCAGGCCTTTTCTCTCATTAACTCAAATTCAGTTCTGCTGTCTTTTAACTTCCACGGTAGCAGATAAGAAGAAAGAACTTTCATTCTCCCTGGATATGTGTAAGATTTCTCATATCCTTAGAGCTTAGGAATTTTAACCTGTATGTGGCTAAGTGTGTAGTTTTTTTCTTCTAGTTTTATTGAGATATAATTGACATACAGCACTCATAAGTTTAAGGTGTCCAGCATCAAGATTTGATTAACATACATCATGAAATGATTATTACAATAAGTTTAGTGAACATTCATCATCTCATACGGATATAAAATTAAAGAAATAGAAAAACATGTTTTTCCTGTACTAGGAACTCAGGATTACTCTCTTCGCAACTTTCATATATAACGTGCAGCAGTGTTAGTTACAGTTATCATGCTGTACATGACATCCCTAGTATTTATCTTATAACTGGAAGTTTGTGTCTTTCGACTGCCTTCATAAGTGTGTGTCTTTTCCTACCAATCCAGTCTGTAACTTGAGTCTTTCTTCAGCTCAGGGAAATTTCATCTATTATTTAACTATGACCACTCCTCTCCTGTTCCTTTTTCTCCAGGAACTCATAGAATTTGCAGTTAAGTCTCCTGGGTCTGTTCCAATTTCCATCTTTCACCACATGATTTGCATCTGCATATTTTTGTTCCATGCTTTGAGATATTTCATCTATTTGATTTTCTAGATCTGTTTTTGAGTTTTATCAGTGACCATCCTCTCCTTTGATTTATCTATGGACATTTTTAGTTCTGATATCACATTTTCATGTTCAGGGAAATCCTTTGTGTTTGAGCTTCACACATACCTCCTCCAGGCTCTCATTTTTTCAGTCAGAGGTTCATCTGTTTCCTCCAGCAGGTCTCTCTGCCCTCTGGTTTGTTTGCATTCTCCCAGCCTCAAGGGCTGAGAAAGTCAATCCACCATGAGTTTTTTGGAGAGTCAGGGAAACTCAGTAAAGCCATTCATTGTTCCTGGGAAGCAGGCTGTTTCTGGGACTTGCTGCCTTCCTGAAGGTCTTTGCTCTTAGCTCTGAGACTGTTCTCCAGAAACTTGTCTGCAGGGAATTCTCTCAGCCAGGAGTTCAGCAGAGCCCACGTAAAGCTCATCACCTAGGGATTTCCCTGGTGGTGCAGTGGTTAAGAATCCGCCTGCCAATGCAGGGGACATGGGTTCTGAGCCCTGGTCAGGGAAGATCCCACATGCCGCGGGGCAACTATGCCCGAGCGCCACAACTACTGAGCCTGTGCTCTAGAGCCCGTGCTCCCCAACAAGAGAAGTCACTGCAACGAAAAGTCCACGCACCGCAACGAAGAGTAGTCCCCACTGCCTCAACTAGAGAAAGCCCGCGTGCAGCAATGAAGACCCAACGCAGCCAAAAATAAATTAATTAACTTTTTTAAAAAAAGTTCATCACCTATAGCTGGGAGCTGTTGGGGGGTGTGGAAGCTTCTGTAGGGTGGCCACATGCCCAGAATCCCCTGGCTCTGGGTAGTCTAGGTATTATTGACAGATATAGTGATATTCACGAAAAGACTTAAAAACAGAAGCCATTAATAGTAGGTGCCTCTGGGAACTACAACCTTTTACTTTGCTTTTTCCCCCTCTTCTAGGATTTCTCAACTTTGGCATTTTTAACTTTTGCGGCCAGAAATTCTTTGTTGAGATTGGCTGATCTGTGTGTTTAGTGGCATCCCTGGCCTCTACCCACTATAGACCAATAGCACTCCCTCTCCAATTGTGACAGCCAAAAATGTCTCCGGATATTGCCAAATAAACCTTGGAGGGTACAGTCACTTCTGGTTGAGAACCACTGTTGTATACCCTTCAGATGTATTTGATTTTTTTTATCATGTGCTCACACTATTCCTATAAACATTTAACTGAGGTTATGAGACAGAGGAGGACATACAAAGCTGTTGTGAGGAAACAGAAGCATGAAGTAGAGAATATACATTAAGGGATGCTGATGCAAATTAGCAAAGTGGGAAGAAATTGGGAAATAAAGAGGCAGAGACGGAGAATCTGAGTCACAGGACTGGAGGAGCAGGAGTGTGAAGACCCACATCCTCCTGTCCCAAGGTCCCCAGTGATGCCAAGATCTGAGATCCAATAACAGTCTGCACAGGCCCAGTCAGATCATAGCCACTGTTCTGGGATTCCCATTCCATCCAGTCTCTTAATTACCCCAGGTTTCCTTACAATAAACACCCCTTTACTTAAGCTAGGCTAAATGAGTGTATTCCTTATCAACAAAGTCCCTGTAGATTTAGTGCCCAATAAAGAGATGGCTCCCCACTGTTGCTGCCAGTATTATATTCCCTTCTTAGCACCACACTTTAAGAGAGATTCTAGTCAAGTGAAACAATGGGAAGGATGAGTAGGCTGCAAATATGGTCTATAAAAGAACTGTAAAAGGAACCTTAGAAAGCTCTTCCAGGGAAGAAGGGGGGAAAAAAGGCTTAGGCCATCCAGCAAGGCTGGCTTCCAATTCTTCCAGGGCTGCCATGTACAGGAGGAAGAAGACTGATTTTATGCCTGTAGCTTAGGAGGCAGAATTGGTGAAAAGTAACATGCAAGCAGATATTACTCCCCCCGCCAAAAAAAAAAAAGTCTCAATAAAAAAGATAGGAAAGCAGCATTTGGTAAGGTAGTGAGCTCCGAATCTCTGGGAGTGTTTAAGAAGAAGCTCACAGTGTGGTTCCTGCAGTGGGTAAAAGTTTGGGTCAGATCTGTCAGCCTCCTTCCAGCTATACAATTCTATAGAAATGTAAAAGCTTGGCAAGAGGCTAGGTTAACTCACATAGTATGCAGAAATCTCTTAGGGTCAAATGGCATGATAGCACATTCAAGCATTAAATCAGAGGAGGGTGGCTGGTGGAGGAGTTGAGCAATGAGGTTTAGCATCTTCAGCTGGCCTTGGTCAGCTGGTCTTTCCCCACAGAATTAGTCAGAACTCGTGGTTGGAAGAGTTAGAAAATCTAACTTAGTCTGACTTAAGCAAAAAAGGGACTGTATTAGCTTACATAACCAAAAAGTTCAGTAGGCGGGTCTAGCTCTGGGCACGGCTGGATTCAAGGTTTCAAATGAAGTCATTAAGACTTGGTCTCTCTCCGTGTCCCAGCTTTGTTTCCCTCCTTTGTAGACAAAACCAGCTTGTAAGTTTAGAGTTATCTTGACAGTGCAGAGCAAGGTCAACGTTGGAGGGGCCTTGCCTGAAGGGCCTTCGAGGCCCTTCCCCACCTATAAGTAATTCCTTAAGAACTTCCTATCATTGAGCCTTTGACGACCCAAAGACCCTGCCTCTTTGCATCTTGAGCCTTGAGTGTAACCCTGTTCTCCCAGCCGGAATCTCAGGAAGAGGGGGAACGCGGGGCCACACCCCCACCCCCGCGGGCCCTGGTGGCTTCCCCTAAGGATTCGCCCCTGGGAATTTGCCGAGGACAGGGCTCTCCTTCTGGCTGGAAACAGACACCAGTGAGGGAAGGTAGGCTGCTAGGGAAAGCACCTGGAGCTGTGGAAGGGGCGAGAACTACCAGGTATTTCGTGAGACGAGTTGATCAGCTAGCGAGATGTGGCAAGGGTGTCTGAGGCAGATCTGGCTGCCCCGACTTATTTCCTAGACTCAGGGACCAATCAGTAAGTTGCCACAGTCCTGGCGTTCAGTCCTGAGGGCCTAGGCTAGGGCACGAGCCTCGGTGATAGGCGAGATAAGACGGTAAGAAAAACTCAAGGGTTGTAGGAGGGGGAAGGCAGAGGGTCCAGGCCTCGAGAACTGGAAGGAGAACAAAGTTCAAATAGCACCCAGCTTCAGACAGAGTGAGTCCGCTAGGTTCCGCGAACGGGGGAGGCGGCAGCTCTGAGAGCTACACGGCCAGTGCTTCGAGAAGCCCCGGGAGACTTTCGGGGTCAGCCCCGCACGGTCTGGACTACATCTCCCAGCATGCTGTGGGCAGGGCAGCATTACGCCTGCGCAGAGGTGGTGACGAGGCCGCGTCGCACCAGGCGGGGGCGCTCGGGGCTTGGTTCGGGCGCCGCGGAAGCCCGCGGGGAGAGGGAGATCGGGGAGCCGAGGTCGGCTTCCTAACTTGGCGGCGTTTAAGACCTCGGCTGCGGCTCCCGGCTCGTCCCAGGAGGTTGGCGGGACCCCTTGCTTCTTCCAAGGTCAGGGCGTCACGTCTCCCAGGCCGCGGACACGTTGAGCCGTCTTTAGCGCAGCAGCCCTCAGAACCCCACATCCCGCTGCCCGCGGTTCCCCGCATCCGGTGCCCGCCCCCAAAGCCGTCTTCCCTCCCACACAGTCCCAGCTGCCTGCCGTTAACCGCGACCGGGGCCTCTTCTGGGGAGGCCCAGGTTGGGGGTCCTCAGAGGTCCAGGAACCCTGGGGCATTTGGGTTATTGTGTGTGCGTGGAGAGGGGTGTCGCCCTTCTCATTGGGACCACCATGGTGGTCTCAGGCTCAAGGTTCCCTTCTCTGTGATTTTCTCTGGGACTCTAAGTAGGAAGGAGAGAAGTTTGGAAGTAAAAGCCTCAGCTTCCCCTTTTTTTCTGCTCAAACCTCAGTAGGGTCTGTCAAGAGATCTACAGAGGCTGTAGGGGAAAATGGCCCAGACCTCAGGCTGTGGATGATGGCCCTGGGGAAAGTAGGTCAGAGGGTGGGAAACTTGCAGACCGCAGGTGATGGGAGTGGGGAGGCTCTGTGTGCAAATCCTGGGGACGTTCCCGCAGCAGCTGGGCTCCGGCCTCCACCCGTAGCACCCACCCCTGCATCACTGATGCTGCGGCCCTTCTTGGCCCCTCTTTCCCAGGTAGACGCTCCCAGAAGTGCTCTGTGCAGAGAGCAGAGGTCACCGCCCCACCATGTGGGGCCTGTTGCAGGTGTGTGGCTTTCTAGGTGAAATCTAAACACTTTTTCAGAAGTTTTATTTAAAAACTTGGGCACATAACAGAGATGGCAGGATGGAGACTGGTATTCTGCCAGGGTTCTCAAGTCAGAGACCAGGCTTGGGTTTCTCAGGTCACTGAGCTCCAGGACCCCTCCAGCTTGTGGGCTCCTGAGGAGGATGCCCATCTGTGTCCTCTCAGACTCTTACCCCCCCCCCCCACTTCTTGTGTCTGAGGAGACACTGTGGTGTCAGGGGTAGACTAAGAGGCAGCCAGAGTGGGGAGGATCGGGTTAAGCTCCGGAAGGAGTGAGGACCTGGGAGTTTGGGGGTTGAGAGGAATAGATAGAGGGAAAAAAACGGTGGAGAGGGGGCCACTGCCTTTGCTTCCTCCACCCTCAAGAAACGGGGGGCCTGCCATTCCTCTGAGATGTCTCCCTCACAGCTCAGATAGGAAGTTCGGGGAGCATAACTCCTGTGACTGAGCAATGGCTGCCTGTCTTTAGGGGGTGGTTGGGAAACAGTCATGCCCCAGACAGGGTAGCAGTAACCCTGGCAACAGAGGAGGCGGGGGAGTTGTATGCCCCACTGTGCCAGGCCCTCTGTCTCAGCTGGGTGCAGGCTGGCTGTTGGCGTAGGCCTGGTCTGGAAAGGAAGCCCGGGCTCTGCGGGTCTGGGCACACACTGAGGCGTAGAGCTCCGGCTCGGGGCTCGAGGCCTGGGGCTTTGGCTCAGGGTCCAGCACCACCTCCGAGTACTTGATGGGGCTTCCAGGGCTGGGGATCCGGCCCTGAGGAGGCCGCAGCTGCAGGCTGGTATAGCGCATCACCTCCTCTGCAGCCTGGAGTTGCAAGGCTGTTAGAAGTTCACTGGACCCTTGAAAAATCCCCCACTACCTTCCCTCCCCTCTTCTTCAGCCACAACTGACTCACCCTGGCAGGGCCTCCAGGTGTTGGATTCTGTTGGTCTGGCCCCGGTTCTTGAGACAGTCGTCCTAGGACAGGGAACAGGAATCTGGTCACTTCTTGTTCCTCCCCCTGCACCCTGGCCACTGTGCCCCTACCCTCTGAAAGCTTCCTACCTGTCTGTAGATAATGCAGGTTCCCGTACAGAGGGACCTCTTCCGCAGACTCTCCAGGCCTGCAACACAGAGTTTAGGGGATGAGAGGGTGCTTGTTGGTAAGGGGGAACGCTCGATCAACCCATCTCTATTGCCCCCCACTCACCGTCCCTGTCCCGGATGGTTCCTGCTCCAGCCACTAGTCCACTGGAATAAGTGCACAGCCAGTGAGATGAGAAGCAACAGCGTCACAGCCCCTAAGAGGGCCCATAGTCCCCAGGCCTTGGTCAAGGAGGGGATTCCTGTATTTGTGAGAGGATGGGGGTGTGTGTGTGTGTGTGTTACTGCCCAGCCTAACCCTCCAGGTCCCAGCTGGTGGGACATGGAGCCACGTGACCCCTCCCCCTGCCCCTGTCCCGCCCAGCTCACCAGGCGCTAGCAGATCCGTGTAGTTGTCACTTCTGCTCGGACCTGGTGATACAGGAGCCGAAGTTGCAGGCATCCTGCCCTGAGCCAAGGGGTCAGCCTGATTTATGGCCCAACACAGCTGCGGCAGCCCCCTTTACTCCCACCCCTCCCTGGGCCTGGCCCCCCACGGCTCAGCACCTCCAATACGGGTGGTGGCAAAGTTACTGGTTTCCGGGGAGGAAGGGGGCGGGGAGGGATGAGTGAAAGAACAAAGACACCACCCTGTGCCTGCACCTGCACTACCCAGCAGTTCCTGGGCTTCCGCCCCCACCCCCATCTCTCCCCTGTACCCTGTAGCAACTTCGGCCAGAGAAGAGGCAGGCCTGAGTTTACTGAGCCACTGGGCAGGTGAGCTCATGAAGACCCCAAGGCGGGCAGAAGTGGCATGAGGCGGGAGCGACAAGACAAGGAAGCCGGGCCTTAGGACAGAGATTCCTTTCTGCCACAGGGTGTATGCCTTTTCTCTCCAACTCTGAGTCCCATGACAGAGAACAGAGAACGTATTCCTCAGCGAGCATGTTTTGAAGTGAAATGTGATGAGGGGGCCCCCTGGTACTTACAGTCCCACTACACCCTAAGGCTGACCCGAGGGGCGTGTGTTAAGATGACCTTTGTCGTTGTTATTATTATTGGTATAATAGTTTGGGGGCTAGAGGAAGCTTGATTCCCTCCCCCTGGTCCACTTCATCCAAACTGTCCCTAGGAGCTGTCAAGCTCAAAAGTTAGCTGATTCAGATCCTTCATAGTTCTTAACACGTACACCCTCAAATGTTTTACATCAAACATTGAAAAGGGTTTACTTCCCCAGATCTTGATTTTTCAATGTCCTTCACCAATAAAGACAGTCAGGGTGTCATGGAGAAATGCTTGGCTCTGGGTCCACTCTCAGGAAAGAAGTAGAATGAAAGCTCATATCTGACAGCAGTGATGTACTTGAAAACTAATTAGGACCCAGAAGGATGCAGAGGCAGGGTGAAGGGCTCTACTGGCACATTGCAGCACACTTTGGACCTCAAAAAGGAAGATATCGGGTTACACACATTGGATGGAGGAAAAGAATTCATGAACCCAAGGGTGACTTTAAAAACACAGGAGCGGGAGTCAGGGAAGGAAAGGTCTTCTTTAGAGAAGATGCCAACTGTGAAGTGTAGTTGTGCAGAATTAGAGAACCACCATCTGCTACCCACAATGCCATCACTGAGCCAGCAAGAATCCTCACGGGTGGTCAAAGCCTTTGTTAAGGAACAGGGTACCAGAGACAGACCACTTGTGATGATGACAGGGAAAGGGACCTTCATCATGACATTCACAGACACCTCTTGAACCAAGTGCCCAAAGTGATGTTCTGTGTCCCTAATGGGATGCAGTGGGAGGAACTCTACATTGCCCATGTGATGTCCTGGACAAAAATGTTCAGTGGGAATCAAATTATGAAGAAACAATTAGGCAAATCTAGAATGGGGGACACTCCACCAGACAAGTGACCTTAAGCTTTCCTAAAAGTCAATATCATGAAAAACAGAGATGGGGAGGGACAGGAGCAGTGTTCTAGATTGAAGATGAGTGGGGGCTGATGGATGTTTTCATTGCCTTGGTGATGCTTGTGCTTTCATGCATTATACATATGTCAGCAATCATGAAATTGTGCACCTTTGTTTGTACTTTATTGTTTGTCAGTTATACCTCAATAGATGTATTTTTTTTTTTTTTTTTTTCAGTACGCGGGCCTCTGTTGTGGCCTCTCCCATTGCGGAGCACAGGCTCCGGACGCACAGGCTCAGCGGCCATGGCTCACGGGCCCAGCCGCTCCGCGGCATGTGGGATCTTCCCAGACCGGGGCACGAACCCATGTCCCCTGCATCGGCAGGCAGACTCTCAACCACTGCGCCACCAGGGAAGCCCAGATGTATTTTTTAAAAGAGAATTTTTTTCTAGGTTAAAAAAGCCTGAAGCTAAATGACAGTGTATGAACATTAATTGAGATTCATATTTGGAAAATAAATTTAAAGATGGCTTAAAAAAAAAAAAAAAAAAGTTAGCTGAATTAGAGCAACCTCTGCCCCAGATCTGTCCTGGGAAACAGCCCTGTGTTTCCACTTGTTTGCTTCAGGGAGCAGCAGAGTACCTGCCCTGCCCAGAAACAGCCCAACCACATGGGAGGCTGTTGATGTGGGAAGAGGGATTTAAGTTCCAAATATAAACCTTAGACCAGAGGTCAGAGATCTGTTTTGTCTGGCCCATACAATGTTTTTTAAAAATTTAAAATCATTGCAGTAATGTGCCAAGGATGGGGATGGGCAGGAGAGATCCTGCCCCTCCAGGCAATAAGAGGGTATTGTCTGTAGAGAATTTAAAAACAAAACTGACTAAAAATCAGTGTCCTTTTTTATTATCACCAAGTTTCAGCAATTCTAAAAAATGTCAGTGATAAAATATTCCTTTCTCAAAAATATTTTGTAGATCTACATTCTAAATTGTTGTAGTTACTGATGAGTTTTAATACTACTATATAAGCTTCAAATTAGCACATTTATATTACTTATCCTTTAGAAGTTTTCTAATCTACGACTTCCCTGGCAGTCCAGTGGTTAAGACTCCATGCTTCCACTGCAGGGGATGAGGGTTCCATCCCTGGTCAGGGGAATTAAGGTCCTGCCTGCGGTGTGGTGCGGCCAGAAAAAAAAAAAAAACTATTATAATCTACATGGAAGTTAATCTGTAGAACGCCCAGTTATACAACTGGCTCCTGACACAAACAGGTTCATTTTACATGTGTTTATAGCCAGAATTAGTTCTTAACCATTTGGAGTTATTCTTTGGTTTGGGCACAATTTCTGTCTCCTATGATATTACACAGTCCTGCATTTAACCAGTAGATTTACAATGAACAATGGTAGCACAGTGATTAAAAAGTCAAATAAAATGACGTTGAGTTACTTTAATTCTGTCATTCTAGGTGACCACTTAGTTTTTATTTGTATTGAAAATTTCTGGAATTTACTGACAAATGGAATTTTAATGAATCTTTGCCAAACATCTTTATGTTTAAGACTTTCTTTTCCTATTTGTATGTCTGTTGCTTCATGTGAAAGAAACTTTTTTGATATGAAAATTAGTAAAAGGCATTCTTTAATCAACTGTGCGTGGAGATTGACAAATCTAGCTGTATTCTCTATTAAATAGGAATATGCAAAAATTACTTTTGACGAATTTGCAGAAGTTAACTTTAAAACAGAAATTAGAGTTATCCATTACTCAGATTAAATGTAAGTATAAGTTTTTTGCCCCTTTCTCAAAAAATACAATAATGTAACTAAGAAATATTAACCCATTACCCTTTCTTGTTCTGTAATGTATATTTAATTTTAACTATTTTTTTTATATCGTCAAGATTGTATCTACAGAGTTCAACAAAAGAAATAATTCACTGTTTGAATTTCTGGCCCTTATTAGTTTCTTTTCTGGACACTATTGTTTCATTTCCTGATTATTACTGAAAATAATTTTGTTATATAGAAGAGGAGACTTTTTAAAAATCTCTCAGGTGTCAAATATGCTAAGTCTGCCACTGATTCCTCGTCAACATTTAAAAACTGGAGATTTCCAAATTTTGAAATCCCGATTTGTTGATCTATTGGGAAAAAATCAGAAGAGCTGGCAATAGTGGGCCCAAATTCCCTAAAGGCAACAATCAGCTGGGGCCCATTTATCCTATTACACCTGGCCTGAACCACTTATTTACATTGATTATGTCAACTGGCTTAGAGTCGAGGATTGGACTACTCTGCTCTGCAGCCCAGGCTGCCTCTGGGTGGTCGGCTAGTCAAATAGGAGAGGCAGGATTCTAGCCCAGGCAGAGATCAAACCTTATCGTGAGGCTTCACTGGTGGTGCAGTGGTTGAGAGTCCGCCTGCCGATGCAGGGGACACGGGTTCGTGCCCCGGTCCGGGAAGATCCCACATGCCGCGGAGCGGCTGGGCCCGTGAGCCATAGCCGCTGAGCCTGCGCGTCCGGAGCTTGTGCTCCGCAACGGGAGAGGCCACAACAGTGAGAGGCCCAAGTACAGCAAAAAAAAAAAAAAAAATTTATCGTGTTACCATGCTACACGATAAATGGTGGCTATTACAGGCACTTGCCAGATGGAAAGGGTGGGGAAGAGGAAGCCGTCGCACGAAATGTGAATTGCATAAAAATGATACAGTGATGTATTAGGCCACAGGAGGAACAAGTAGTTAAGGGGAGGAATAAGAAGTAGCTCAGGGGTGTAACTTGCTACTTTCTAGCAAGGTACAAAAGTAGCCGCGCTGAGAATGAGCCCCGTGTGGTTGGTGCGCACGATGGCGCACTGCCTGCGTAACTATAGAAGTAGACGGATGACACCCCCACCAACACGCCGCTCGGCTCTCCCACCAGTTGCGGGATCGCTTCTTGGCGGCCTTAACCGTGAGAAGCAGGGAAGGTCTAACGTACATGCGCACGCGGCACTCTCTGCCAGAGGTCCGGGGACTTTCCCCTAGGCGCAAAGAAGGAACTAGTCCCCAGTTCGTAGCCTAGGAAACAGGCCTTCAGCACAAGCTACGTTGTGGGTCTCGCGGTCTAACCTTTTATAGCTCCAAGGGGAAATTTATTTTTCGGTTAGGGTGACGAAATTGGTGGCGTGGCAAATAAAAACCACTTCCAGTTATAATCTTCTAAGACCGTACGCTTCTGGAGACATCCTGGCTAACAGAATACCTATATAGAGGTAAGAAATGAACTAATTTCTTAAATGAACTAAGCTGGACCCACAGTGCTATGCAAATAGGCCTGGCCCCGCCCACACACTGGGTGGGCGTGACCTTCCTGGGAAGCCCAGAGCTGAACGGGCTCGGGAGCGCTCGGGTGCGTCCGACCTACGCCGGCGCCGCCTCGGTTCTCGCGGTGTCTGCCTGCAATGGCGAGCGTGGTGTCGCTCGCGGGTTCGCTGGGGCTGCTACTTGTGTCAGCGCTGCCCGAGGTGCTCGGAGACCGCACCAGCCCCGACCACCGGGCACACCCAGGTACCAGCGAGGGCAGCTGGAGGGAGGCTGGGACTGCCCACAGGCCCCAAACCCCAGCTGTACTGACCGCTTCTGCCCTCCTCTTCAGGGGACGCCGCCCAGGTCGGCCCTGGGGCCACGGAAACCCGGCGGCGGCTGCCGCCGCCACCGCCCAAGAACCAGCGCGAGCGGGCCTGGGCCGGGGCACTGCCCTTGGGAGCGCTGTACACCGCAGCCGCCGTGGCTTTTGTGCTGTACAAGTGTTTACAGGTGCGGGACGACCAGGGGTGGGGATACCCCGAGCCTGAATCTCCCAGGGGGACGCTATGGTACCAAGAAGAAGACACATTTTCCCTTCAGTCTGTAAAATGACAAGAGTTCCCTGGCTTTCTAAGATTATGGGGTTATTTTGAGCATCCAGCGTGGTAGTGGATGTGAAGGGCCCTTGGTAAATTGTAAATAAATAATGATCATCACATTTAATCTTCCCAACAGTCCAGTGAAGAGGTTTAGTCACTTGCTCAAGACCACCCAGAGCTAGTAACTGGTGGAGCTGGGATTTGAACCCAGCAAATGTCCATACTACAGTAAGTGCAGTTCCCGGTGAGATTCCCGCCTTGGCACGAGCAGTTGATTACTGTAGCCAAAGTGCTTTTAGAGTTCGAGGTAACAAGCAGTCTCAAGTTCTCCTTGGGAAGGAGGCCCTGCAATGTGAACTGACAGTATATTGTGGTGGATTGAAACTGTTGAAATGGAAAGTAGTACCTCCCAGGGCTCTCCCTTTAGCCCTGGCCCTATCACTTACTTGCATTGGAATATAGAGGGCTGAGCCAATTTGGAGATGATATGAAACTAGAAGGGATGGCTAATCGTGATCCAAAATAGACTTGACAGGCTAGAATGAGGGACTGAATATAATGATGAAATTTTACAAGGATAGATAATAAATTCTATTCTTGGACCCAAGTATAGTATGAAAGAAACATAATTTGGCAGCAGTTTATTATTTGACAAAGTTCAGTTGTGTGATGTGATAACCCACTTCCCAAATCAATGCTAGGAAGGAGGTATTGTGCTTTATTTTCTGATCAGAACACTCCTGGAGAATGTTACTCTCTTGAGGGCACTGTTTTAAGAGCAGTACATGCTCTTAAAACAAACCAGAGTAAAGCAACTAGAGAAAACCGTGTCAAATGAGCACTGACTGCAAAAGATTGGCACTATTAAACCAGAGAAGACGGGGTATGACCAATTTCTTCAAATTCCTGAGGGGCTATCACGTTGAAAAGATATGATTTTGGAAGGCTCTGATCAGTACCATGAAAAGAAGATGCACACAGGACAGTTTCTGGCTTTGTGTATAAACTAACAACCAGAACTTTATCAAACTGATGACAGCTGCTCCTTCCCGGAAGTGTTTCAGTAGACTAAACAACCACGTGTGGGGCATACTGACATGTTGCTTCCTGTCCTGGCTGAGGAGCTGGACTAGTTGTGATTATGATTCTCTGAGGTAAAAACCCACTAGTTTTGTCTACCTGAAATTGTCCTCCTCCTCCTTCTGGCTTTGGAGACTGCGGTAATTTATTTACTTATTTTTTTGTAAATTTATTTATTTTATTTTGGCTGCATTGGGTCTTCGTTACTGTACGTGGGCTTTCTCTGGTTGCAGCAAGCGGGGGCTGCTCTTTGCTGAGGTGTGCAGGCTTCTCACTGCAGTGGCTTCTCTTGTTGAAGAGCACAGGCTCTAGGTGTGCAAGTTTCAGTAGTTGTGGCACGTGGGCTCAGTAGTTGTGGCTCACGGGCTCTAGCGCGCAGGCTCAGTAGTTGTGGCGCACAGGCCCAGTTGCTCCGTGGCATGTGGGACCTTCCCGGACCAGGGCTCGAACCCGTGTCCCCTGCACTGGCAGGCGGATTCCTAATCACTGCACCACCAGGGAAGCCCCAAGACTGAGGTTATTGAGAACCTCATTGCCCTTGCCTTTTTCCACAGCAGGGGAAAGATGAGGCTACTTTTCTCCAAGAGGAGGCAGGCAAGAAGGATTCACTCCAGTCAGGTGGGTTTTGCAGAAGTCTGTACTTGGGGGGGATTAAGGGACAGCAGAAGGTTGGTAACCATTGCTCTCCTTTTCTCCCTTACCCCAGAGCAACAGCTGGCCCAGCTGACACAACAGCTGGCCCAGACAGAACAACACCTGAACAGTCTGATGGCCCAGCTGGAGCCCCTTTTTGAGCGGTAAGCAGAGCAATGACCCTGTGGCCAGGGGAACTTGTGGTAGGTGGGAGAGGTGGGCACAGAGATTGGGTAGCCTCTGAGTGGACATATCTGCAGTGTGACTACCCTGGCTGGAGCCCAGCAGGAGCTTTTGCACATGAAGCTACAGGCCATCCACCAGCTGCTACGAGAGAGCAAACCAAACAAGGGTGTGGAGGTTCCAGAACCAGGTACAGGGTTGGGAGGTGAGAGTCTGGTGGAGGTAGAGACAAAGCCTCTCAGACTGGAACATGCCTGATCTTCCTCTTCACAGAGGCCAGCACACCCTTTCCTGAGGACTTATCTATAGAGGAGGACGAGGAAGAGGCTGGTGACAGTCAGGCCTGGGAGGAGCCCCTAAACTGGAGCACAGGGACGAGGAACCTAGCTACTCCCAGGGAAATGGAGCAGGGGCTAAGGAGAAGATGCCGGAAGGCTGCAGCAAAGGGCCCCAGTCACAGCCCCCACCGGGAAGGAGGGACAACAGCTGACAGTTTAGTAAAACAGAGTCTGTTCTTGTGACTGGATGATCCTGTGTGCTTTTTCCATTCCAGCTGGTCACACACACACACACACACACCCACCCATACTAGGTGCCTAAAAACAACTGGGCCTTCTTGAAAAGCTTCCCTTATTAGGACATAAAGAGGCTGTCTTCCAGTGCAGGAGCTGAGAAGACAGAGGGAGCTCCAGTCCTTCTCTTTGTATTCCTGAGGCCGCCGTCATGCCAGCCTTCAGGGCACAGAAACCCCTTTTCTCATATTGCATAGCTGAGATAAAAAGCTTCTCCAAAAAAGAAAAAACTTTACTAAAATCCTGTGGGAAAATAAATTATAGAAACTACATACAACATAAAAATAGCTCGTTCAGCTGAGGTTCAGTTGGGTCAGGTTTGGTGTCCGGATTCTCAAGAGCTGTTCAAATGACATGGCGTGTCTTGGTCTCACGCAAACACAGAATGACCCTTCTCAAACTGTGAAGAGTCTGTGTTTTGTTAGTACTGAAGAAGATTCCTTTGTACTCCCGACTCTGAGGTATCCTGGACTCGAATTTGTAAGATTCCTCTAGTTCTTCTGGCTGCTGTGGAGAGAAGATAGTTCAGGCACTGGCATGAGCACTCTATTCTGACAAAACCACCCAGGGTGTTGGATGGAGGAGTGGGGTGAGGGGTGCGAGTGAGTTCCAGACGTGAGAGAGGCCCCAAACTGCTGCTTCCAGCTCGTGGGCCTCACCACAGCACTCTTCTGAAGGAAAATAACTTACCTGCTGGCCAAAGTCAGACTGCGGTACCAGTGCGACAGCTCCTCCTGGTCTGTGGACATAAGCAGTAGCTTCTCGTGGGGAAAGGACAGCTAGGGAGAGACCACCTCTTAGCACATGGCTCAGAAATGTCCAGCCTTAAGCTAAAGGCCCTGCTGTTTCCATTGAGGTAATTTAGGGCTGAAGTGAGAACCAGGTATGAACCCCAAGCCCTACTATGCTCTCAATGTAGGTGGCTCAGTTCCTGTGAGGGGGGCCCAGGCCTAGGAGATGAATGGTGCACAGGCACTTGAGGTATATTTTGGGCCTCTCCTACCTCACCTAGGGCTCTCGCCTGTTACTTACGCTGAGCAGTCCACCACAGGGGCCTCCTGAGTGGCCAAAGACCCTGTGGAGTTGACACTCAGCCATGGGGTAGAGGGCCTGGCAAGCAAAGGTGCCACTCTGCAGCAGATGCAATGGAGGTCGAGGCTTGGCCATGAGGAGTGCATCAGAGAAGAGGAAGAACATTCGGGGCCGAGGCTCCCCTCGGGGAGGCACCACCAGCAGCCAACCCTGGCGTAGGAACCAGCGACCTGGGGGATGGGAGAGCTGTTATTCTGGTGCAGCTTCAGGACCGTGATGCACGGAATAGAAGGAAAGGGAGGCTGACGAAATGGGGGGTATGTGCTGGCAAAAGAGAGGATGGGGGGTAGGAAAAGGGTAGTTTGAGGATTGAGGGGAAGCACACAGACTACCTGAGATAAGCCCCTTTGCCTGCCGTCCACTGAGCAGAGCCTGGACACGCTGGAGGTGCTGGTCATTCTTCTGTTTCTGACTGATGGTGTGGACTCTCTGGGCAGTGTCACTTATCCGCCGGGCAGCCCCTGGAATAATATTCCATGCCCCACTCCCAACACAACTTTGACTTTGGGTGAATGGTGGTGGTGAAAGACAGGCTATTCCAGAGAGGACCAGGGTCAGAGTCTAACTTCTTAAAGAGTATGTAGGGCGATAGGAACATTGTATACAAGTCATTGGAAGATAGGGGCATATCAGACATTGTTGGAGGTCAGAACCAGAAATGGATACAAGAGAAGCAGTCTCCAAGGACTGCTGTGGAGGAGCAAGAACATACTTGTGAGCTGTTCATGGTCAGGGCTGTTGGGACCTGTGTTTTCAGCCAAAGCAATGGCAAGATTCTCATACCTGGAATTAGACAGTTGGAAGTTACGAGGGGAAGTAGAGCTGGGCAAAATTTCCTCTGCCTGACACACAGATCACCCCCTGTACAAACTTCAGTTGCAAAGCCAGGAAAGACCTGCTTGTGGCTATTTTATCCCCCTCTTTCATCTGAGACTCAGAACCTGGGTTCACACCACATGGCCCTCTTCCATTCCACATTGAAGAGTCAGAGGGGCAGACTGACCAAGGTTCAGGAGGCCAGATCCCAAGGTGAAAGTTAATCAACTTAAGGAGGATGCTACAGACAACTAAGTTCTTAACTCATCCGCAGGGACAAATTCTAAGCTAGGCGAGCCTTTCATCTCCAGAAACCCTGTTGCTAACCTTATTACAGGCCCCTCACTTCAGTGTAAGTTCCACAATCCCAGCTAAGGCCCTGAGGCTGCACAGCCCAGGTACTCCAGTGGGTTCACATTTACTCTTGCAAAAAGTTTTTGGGAGCAATTTGTCCCAGGAGAGACACAGTGGGACAAATCCCATGGAATCCCACAAAGCTGAGAGCAGCAATCATACAGACTCAGTATTCCAAGAGAAGTTGGCTGTGTCAGGGTGAGTTCACTCACTGCTGGAGCCTCTGCAGAGGCAGAGGGAGCAGGTCCTGGAGCTGAATGCCCCCAAACTCAGGGCGACCTTCCTGAAGTCGCACAAACCTCCGGAAACGTTTGTTCTTCTTTAATTGCTCCTAGAGTGACGGGGAAAGAGTTGGCAGCAAGGAGAGAAGCCTCTCCTACTATTGTATTCTTCGGTGTACACATCCCCAGCCCTCAGGAAGCTGTGTGCTCCTGAGAGAACGCCGTCTTCCTACAGGGAACTTAGTACAGAGCTGGACACCCACAGGGCTCTATAAATGCAGGAACAGTATAAGTGAAGTTTGGGTCTGCAGATGAAGAGGCAATGTATGGAGGAAGAGGGGAAGGAGGACTTGAGGTCATCTTCAGGTTACCTGCAGGGTGGTCCGGGACCTCTCAGCGTTGGCAGCAAATTGGGTGTAGAGCTCCAGGTGGGGGCAGAAGCCCTCCAGCCCCTGTCCCCAGCGCCCTCCTTCGAGGTAGGGAAGCAGCTCTCTGCGTAGGTCAGGACAATAAAAGAGCAGCCCAAGAACTACTCAAGCACCACCTCTTTTAATTCTCCTACCCCTGCCCCGGAGGTAGTGCTATTACCCCATTTTACGGGTGGAGAATTGGGGCAGATTAAGGCACTGGGCCAAGACCACAAGTGAGGTAACTGGCAGACTCCGAATGTGAACCGGGGTCGCTCCGACTCTGAGCTCCGTGCACCGCCAGAGGCCAGAGCTCTCCCTCCTTTCTCTTCCCACGCCCCTTCTACTCACTGGCTGGCGCCGTAAATGAGCTCCCAGGGTCCAAACAGGGCCTGGCGCTCTGGTGGTCGCAGGGTGCCCTTGGCTCTCAGAATCCCCACGAAGTACTGCGGAAGGAGAGAATACCGGCATGCAGTCCGCAGAAACATGAAGCCAGTGCCAAGGCGCCGCTAGAAACTGTGTAAGTCGGCCTGAGGTCCCTACGTGCAGGCGTCCAGGTCAGGACCCACGGTACCCCAGTCAGGGTCACCGACCTCGTAGGGACCCTCTCACACCCAGGGGTCCCCGCCCCTACGGGAGGGTGTGCGGGCCCCGCACCGTGGCCACCAGCCCCAGCTGTTCCTGGTAGCGCCGCTCGGTCTCCAGCAGCTCCCGGGCAGTGTAGGCGCGTTTCCGCTCCCAACGGGCACGCTGCTCTTGCACCGGGCACCGTATGCTGGGGCCCGGGCTTTCCATGCCTGACTGGAGGGTCGGTACTTCCATCCGCAGCCCGCCGGAGATTCAAATCCCAACGGCTCAGAGGGCGGGGCCGTGGGGGCGGGGCCTTGGAGGGGAGCGCGCCCTCTGGCGCCTAGAGGCTGCGCGCAGGACGGAGCATGCGCAGCTGCCAGCTGAACCGCATCAGGTCACCGCCAGGGCGGCGCTGCCGGTGTGCGGCACCTTTCGGGGCAGGGCAGGTTGGGGCAAGTGGGTGGCCCTCCTTTGAGTAGCACTAAGTTGGGGCAGCAGCGTGGACTTTGAGTCAGGAGAGTTGGGCGTTTAGACACGGGCAGGGTCGCAGTGCCCCACCTGTAGAATTAAGATTCTGTCCTGGGCCCATGCCAGACACCCGGGTCCAGTTGTCCCCAATGCTTTTATTACTAGGAATCCTCACGGGTCACCAGGTTTTGAATATTTTGGCCCCCGGAAAAGTCGATAGGCTTTAAGTCACTAACTTGCTTTCTCTTTCCATACTGATCCAAAACCTGATAGCCAGTTAGCTTCCGGTCAGCAAGTGTCAATAACATGGTGGGTCGGAATTGCTGTAATTCTGGCCAAAAGCTTAGAGTTGATGAGTCTGTGTTACCTAGTCCAGAGATAAAATGTACCAGATTTTCTTTACTTACTTAGGTCTTTTTGAAAACTGGCAATAGCCTTGGAGGGTAAATTAGCAGTGCCATTTTGTCAGTATGCATGAGATATCTTAAAATGTGCCTACTCTTCTAACCCAGCAATTCCACTTCTAGGAATGCATCCTAAAAAATAGATATGTGGACAAAAACATATGTACTAGGTTGGGTGGCAAGATGTTGTAACAACAGAAAACTGGAAATCACTTAAATGCCCAATGGTAGAGAATTGGCTGGGAAAATTATGGTAGAGCCATTTGAAGAATAATATGAAAGCATTAATGATGTAAAAAAGCTATCAATATGGGAAAACACATAGTGTATTGACGAGAGAAAAAAAGCAGGCCATAAAACTGTGTACAATATGATCTTATTTAGGTAGTATAACATATCTATGACTGGAAGGATAAACAATCGAAAGGTGATTGTGGCTTTTATCTCTGGGTGATGGGATCAAAGATAATTCATTCAACAAATATTTATTACGCACCAAATCTGTTCCAGGCACTGGCCCACTGAGGGGGTGAATGGGATAAATAGGGTGACTTTTAAAATTCCCTTATACTTTTCTGCTTTTTCCAAGTTTTCTGCTTGAGCATGCGTGCATTACTTTGTAATTAGAAAAAAATGCTATTAAAAAGCAAAATGTTAGAAACTTTAGACCCTATTCCTACCACTGAGGACTCCTAAGAATCTGGGCCCGAAGCCAAGAACCAGGGTATTGTCAGGATTCTGAGGCCGCCTCTAGCTCTCTGACATTCTAAGTATGCTGAGGAAGGAGAAATGCTGGCCTTAGATCAGGGAAAAACTTGAAGGGCTCGATGGAGGCAAGAGAGAGTTTGGGTCAGACTGTACCTTGGACAGGTCACAGGGGAACTGGTGATGCCACATAGGTGGAGGACTGGCTACACTGTCTCAGGTGAATGTGGGACAGTCCACACTAAGAGCTCAAGGGTGGAAGGGGGCAGATAATCTCATGACAATTGGTATCACCATGAGCCCAGGTAATGGGAACAGAGCACACTCCCAGGGCGCAGTCAGTGATGGGTGTGTTTGGGTATCCTGCCAGTGTGCGAACGTGCTTTAGGTGGATGGAAGAGGACAGGGGAATAGAGCCTGCTGTGAGCTCAGGTTGGGAAATCACTCAACTTTTGAGGAAGAAGAGGGCAAAGCTGAGCAAGACACAGTGAGGACACTTGGAGACAACTGATTCCCTGGGGACCCAGTGTCCCACAGAGCAAGTCAGGCACACCATATTCTGCCCGCAGCTCTCCCCTAAAGCCAAAGGAAAGAGGGGCCAGGGAAGACGGTTAAGAATCCGCCTGCCAATGCAGGGGACACGGGTTCGAGCCCTGGTCTGGGAAGAGCCCACATGCTGTGGAGCAACTAAGCCCATGCGCCACAACTACTGAGCCTGTGCTGTAGAGCCCCTGAGCCACAACTACTGAAGCCCGCACTCCTAGAGCCCGTGCTCCACAATAAGAGAAGTCACCGCAATAAGAAGCCCTCATATTGCAGTGAAGAGTAGCCCCCCACTCAATACAATTAGAGAAAGCCTGCGCGCAGCAGCAGCAAAGACCCAACGCAGCCATAAATTAATTAATTAAAAAAAATAAATTTAGGGCTTCCCTGGTGGCGCAGTGGTTGAGAGTCCGCCTGCTGATTCAGGGGACACGGGTTCGTGCCCCAGTCCGGGAAGATCCGACATGCCGCAGAGCGGCTAGGCCCGTGAGCCATGGCCGCTGAGCCTGCGCGTCCGGAGCCTGTGCTCCGCAACGGGAGAGGCCACAACAGTGAGAGGCCCGCGTACCGCAAATAAATAAATAAATAAATTTTAAAAATAAAAATAATTGGGGGGGGTGGAATTCCCTGGCAGTCCAGTGGTTAGGACTCGGTGCTTTCACTGCTGGGGGCCCAGGTTCAATCCCTGGTCAGGGAACTAAGATCCCGCAATCCACGTGGCTCGGCCAAAAAAAATTTTATTTCCTCTGTCCTTTAATTACCCTCAACCTCTGCTTTCAACTCACTGGAGAAGCCCTAGGGATGCTTTGAATAATAATTACCAGTCATTCTACAAAAATTAAATGCCTCTCACGCACCAGGTCTTATGCCAGGCATGGAGATGAAAGGGGGGACAAGAGAAATGTGACCCCTGCCCTTATGAATGCTTTTAATCCAGCATGACACACATGGTAAGGAGTCACCATAAAGTGAGATACACGTTACAAAGGAAATATAGGCTTCTATGCATGCAGGAGTGAAGGGACTGGCCCTAGCCTAGGAGTCAGGGAGGCTTCTTGGAGGAAGTGACATGTGAACTGAAGGATGCCAGGAGGATAAACAAAACAAAACCTGGCTAGGCAGGGCCGGCAATGTGGGTGCGGTGGACAGAGAGACAAATAGCATGGACAAAGGCTCGGAGATAAAACACACATGCACACGCATGCAATGCATTCAAGGAACTGCTATAAGTTTAATAAGACTAGAGCACAGATTGCAAAGGAAAGTGTGATGAGAAAGGAAACTGGAGAGGTAGACACAGGCCAAACCATAGAGGGAATTTATATCAGTAAGACTGTGTCACAAGTAATCGTAAATCAAAGTGGCTAAACGATAAGATAAGATAATTTATCGGCTCATGCAACTGAAAAGTCCAGATACGGGGGGGGGGGGGGGGGGACGACTTGGGTTAGCTTAATCCAGCAGCTCAGTCAAATCACCAAGGACTGCTTTCTACCATTCTACTCTGCCTTCCATGGTTTTATCACCTTAAGGCTGGCTTCCATTGGGGTTACAAGGTGGCTGCCCACAGTTCCAGAGGCTGTGTGTTTCCTCATCCATGTCTGGACAAAGTGAAAGTGAATTCCCTCAGTTATCAAATACTTGAGACAGAGAGCTTCACTCTGACTGGACCCACCTAGGTTGCAAACCCATCAAGGAGAACAGGGCAATGGCAGCCCTCTGAAGGCCATGTCAAGTAGTACTATGGACTTTATCCTAAGGGCAATGGGAAACATTCAGAGGTCTTAAATAGGGAGTGAGATTATATGTGCATTTTAGAGAGATCACCCTGGCTAGCTGGACTCAGCAAGACCCATTAGGAGGCTGGTGCAGTTACCCAGGTAAGAGGTGATGGAAGTGTGGACTAGGATGAAAAATGAGGATGAAAAGTTTAGAAGGTAGAATCCATAGTGCTTGATGACTTGACTTTCCTTCAGACGTGAAGGAAAAGATGAAAGATGGCACCAGGCTCCTGGCTTAGACCACTTGGTGGAGTATGGAAGAAGAGGTTTTGGGGACAAATGAATTCGGCTACAGGCCTGTTGAATTTGAGATACTTGTGGGACATCCAAGTGGGGATATCCATTTGGCGGGTGGTTATAGATCTGACATGGGGTAGTCCAACCTGGGGATACTTGGCTGTCCTCAAGTATAGAAGCTATGGGAGTAAATGAAACTGCCTACAAAGGACATGAAGAGGGATATGGGCAGAAGACATGAAGGTCCCCAGCACAAGCTCATTCCTTCTCATCCCGTGCACCCACTTCAGTTCCAAAATGGCTGATGGTGTAGTGGGCTAAATGGTGGCCCCCATAAAGATGTGTCCATGTCCTGACCCCTAGAACCTGTGAATGTGACCTTATTTGGAAAAAGGGTCTTTGCAGATGTAGTTAAATTAAGAATCTTAAGATCATCCTGGATTATCCTGGTGGGCCCTAAATCCAATGGTAAGAGACATCCAGTAGAAGACATAAGGACAAGAGAAGAAGGCCATGTGAAGTCAGAAGCAGAGACTGAAGTTATGCAGCCACAAGCCAAGGAATGCCTGGAGCCACCAGAAGCTAGAAGAGGCCTTAGAGCCTTCAGAAGGAACAGGGCCCTGCCAACACCTTAATTTCAGACTTCTAGCCTCCAGAACTGTGAAAGAATAAATCTGTGTTGTTTTATGCCACCCAGTTTGTGTTAATTTGTTACAGCAGTCCTAGGAAAATAATACTGATGGTGAGCTGGGCCAGAACTACAGGTGAGTCTCCAGGGCCCCAGAAGGGCTGTGATTTGTCTTTGCTTCCAATCCATGTCTGGGGAATAGGGGGCTCTTTTTCCTCCTACTTCACCAGCAAATAGCTCCCTCCTCTGCAGCCCTGGGATAAGCAGAGACATGGCCCTCGATGTCTTAAGACATAGACCCTAATGACCAAAAACTTGGCCTTAAACAACCACAGAGAGGTCGTGTGTCAGGCCGGGGTGGGGGGAGGGGGTGTCCTTAGTCAATCAGTCCTGAGTACACTCTGTCCCTGAGGAGACTCAGGAAACAAGACTCTGGGAGCTCAAACCTGTTTTAGGGTTTGGCAGACTCCCAGTTGCAAAAGCACGATCTTGGGTCAGAGTCCACATTCCCCACCCAGACCAGAGACATAGTCACACACAGAGACAGAGAGCTCAAGAAAGAGACAGCACCATGGAGAATGGCACTTGGGAAATTAGGGAGCTGTAATACAGAGAGAGCTGTACCTAGATGCAATCTGGACTCTGAAATACTGAGAAAAAGCAGCAGAGATGGAGGGGAGACATGTGGACACATAGAAGTGCCAAGGAGAATTGTACAAGGAGACCCTGATGGAGATCTAAAAAGGAAAAAGGTGGAAACATTCAAAACATTTGGAAAGAGGGAAAATGAAATAAAACTAAGATTGGTGTTGGAGAAAGTTCTAGACATACAGACTCCAGACTTCAGTTAGCATGGTGTTTCTGTCCTCCATGCTTCCCATGACCTCCTCCACCTCAACTAGATTAGTCGTTACCACATTCTGTCTTGTCCAGGCCCATCCAGTTTAGATATTACCATGTACTTTCCATGTGTCTGGGTCCAACCAAGGTTCTGACAACACAGCTGACCAAGACAATGAGCTGACCATCAGGAGTTCACACTGGATCAGATTGCCATGGATGGCTCTTAATTTAGCTCCAGAAATGGCAACCTAGATCATTAGGCTGACTACCTCCTAAGAAGACTGCTTGTTCAGCCATACAAGTTTTGGCATACAGTATGACAGTCACTCTGACAAGGCAGACAGTTTGGGGTGCTGTAGAAATGTGATGTCCTGCTCCTGGAATAATTGCGGTTTGAAACACACAGGCCATTGACAATGGGCTCCCTGAGGGCAGGGAAGGCATTTAGTTTGGTTTTTCTCAAGCCCTGTCTCGGTGATCTGCAGAGAGAAAAATGATCAATAATAAAGTAATACTGAACAAAAGACAGACTCAATCAATCAAATACTGGACCCTGCCCTTATGGACCTCAAGGCTATTGGAGCAGATATAATGTCATAAATCACCTTAATATGAATTGGATGCTAGACAAGGTTGTTAGTGAGGGCAAAGAACTGTGGTGGTTCAGAGGCACCAGAAATCTCTTCCTGTGGTGTAAAGTTGGTCAAGCAAGACCTCCTAGAAGAGATGGCCTTTGAGCTGAGTCTTTTTTTTTATTATTTAATTTTTATTTTATCTTAGAGTATAGTTGAGTTACAGTGTTGTGTTAGTTTCAGGTGTACAGCAAAGTGACTCAGTTATACATATACATATATCCATTCTTTTTCAGATTCTTTTCCCATATAGGGTATTACAGAATATTGAGTAGAGTTCCCTGTGCTATATAGTAGGTCCTTGTTGGTTATCTATTTTATATATAGTAGTGTGTATAGGTTAATCCCAAACTCCTAATTTACCCCTCCCCTCCACCTTCCCCTTTGTAACCATAAATTTGTTTTCTAGTCTGTGAGTCTGTTTCTGTTTTGTAAATAAGTTCATTTGTATCATGTGTTTTTAGATTCCACATATAAGTGATATCATATGGTATTTGTCTTTCTCTGTCTGACTTACTTCACTTACTATGATAATCTCTAGGTCTATCCATGTTGCTGCAAATGGCATTATTTCATTCTTTTTTAATGGCTGAGTAACATTCCACTGTATATATGGACCACATCTTCTTTATCCATTCCTCTGTCGATGGACATTTAGGTTGCTTCCATGTCTTGGCTATTGTAAATAGTGCTGCAATGAACATTGGGGTGCATGTGTCTTTTCAAATTATGGTTTTCTCCAGATATATGCCCAGGAGTGGGATTGCTGGATCATATAGTAGTTCTATTTTTAGTTTTCTAAGGAACCTCCATACTGTTCTCCATAGTGGTTGTATGAACTGAGTTTTGAATAATAGAAGGGATTTAGACAGAGGAGATAGTAAAGCTGTTTAACATGTTAGTGGGTGCATTCGTGCACAACTACTGACCTACCAGAGTGGAAACTGGTTGGGGCATTCAAGTGGGGTCCTGGAGCCCCTGCTGTGTCAAGCATTACTTCTTTAGTGAGTTCATAAGGTCAGGACAGTCCCTAGGTAGGAGTGGGGTAGCAGGAGCACCCTGGAGTTAGGGACTAGTTACAAACCAGATTATAAATATTTCAATATATTTAATTACCTATACAACCATACTGGTGTCTGTACCTACTGAATGTTAGCCCCAGATAAGGATCTCCTGAGATGGCCTTACTCTCTTCTGGTTTGTTGAAGCCATAGGGGCCTTATTAGAATGTGAGCTGTAGAACAGCAGAGGCTGTTCTCCAGTTCAATGCTGCATCCCTAGGGTCTAGAACAGTGCCTGGAGGACTAGAGGAAGCTTACCAAATGTTAAGTGAATAGGCAGACTGGGAATCCCAGCCCATTGTTGGGGTCCTCTCACTATTCATCTCCTTGCACCCACTTTCCCCCTCCAATTCGTACTCCACACTACCCTTCAACATAACCTAGAATGAGATTTGGATTCTGTCATTCTTCTGCTCAAAGTATTTGGTGCCTCCCTTTTGCCCAGAATGCCATTTTCCCCATTTTTTTTTTTTTTTTTTTTTTGGTGGTACGCGGGCCTCTCACTGTCGTGGCACAGGCTCCGGACACGCAGGCTCAGCGGCCATGGCTCACGGGCCCAGCCGGATCGGGGCACGAACCCGTGTCCCCTGCATCGGCAGGCAGACTCTCAACCACTGTGCCACCAGGGAAGCCCCTCCCCCATTCTTTTTTAAACCAATTGAACTGCTACTTCTTTAAGCCCTGATCAAATTTTGCCTACTTCTGTATTACTTTCTGAGGCAGAATTCATCTCTCTCCCCCAAATATTATGATGATTTTTGCCCTCACTCACAAGACAGCAAGCTCCTCGGGATAGGGACTGCATCTTATTCATTTCCATACATCTAGTCTATTAGCCCAATGCCTGACATATGGTAGATGCTAAATAAATAGAAGAGTGAAAGGCATTCCCAGCAGTGAGAACTAAATGAACAAAGGTGGACAAAGGTTTGGGTAAAAAATGAATAGTTTAATTTGGCTAGGGTATGAGGGAGAGTAGTAGGAGAAAAGATGGAAAAGTCTCTTTGGTAGTATTTTGAGGGGACTTGGAAGTCAACTAGAGGGAGAAGATGGGCAGATAGAAGATACTTTGGTAGAGTGTGGAAAGCCAATGGAGGTTTTTGAGCAAAGGTGTAATATGATGAATAATACATTTAGTTTAAACCTATCAGACTCTCTAATAAATATATACAGTTTTCCATTCATACTCAAATTCGCCTCCCACCTACTCATCCATCCACCCTCCCACCCCCCGACTCCCCCCACAGCTTGCCCTACCCCTTCACCTGCTCCCTGGCTGGGCCAGGGATGTATATATGGGCTGCTTCCCCTCTCAGCCAGAGGACGTGGGGTCCCCAGCTGCCTAAAACTGGGAAGCAGGCCAGGGTTAGCTGAGGTTGGCTGGCGAGCAGCCAGGCGGTGCCAGGGAGAACCTGTATAGTGCCAGGTGGTGCCTTGGGTTCCAAGCTGAGCCCATGACCCTGATAACCTTCTACCTGCGCACATACCTGCCCCTCACTCCACCCCATGCCCAACTTTGCTATCAGGGAGGGGGCACAGGGCCAGACAGACCTGCAGGGCTTTGGCTCCATCTCTACAAAAGGGCCTTCTGTGAGCCAGTCTGCTCCCCTCCAGGCTTGCTCCTCCCCCATCCAGCTCCTGTTTCTCATGCACGTACAGACCGTACACACCGTGTCCCAGGACACCCCACAGTCAGCCGCATGGCTCCCCTGTGCCCCAGCCCCTGGCTCCCTCTGTGGATCCCAGCCCCTGCCCCAGGCCCCGCTGTGCAGTTGCTGTTATTACTGCTCCTCCTGGTGCCTGCCCATCCCCAGAGCCTGCTCTGGATGCAGGGGGCTCCCACCACAGGAGGAGATTCATCTGGGGAAGACGATCCACTGCGTGAGGAGGACCTGCCCAGTGAAGAGGATATACCTGGAGAGGAGGACCCACCTGGAAAGTTGGATCCACCTGGAATGAAGACTGAAGCAGGAGAAGAGGATTCTCTGAAGATAGAGGATCTACCTACTGTTGAGACTCCCAGGGATACTCAAGGCCCCCAGAATAATGCCCACAGAGACAAAAAAGGTAAGTGGTCATCAGCTCTGCAAATCTAGGCTCCAGGAGGTTGATGCTTCCCCTCATTAAACCCCAACCCAGGTAGGGATTATTCAGGGAAGGAGAGGAGCCTGTACTCTGATGGTAGTTTTTCCCAACCCCAGGGGCTCCCATGCCACTAGCCCTTTACCCCCTTTCAGAGCTAGATGGGGAGACAAAAAGGGGCACAGATGGAGAGAGGTAAGCAGGAAGAGACGGGAAAGAAGAAAGGGGGAGGCTGGAGAGGAGAAAGATAGGAATGTGGAGAGAAAACAAAGGTGGAGAGAAGTAAGAGTATGAGGGGAGAGAAGAGGAAGGACGGGGGTGTACCAGAGGAAGAGCAGGAAGGGCTTGTAGAAATCACCTCATCTTCAGCCTACAGATGAGGAAACTGAGACCTAGGACTAAGGAAACAGCAGGTAGGAGAACCTGGTATCTTGACTCTCAAGCCAGGAACTTTGGAAAACGAGCTGGAGACCAGAAAGGGAACAGGACGAGTGGGGAGGAGGGATGAATAAGGGAGAAAAAGGTCTACTGATTTGGGCCTGGGAACTGAGGCCTCCACCCATTTTAGAGACCCTGAGACAGTGGTCGCAAACTGGTATCTCCGGGGCCAGCAGGATCTTTGTGTGGCCCGTCGAGCTGTGGCGTTTTACTTGGCTGCCATCTATAGTGCTTTACACCTGGCCTGCTTCAGGCATTTCTGTTACCTGCTACGCTTCTGTAAGACATCTGAATTTGTGAACCTCTGCTAGTGAAGGAGACCCACCACCTTTTGGCCGCTGGGGAGGGACTGGGCTCAAAGATCAGCTTCTTCATTCTTCTTATTTATGCAGGGGATGACCACAGTCATTGGCGTTATGGAGGTGAGACACCCACCCCCTGCACAGACCCAATGTGGGCACTCAGCTCTGCTAGTGCCTGCACCCCCCGCCCTCTTCCCCCCGCATCCGCGTCTGCCAGTCCCTGACACCACCCGCTGCCTCTCTCCCTCCACATCCCTTATTTCTATCTCCTGTCTGGATGCCTCCTGACTCGACCCCATCACTTTTTCTACTCAGCTTCCCTAAAAGTTCCTGATCTTGTCATCAAACTTCCTGTACATACTCTCCCACTCCAGGCGCTCCGCCATGGCCCCAGGTGTCCCCCACCTGCGCTGGCCGTTTTCAGTCCCCGGTAGATATCCGTCCAGAACTCACCGCGTTTTGCCCAGCCCTGCCACCCCTGGAACTCCTTGGCTTTGAGCTCCCGCCACAACCAGAACTGCGCCTGCGCAACAATGGCCACACCGGTGAGGCGGTCTCGGGGCGGAGCCTCGGGGAAGGGGCGGAGGCTAGCTGGGGATGAGGGACTGTCCCTGGGAGTTAGGCTCGCGCTCTGCGGAGAGAGGGGCGGGCCCGGCTCACCTGCCTCTCACCACGCAGTGCAGCTGAGTCTGCCTCCCGGGCTGGAGATGGCCCTAGGTCCCGGGCAGGAGTACCGGGCCCTGCAGTTGCATCTGCACTGGGGGGCTGCGGGTCGCCCGGGCTCGGAGCACACGGTTGGCGGTCACCGTTTCCCTGCCGAGGTGAGCGCGCAGCTGTCCGCGGAGGGTCGAAGTGGGGCGCGGGGTAGGGGATCTCGCCCACTCCTACCGTGTCCTCTCCAGATCCATGTGGTTCACCTCAGCACTGCATTTGCCAAAGCTGACGAGGCCTTGGGGCGCCCGGGGGGCTTGGCCGTGCTGGCTGCCTTTCTGCAGGTACCAGCCCTGGACACCCCCACCCCTGCTTCCCCAGCCCTCGGGCTCAGAGTATCTTGCCCCAGAGACCCACCCCCACCCCGCACCTGGCTATCATCTTCATTTACTCATTAGTTCTTTCATTAACACCCACTGTGAGCTGGGCTCCAACAAAAGGTTCCGAAACTGTGGATCCTTGTCTCCCCACAGCCAGTGAGGGAGGCTGACAGGATAGACATATACACAGGACGCAGAGTCAACAAGGTAGTCAGGGAAGTCCTCACAGAGGAGGTGAAACTTGAAGCCTTCACTAGTGGGAAAGAAAAGGCGATATTCCATGCAGAGCGAACGGTACATGTAAAGACTCAGAATATGGCCCATTTGGGGAATGGCAGATGCAGTAGAATGGACATAAGGAAGAGTCATTTGTCTAATACTCTTATAACCCATAATTTCCCCTTTGCAAAATGCCATATTGTCTAGAGAAGCATTTAGTGACCTCTTTGGACCTGTACTGATCAGGAGTACATACACAATGATTAGAGGAGGCTAGTAGGTTGGAGGGATGGTGAGACACCTGTGGATGGTGAAACACCTGTTAGGCTCACTCCCTCCCTGACTCATGATCGCCAGCCTCACAGCGCAAAGCTCAGAGAAGCACCTTGGAAATAGCATGTCCTGGCTCCAAAACTCAAACACATGAATTATTAAGGTGAATGCAGAGCTAACATGAATACAAAGTTTATTGGGGTTTCCTGTGGTGGGGACATAGAATGGGTGTGGAGTTAATGATGAGTGAGATTGGAAAAGTAAGTGGAGCCCATCATTGAGAACCTTGTATCCTAGTAAAGTGACCCACCATCCTCCTCTTCCTCCAATTTGCCATTGAAAACTAGTCTGCCTAGTTACGTCAGTTTGCAAAGTAGGAGTATATTGACCTTGAATAATAATACATGAGATATTGTGTTCCCCCAGCGTTCTCAGAGCTGGGAACTGGGGGAGGACTATGGGAACCCACCTCACCTTCAGGCCTCCAGCCATAACCCTAAATACATGTATGAATCTATCTTGCATTATCATCTCCTAGGAAGGCCCCGAAGAAAACAGCGCCTACGAGCAGTTGCTGTCACATTTGGGAGAAATCGCTGAGGAAGGTCAGTTTGTTGGTTTGGCCACTACCCTTGATACCCTTGCTCATAAAGAACCGCCCTTGGGGAGCCTCAGGTCTGAGGATGGAGAAGGGCTCCCTCCCACACAGAGGGGTTGAAATGTGAACTGGCCTACTGTGACCTTGATAATAACTATGAAGCTGAACACAGGCAAACAGACAAAGGCAAACTGCTGGCTACAGGCTTTATGTTTAAAAACCAAACAGAAACTAAGACAAAAACCAAATAAGACCAAAAAAATAGTGTTTGGAACTTTCAGGGGTTGAGTCTGGTTGAGTCTAAAATTTTTCTGAGAGATGTCTATTACTCCTTCATAAGCATCAAATATTTTAAATTTGTTAATACTTTTGTTGGAAATCTTTCTTTCCTTCTCAGTCACTCTAGGTCATTTTAAACTTCACTTGCCCAGCTGGACCTTAAGTTTTGCTAAACTAGAGAGAACTGTGTTTTTTGAGTTTTGTGTGTTTTTAAAGTTATAGGTATTTATTTACAAGTTATTCAACGCATTTTCTCTTTTGATTTACTCTGGGCTTAAATCTGCATTCCAGCGTGTTATCACAGTGTGCAAACTAAGAGTGAAGACTCAGAGGGAGGGCCAGGGGAGCAATTCTCTCACTCTGTGCGCCCCAAAGCCTTTTACTACCTCCTGAGTCATGTCTTGCGCTGAGTTATGGGAAGGGACACACTCAGTGAAGAAGTGGTTTCTGGGAGTTGAGTCAGCTTGGCTTCTGGGAGATAAAAATGTATTCCTGTACCCCAAAGCTTTGTTGTGTGTATGGCCAGGGGGGTCAATCTATGTGGGACTCCAGCACAGGTCCTCTCCACAGACTCTGAGACTTGGGTCCCAGGACTGGATGTATCTGCCCTGCTGCCTTCTGACCTCAGCCGCTACTTCCGATATGAGGGGTCTCTCACCACACCCCCCTGTGCCCAGGGAGTCATCTGGACTGTGTTCAACCAGACAGTAAAGCTGAGTGCTAAGCAGGTGGGGCTGGGGTGTGGTGGTGACATAGGGGATGAGGGGGAAAGGGTTGTAGGTGGAGGTGAGAAAGAGGAGGCATAAAGAGATGAAGTGGCCGTGTTGGGGATGAGGGAGACGTGGACAGTGGGTCCCTGAGGTGCTGGCTGTAAGCCTGTGACCCTTTTGCTTCTGTGTCATGAGCCCACCCCCACTGTCTGCTGACCTCCCTAGCTCCATGCCCTCTCTGACTCCCTGTGGGGACCTGATGACTCTCGGCTACAGCTGAACTTCCGAGCTACACAGCCTTTGAATGGGCGAATAATTGAGGCCTCCTTCCCTGCTGGAGTGGACAGCAGCCCTGGGACCGTTGAGCCAGGTGCAGCTTTGTCTACTGATGCCATGCCCCCTGCCCCCAGCCACAGGTCCCTCATCCTCCCCATGTGTCCTCATTTGTCTGTCACTGGTGATCACCACCCCTGGCTCTAATGTCTCCTTTTTCTCCTCAGTCCACCTGAATTCCTGTCTCGCTGCTGGTGAGTCTGTGCCCCTCCTCTGGTTCCTGAGGCTGGGGGCATCCCTTGGCACCATCCAGCCTCAGGAGCTAGTCAGGACCACCACTGCTACCTCTCCATTTCTGCAGAGCACACTCCAACCCCAATAGGATAGCGTCAGATCAAGGCAGGGGGGTTCCCCTGTTGTCCCCAGTGCAAGAGTTGGTCAGAATGAAGCTCCAGAAATCTCCTTGCATCCTCCTTCCCAAACAACCTCTTTCGTTTTGTTTTTAGAGAGGAAAAAAGTGCTCATCTTACCCCTTCTTGTGTATCCACCCCCATCCCTTTGCTGGCCTCTGCTGGATTCGGAGATGCTGGGGGCAGCTGGAGAATTTGGGGCAGGGGTGGGGTTCAGGTGGAAGAGGCTCTGAGGGAACCTACAGACTCCTCTTCACTCCCTGAGGCAGTCTCTCTCCTCCTCCCTCCAGGAGACATCCTGGCCCTGGTTTTTGGCCTTCTCTTTGCAGTTACCAGCATCGCCTTCCTTGTGCAAATGAGAAGGCAGCAGAGGTATTTTACTAACCCTCTCCCTCAGGCCCAGCCCCTGCTGCCCAAGTGGAGTCCAGAACAGCTTCATGCAAATTGCATGCAAATGAGCTCATCCTTGGTGAGATTTCTGATTAGGGTTCCCTGTTGTGTAGACACCCAAGTGGGACCAAAGGAAGTGTCAGGTACCACCCGGCAGAGGTCACGGAGACTGTTGCTTAGAGGCCTGCAACTTGGAGAATGTGCAGAGAAGCTGGCCAGAGGAATCTGAGGGGGAGCTGGAGACTTTGTCCTGCCCATTACACTACTTCCTTTTAAGCCTCCAAAGATATATTTTTTAAATAAATATTTCTAATAAAGTCTGTGGAAGGCGTATCCTTGTTCCCCAAATCAACAGGATGGTGTGTTCATTTCCTATTGCTGCTGTAACAAATTACCACAGACAGTGGTAACGGAAATTTATCCTCTTAAGAGTTCTAGAGGTCAGATGTTCAAAATGAATCTTCTGGGCTAAAGTCAAGGTGTTGGCAGGGCTGGTTCCTTCTGGACACTCCTGAGGAGAGGATATTTTCTTGCCTTTTTCAGCTTCTAGAAGCCAAGCATTCCTTGGCTTGTGGCCCCTTCCTTGCATCACTCCAATCTCTTGCTTCCATTGTCACATCTCCTACAACTGCTTTTAACCTTCTTGCCACCCTCTTATAAGGACCCTTGCGATTATGTTGGGCCTACCCAGTTAACCTAGGATAACCTCCCCATCTCAAAATCCTTAGCTTAACTAAAGTCCCCTTCCCATGTAAGGTAACATTTCACAGGATTAGGGTATGGACATCTTTGGTGGGGGGACATGATTCTGCCTCATGTAGATGTTATCAGGAAGCAGGAAGAAATGACCGATATTGTTGGAATGACTGTGTGTGTGTGTGTGTGTGTGTGGACAAGCTCGGTCTTTAGGCTTAAAATCACACTGAGGCTTTTGGGTTTTCACCCTGCTCAAGTAAAACCTATGTAGCTTTGCAGTTTTGCCTTCCAGTCGTGCTGCCCGGCCCAGCCACTTGCTGGAATGGGGCAGTGCCGCTGAGAGCAGCTCCTTTGCTCTGTGGGGAGTAAGGGCCAGATGTTCCCCCAGCCCTGCCAGGCTTCTCTGCTTCACACAGCCTGTTCACAACCCCTCCTCAGTGAGCCCAGTGCCCCACCCCTCTGGCTCACTCAGGGGTCCTTCCAACTCCACTCTTCCCCTGGGGCATCCTCTCTACCTTCTCCACTTTGGAAAACCACCACCACCATCCCCAACACCCAAGAAAGGCTTAAAGGGCCCCATGATACTGGTAACATCAGTTTTATTCAGTGGCAACTACAGCCTGGCTGGGGGCAGGGCCAGCCCTCACAGGTTGTTGAGCTCCAGCAGGGTCTGGTCGAGGGTCTGGTGGATCTCCACGTTCTCCTCCTTGGCACTGGCCAAGGTCTCTGTGGGGGGAAGCAACCCGTGAGGTTGGTGGGGGAGAAACATGGGGAGGCATGGACAGGGGATGTGACAAATAGACACGGAGTGGGTTGGAGGCACAGGAAGACCCAAACATTCAGGGATCTGAGGACCCTGTGGGTGGGACAAATGGATGGACTGAACAAGTCAGACAGGGATGCCTCACTCAAGGCTCTGGGGCCGTGGAGGTGGGATGGGAAGGCCTGAGTCATAAACTAATTTACCCTCCTTCTTTAAAAGGTTGAAGAGAGTTGGAAGCAGGAGGAAAGACAAAGACTGAGCCAGGAAAGGGAGTGTCAGACAGACAGACAGACAGACAGACTTGAGGCAGAAAACAGACCTGCAGGGAAAGCCCCATGGTGCTGCCATCCAGTGTCTCTCCAAACTTCATCCCAGACCATTCACAACCTTCTCACCCCTCCCCTGCACCTCACCATTCCACTTCCCTTCCAGTCATTCTTTTAGATCCTGGAATCACAGCTTGAATGCTCCAAGGGCAGTGACATGCCTGGGTCTGTAGAAGGGCGTGTGTCTCAGAGGCACCAGAGGGCCCGTGGTTGACTGACGTGGTCATATGTGCCCACATGCAGCAGTGAGAGTCATGCAGAGAGGGTTCCGGTGTGGGCCACAGTGGTTTGTGGGTGAGATCAGTAGGGGAGGGGTGGGTCACAAGATCGGGGGTGCCCGTAGGAGCCAGGGTCTCAGCAGTGAACCAGTGCTCTGTGGGGGTGATGGAAGTGCTCTCTGGAGGGCAGGAAAACAGCATGGAGACCAAGTTGAGTTTATTAAGCAGCAGAGAGCGGGAGAGGCTGGCGGGTAGAGGGAGGAGTGGATGGATATAGAAGGATGAAGCAAATGTCAGGGTGGGCGGCAGCTGTGACGGGGGCTCTCCTAGGCTGCGTCCAGCCTGGCTGTGCAATGTTGGCAATTTCTGCTCCTCCTGCTTGCCCCCCTCCCCATTACAGAGAATAAAAAGGAGAAGAGAGAAGGGGCCGCGGGCTACACTGGTGAGAGGCTCAGAGGGAGGTGATGTCGTTGAGTGCGTTGTCCAGCTCCTCGCTGATGGCCTTGTACTTCATCTTCTGTGCATAGACTTCGTCTGGGGGGTCCAGGGGAGTGGGGCCAGGTGGGAGTATGGGGACAGGGAATAGAGGGAAAGAGGAACAGAAGGAGAGAGGGTAATGGAAAGAGAGAACAAGAATCAGAGAGAGGTGGACGAAGATGGAGTGAGAGAGACAGGCCAGAGAACAGGCTGGACAGCTGTCAGGGCCCCCTCCTCCCCTCTCTTTACCCCTATGTCTTTTGCTCTTTTCTGTACCCCAAACTGGTGCTTCCCCCCAGGAACTCCTGCCTCCCCCAGGGGCCTGGGGGCACAGTGCTTTGCATAAGCAGGAGTGCTTGCTTCAAGGGGAGGGCGCTCAAGCCACAAAGTTCTAAAGTCCTAAAGTTGGAGAGAAAACTGAGGCTTGCCTGAGAAGGCTGGAAGCAAGAGAAGAGGGAGTTATGAAAGTGAAGTGAAAAGGAAAGAGCTTTAGGCACAACGCTGTCGGTAACAGGGAGAAGCAGCTACAGACTAGCAAATGCCTGGATGCTTGTTTTCACCAAATCTAGCTTCAAAAAGTATTTTCCATTAATGTTATCATGAAAACCTAGATAGTAAACCAAATAGCTCTCTATTTAATGAAGAAGGTGCTGCACTTGGACACAGAATTGTCTAGATCAGTGCTACGCAGAGTGTGGTGTGAGGACCAGCAGCATCTGCATTACCCGGGAGCTCGTTAGACACAGATTCAGCCCAAAGTCAGCAGTCGCTTCAGAGCAGCACCCAGGAATCTGTGTTTTAAAAACTCTGAGGGGATTTCCATGCTCACTCAAGCTCGAGAAGCACTGGAGTGGACGGGGCTACATCTACTTGGATGGGAGGCACAGACCGCCAGAGTCTGTGGAGTCCTAGGTGGTCCAACCCTAATTTACCACTGGCAAGTATCATGGGCTGGGAAGATAAGTCATGGGGAATATGGACCTATTTTAAAAGGTTCAGGGGTACAGAGGAATATCCCTTTTACCTTCCAGGTCATCAATGGTTTTCTCCAACTTTGCCACCGACCTTTCGGCAAACTCTGCTCGGGTCTCAGCCTGGGCATAAAGGCAAGATGGGGAAAATGACAGGAGCTTAGGCCCTCCCAGACGCTATCAACTTTCTCTTCCGTCCCTGTCCCCAGATTCCCTGCCACAGGAGGTCTCTGGCGGGTACTGGGGGGCTTGAGGGGGATTTGGACTGGAAGGACTCTCACCTCCTTTAGCTTCTCCTCCAGCAGTTTGATCTCCTCTTCATATTTATCTTCTTTGGTGGAATACTTTTAGGGACAGACACATGCCATCAGTTCATCGCCTCCACAAGTCCTTCATTTCTCCACGGAGCCCCACAGGCTACTCCTGATTTTGTCTCCATCAAACATCCGGCCCTGCCCTGCCTGGGCCCATCGCCTCCCTCCCCTGAAGGACCCCATCCTCACTGCCCCTCTACCCCCCTCTACCTTGTCCGCTTGGGCTTCCAGGGATTTCAAGTTGTTGGTAACAATTTTCAGCTCCTCCTCTAGGTCCCCACATTTACTGCAGGGGGTGTGTGGCAGGGTGGGGTGTGAGGGCACAGTGGGGGAGACAGCGGAGATGGCACAGTGGGGGAGGGGTGGAGGAGAGAAGAGAAGAGCAAAGTTGTGAGAGTGACAGCAGGCAGAGTTTAGGAGCCCCAGGCCCTTCCCGGCCCCCAGCAGGTGAGGGAGAGCAGCCTGAGATGGAGGGGAAGGTGAGCCTAGAGAAGGTGCCATTGCCCAGAAAGGTCCAGAGAGGTGACTACCTCCTCCTCTGAGGCCGTCAGGGACTTGAGGGCCTGGTCCATGGTTCGCAGTTCCTCCTCCAGCTGCCTGGCTCGGCTGGGGGCAGCACGTAGGGGTCAGAGGCAGGACCCGTCCCTGTGATCCCACGCCTGGGAAACTGCCTCCCCACTGTGCAGAGTGCCCCAGAGCCATGGGCTCAAGCCGAGTTTCACTTGCCACCCTGTGGTGTCCTCACCTCTCAGCCACCTCAGCTCTCTCTTCTGAGCGCTCCAGCTCTCCTTCCAGGATCACTAGCTTCCTGGCCACCTGTGGGGATGGGGAAGAGAGGAGGAGGAGATCCATGGTGAATGACTGGGGGTGTCTGGGACTCGGGAGTGAGAAGAAAGTGGGGCAGGGCTCTCACCTCCTCATATTTGCGGTCTGAATCCTCAGCGATGTGCTTGGCCTCCTTCAGCTGCATCTCCTGCAGCTCCATCTTTTCCTCATCCTTCATAGCTCGGTTTTCGATGACCTTCATTCCTCTGAGAGTCAGGGAGAGGAGTAGGGGTCGGGTTAGGACCAGCAGAGACAGGCTTCCAGCCCCCTCCCCGGCCCACCCTCTGAGGACCCCCCTGCCCACCTCTCACTCTCATCAGCTGCCTTCTCAGCCTCCTCCAGCTTTTGCAGGGCTGTAGCCAGGCGCTCCTGCGCCCGGTCCAACTCCTCCTCTACCAGCTGAATGCGGCGGTTCAGGGAGGCCACATCTGCCTCGGCCTGTGAGTCAAAGGTCAGAGGTCAGAGAGGCTTTGTCTGCCTTGAGGATCAGAGAGGCTTCAGAGGATGGTTAAGATTCTTGTCAGAACGAACCTAGGTTTCCTGACCTCCAGAATTTCAACCTATTTTTTTTTCCCCCAAACCAACCATCTTCTGTGCAGACTCTGTGCTCCAGCCCAAAACATGCCCTCCTGGACAAGCTCCACTCCCCTGCTACAGGGCCTCTTCTAGCACGGTGCATAATCTCCAATGGTTATCTGCACACAGATCCCTCCATCCCTCCTGAGAGCCCTCCAACTGCTGGGACCAGGTCTGAGGCAGCCCTGACGACTCCTCAGCAGAGCCTGGCCCAGGCAAGGGGTGGGGAAGAATCAGGCCAACCAGACTGCAGTGCTGCTAAAAACCGCCAATCACAGAATCAAACTCTGTGATGTCACTCGCTGCCAGGCAGACCCCTAGCGGGAGGCTCCGGAAGCAAGCCAGGCCTATTTAGGACACCCTAGGCTGTACCAAGGGTACTCCCTGCCAATGCCCGAGGCAAGTGAGGTCGGTGCGAGGGCAGTGTGAGTGGCAGATCAGCCACTGATCCTGCAGTACAGAGGCAAAATCATGGTGGTTTTGGAGAACGTGCACAGAAACAGATGATACCTTGAGAAAGAGAGGACAGAGCAAGAAGGGCCCCAATAAAGGAAAATGAGAGAAGTAGTGCAACTTGGTGTTAAGAGCGTCAGCTCTGAGTGACACTGTTGTCTTTGAGCTACTTGTGTGACCTTGGGTAACTTATTTAGTCTCTCTAAGCCTCAGTTTCCTCCTTTTTAAATTGGAGTTGACAATAGCAGTTCCTACTTTGTAGGCTGTTCTGAGATAATGCAGTGCTTCTAATACTGGATTAATAACAGGATCATCTGGGAGGTGTATAAAAAATACCAGGTTCTCTAGCTCCATGCTGGAGCCACTGAACTGAGATCTCCAGGGCAGGGGCTTGGAAATCTTTCCATCTTTTTTTTTTTGTGGCATGTGGGCCTCTCACTGCTGTGGCCTCTCCCGTTGCGGAGCACAGGCTCCGAACGCACAGGCTCAGCGGCCATGGCTCACGGGCCCAGCCGCTCCACGGCATGTGAGATATTCCGGGACCGGGGCACGAACCTGTGCCCCCTGCATCGGCAGGCAGGCGGACTCTCAACCACTGCGCCGCCAGGGAAGCCCTTTTTTTTTTTTTTTTTTTTAAAGCTTCCAAGGGATTCTGATGATAAGCAATCTTGGGAAATAGTAAAATAATATGCAGAAAGCACTTGAATATGTGCCTGCAGAGTCCACACCCCATAAACGTTAGGTTATCCCTTGTCTCTCCCTCAAGGACAAAACACAGAAACCGCGAGATTTAGGATTGGAAAGGAGAAAGGACCAGTGTAGGGGAAGAAGAGAGTGACAGGGAAGAGATGGGTGGCAGCACTGGGGGTAGAGGGAGTAGAAAGCAGGTCCTGAGTGATAGTGTAGGACAGGGGAAATAACACCATATATAGAAAGTAGTTGCAGCTTATCCTCCAGGTGCTGAAGGCCACCTAGAGTGACAAGAGCCCATCCTGGGCACAGGGCCATATGACTCCATGTGGAAGGATTCTGGGACAGCACTGGGGTTGGTAAGAATGACTCTGGGGGACACTGGAGGTCTATTCTAGAGAGACATGAGACTCTGCAAAAGGGAAATTCTTCATGGTAGTGGGGTGACATGACTCTGGAGAATCTGGGAAGTCCTGGGGCCCGCATCACAGGAATGACTTTTGCCATTTTCTGCTTCTCAAGTTCTTCCCAGTTACGGATGCTGCCCTCTAACTGCAGGACAGGCAGTGCTGTCCCCTCTGCACAAATGAGAAGCAAGAGAGAAAGGAGAAACTGAGGCACCGTGTAAGTTAAGTGCTGTGTTCAAGGTCACACAATAAGTTTGGGCACCGTTTCCTATCTTCTACTGGTGCTGCTGCCCTGCTTCCCCAGCTCTGTCCCTGTCTTCCCCTCCTCCCTCCAGCCCCCACCTAGCTCCTTGGGTTTCCAGTCCTTACTCCAGCTGCACTGGGCCTCAGTTATTTATAGAGTGTCAGATGCCCAGGGTCGTCTTCACTAGCAGCTGCAGGTCAGTTCCCTCCCAAGTGCCAGGGCTGGTGAAGAACCAAAACCGAAGGCTGGAGGTCAGAGAAACCAACCTTGGGGCTAGGGGGGGATGGGGAACAAGGATAATGGTCAATACGAACAGTAATGTCATCTCTGATCTCGGATGTTCAGACCGTGCGTATGCGAATCCCCCCATCCACCCAACCGCAGGCTCATCTTAAACTTAAGCCTGGGTGGAAGGCAAACGGGGAGCATGAGGCAGAGAAAGTACCATGTCCAAAGTCTGATGGCCGTTCTCCTACCTCGTGGGGGGAGGGGTGGGAATGGCAGGAGGTGGAGAAGTCTGGTTAGCGGGTGGGGGGTGGGCAGAGGAATCTCCGAGTGAGCAGAACTTGCCAAGGTGGCTGCCGTGGCGTTTGTGGCTCTGTCCCTCTGCCCCGTGGCCTGGCATGGTCTCAAGGCCAAGAGCTTAATGAGGGTAAGTGAGGGACCGACAGAACCTGAGCTGGCGTCCCAGTGCACAGCAGGGCCGCTGGAGCCAGAAGTCAAGGCCAGGGAATTTCTAATGGCCCCCCCGGGGGTGTAGCTCAAGTCAGGGCCCCTCTTTGAACTCCTCTCCCCTCCCCCTGCCCCGCACCCCGAAAAGGTAGCTGCAGGCTCCTTTCCATGTTCAGCTGGGGGATTAGTTGAGATGGATGGTAAATTCTTGTACCACCCACCCCCGCGGTGACTCATTGCTTGGTCACTGTACACGCTAAGAGCTGGAACCAAACGAAATTACAACACTGTGTCCTCTGGGGGAAGTGGGAAGTGGTTTTGATTTACCCACTGTCTTGGATTATTTGTGCCAGCTTTTGCCCTAGCCTGGGTTCCTGCGAGGAAACGGTTTCTGTCCTGGTGCTGAAGGTCCCCTCCATCCCCATGTCTGGGACCCCTCCCAGTGCACTAACTCTCCCACCATCCCCCAGGTCCACACTCACATCGGTGGCTTTCTTCTCAGCCTGCTCCAGTTTCTCCTGGGCATCCTTCACTGATTCGGAATACTTTTCCACCTCGTCTTCCGTCCCTTTCAGCTTCTTCTGGAGGGCCTGCTGCTCCTCCTCCAGCTGGGAGAGAAAAGCCTCAGTCAGCCAGGCCCAGGCCCAGGCAGGAGGCAGTGGTGCGTGCGAGGGGGTACTAAGAGATATGTAGCGGCTGTCAGGGAGGAAGAGGGATAGCAGAGGAGGGACAGTGCAGCCAGGGGTGTTGTAGGGACCTGGCGGGAGGGGAGAGAGAGCTTCCGACCCCAAGGAGCAAGGGCCATCATGGCTCTGCAAGGGCAGGAGTGGAAAGGGGGGGACCGGGGCTCCCCAGGCTATGGTGGGTGAGATGAAGCGTGGCTCTGGCTAGGGCCCTGAGGGGTACCGTGAAGGCCCAGCAGCCCTCACACTGGACAGTAGAGAGCCTTGGACAGCAGGTCAGAGGCTGGGGGGCACCGGGCAGGGCCTACCCCACCCGCATTGTGGGGTGGCGGCAGGGGATGCACCGGGCCTGGGGCCCCCACCTGCTTGCAGCGGTCCTCAGCTTGCTTCTTGTCGGCCTCAGCCTGCTCAGCGCGGTCGATGGCATTCTCCTTGTCCAGCTTTAGCATCTGCATCTTCTTCTTGATGGCGTCCATGGTTGCGGTGGGAGACCGGCCGGCCGGCGGGCTGTGGGGTGGACCGGGCTGACTGGGCTGGCTGCGCGAAGTGGTTGCACGGGTGGCAGGCGAGGAGGACCAACCGGGACTGGGATGTCCCAGCCGCGCGGGCGCCTAAAAGGCGGGGAGGGACCGGGCGGAGCCGGGGGCCAGGACCCTCCCCCACCGCAGCCCAAACCTTGTAGGGGCAGAAGCGCTGCAGGGTCGGGGGGCGCGGCCACCCCGGGCGCCCACCCCCTCGGGGCTCCGCCTCTCCCCCCTCCCTTTCCCCACCAACAACCCCCTCCCACGGCCGTCTGAAGGGAAAGTAGATGGAGAGTCTGTCGAAAGAAAACACCGTAGCGTTGCAGAGGGGAGGGGACCCTGGGGCTGGGGGCTCCGCGCTTCTTCTGAGTGACAGCCCAGCCCAGTGGCAGCTGCGGCTGGGGGCCCTGGGGCTATTTCGGGGTTTGAGCTCACGGCAGCTGCCCGGGCGCAAGGACCGGAGTGTCCCCCCCATCAGCTGCAGCAGCCGCTGCACTTAATTTAGAAGTTTCCTGTAAATCCCCTCGGATTAAATGTCTCTTGGAAGGCGGGGCTCCTCCGCCTTTCGAGTGCCTCAGTTTACCCTGAGTCCCAGACTCTGGGTTTGCGTTACCGACGTGGCAGTGATAGCGGAGAGTCTCTCCAGGGACTTGGGGAAACTGAGTCAGGAGGGGAGCCCAGAGACCCAGTCGCAGTGCGGGGCGAGGCCCGGCTGGCTGCCCCCGAGGGCGGGCCTGACCTCTCTTCCCCCTTCCAGCCCCTTCCAGCCCCTGCCTCTGGAGCCAGGGCCCCTCCTCCATGGTCGCCGGGACTCAGAACCCAGCTCCGTGCCCCGCCTGCCCCACCCCCACGTGCCCCGCATATTTTCCACGCGGCTTCTGCCGGGCAGGACGCGGCGCGCTCCCCTCCCCCGTCTCCATCCCCTCCCGGAACGCGTCCCTCTGCGTCCCTTCCTTGCCCCGCTCCGGGCTCCACCGGCCCCACCGCCCCTCCACTCACCCCCACCCACCCCCGCTCTCGCCTAACCTCCCCGTGCGCCCTCCCTTCTCCTCCCCTTCTCCCGGCGGACTCTCCTCTCTTCCCTTGTGAGCCAGCTTTACGCTGAAATTTCTTTTCTGCCCTTTTTTGGGATATTTCCCGTGGGGAGGCGGAGCCGGGCTGGGGCGAGGAAGGCAGGGGCGAGGGTAAGAGTTACTGAGCTGCTGGGCGTCAGGAGCTGGGGGTGCGGTGTCCTCTCGGACCGAGGCCACCAGAAAGAGCTCCGGGAGCTGGGGCCTAGGGTCGGGAAATCAGAGGCACGGGCGCCAGGCTGTTTTCGTTTTTCTCGGGGTGGGGTGGGGGGAGAGGAAGTGGAGAGCTGCCTTGGAAGGGGGGAAAGGGGAGACCAGGCGGAGGAAGCCTTGCTCCCCAGGGGCAGAGGGGCGGGAGGCCTGGCTTTTGCTGGCGGGTCGGGAACTGTGGGAACCATGGGTCTCGGGCCCCGGGTGAGATGGGGGCGGGGAGGGAGGGGGCTCTGAAATGTATTTAGATCTGCTTAGGCGACTGCTGCTACACACGGAACAAAACTGATCTCGCGGTGTTCACTCCGTCTCCTTGTTTCCCCAAACTCGTGAGAGTCGCTTCCATCCACCCTGTAGCCAGTGCCAGACCCCTGGCTGGTAATCAAAAGCTCCCGTCCCTCACTTCCCACATCCACTTAATCCTGTAGGTTCTACTTCCTACAAATGAGGTTCCTCCTCTGAAGTCTCTGGGGTTGCCTTGGGCAGCTCCTTATATTACCTCCTGCCTGGGTCTGTTGTGGTCTTACTCCTGGTTCCCCAGCTCTCCTCCACATTGTTACACAAAAGTCTTTTTTTAAAGTTGGTGCAAATAGGACCCTAAAATCCTCCCAAACCCCTCCCTTCGCCCTCCCTCTTTTGATGGGAAAAATCCACATCTCTTAATATGGTATATAAGGCCCTTTGTTTTGGCTCCTGCCCACTTCTCTAGCTCTACCTCCTTTCATTTCCAACCTCACCCCCAGTACACAGACTTGTACTTCTGTGCAGCATTCATACTGAGCTAAGTGCAGGAACTGGAAATCACCATACTTCTCTTGAAGCTTCCACCTTTCTGTTCTCTCGCTAAAATGCTCTTCCCTTGGCTGATTCCTGGTGGCTGTAAAGACCAAGTGGCAGCTTTTCTGGGAAGCCTTCCCTAGCCAGTTGTCCCGACCACCCTTTCCACCTAATAGGTGCATGTTTTTGGTGAAGGCTCCTAACTGACATTCTCATAGTCCCTGTTATAACTGTCCTTGTACCTGTTTGCCTCCTTCACTGATCTCCAGAACAGGGACTGTCTTTTTCAATTCTGAATCCCCAGTGTAGCATAGCATCAGGCATAGAGTTGGCACTTGGTAAACATTTGCCGGGTCAATTTTTTGTGCACCAGGTTCAGAATTCACAAAGATACTATGTGGATCTAGGGGAACTCATGGTCTAGTGGGCCAATTCTCAAACGTCTTCATCTTAGAACCCCCATACACTCTTAAAAATTGAGAGTGGCGTTTGAAGATCCAAAAAGCTTTTGTTGGAGTCATATCTATCATATCTATCAATCTGTCAATACTTACCATATTAAAATGGAAACTAAGAAAAAATTTCAATATTGATTAATTCATTAAAAGTAACAGAAACAAACCCATTACACATTACCATGTTAAGATACTTTTAATGAAAAATAACTATATTCACCTCCCCAAATTAGTGAGAGCATGGCAGTTATTTTACATTTTTGCAAATCTCTTTAATATCTGACTTAATAGAGGACAACTGGATTCTCAAAATCTACTTGAGCTTTCTATCGGTTGCTATGTATTGGTTGTTTAAAGTACCGTATAGGAAGAGAATCTAGTTTCACATAGATACGTAGTTAGAAAAGAGAATAGTATATAGCTGACCCTTGAACAAGACAGGGGTCTCTGAAGTTGTAAACCCGTAACTTAACCCTCTGTATGCTCGGTTCCTTCGTCTTCATGATTCTGCAACCCTGGATTCAACCAACCGCAGATCACGTAGTACTGTAATAAACTAGTCCACATATAAGTGGACTAGTGCCGTTCAAACCCATGTTGTTCGAGGGTCATTGGTATTTGTAGCCTTTTTGTGTGATCCTGGATATTCTTCTTTGATGCTACATCAACACTTGACAGATGGTATGCTCTTAAGGGTTAGTTGCAATGAAACTATATCAATAACCTTTTTGTACAACGTTTCATTGTAACCAATTAGTCTGTATTGCACTTTGGTTGGATCTTTTACCCAGGGATAATTGTGTAACATCAAGCACTGGTCATTTGGAAAATGATTCACTGAGCCATGCAGATGTTTCAAATGTCAATACATTTCATTATATATTATTAAAAAAATCATGATGGTTTCAACAGAAGAGTTTAAGTGTGGGGAAGCTGTAAAGCTCATGGCAGAAACAAGTTTTCTAAAATTCTAGTTTTCACTTGAAAGCTTGAATTGGATCATTGGCAACAAGTACCGTCGGGTTTTTCCCTGAAGTGACACACTCTGGTTTTTTGTATTGTTTTTCGAGAAAAGACCTGCCAGATACCCAAGTCTGATAACCATGGTTTGTCTGTCAGTCATTCCTGCAGGTAAATGTGGCGCTCCATGAAAAAAGCAGCTAGTCCAGCTCACAACTCAGAGAATTGTCTAGGTGCTTTCCTTTAGACACCACCATACTTCGGTGTGCAGCAGAAGTGCTCTATGCATACTTCCCAGTTCATCACACAGAATATTGGAAAGACTTGTTGCTAAAGGACTAAGATTTAATAAAATTAATATTTTTTTACTGCCTCATCAAGGACATTCTTAAGTAAGAAGCCAGCACTTATTTCTTAAATTGCTAGTGCATGGTGGTGCAGACTACAATGACTATTTGTAGTACAGTTTGGGCTACTGCCTTGATTTGTACTAAGGCAGTTTATCCACCAATGTTCTTGCACCGTCAGTGCAAATGTTGACACTGTGAAAAAGGAAAATAATGTCTTAGTATTATTATGAAAATAATCTTGACCTTATGGACCCCTGAAAGGGTCTTGGGAACCTCTAGGGGCCGGAGGGCCAACCACAGTTTAAGAACTGCTGATCTAATGGGTATTCAAGTCTCTCCCCAGAAGGCTCCCTGAGGCATCACTAGTGAGAGGTACGTGATTGGTCACAATTCCTGAGGATATGGCAGGGAAGTGGTAGCAGGAGTCAGCAGCTGTCCTGGGCTCATAGCTGGAGGAGTTCAAATAGTCTGGACTACCACTTGTTGGGGAAGTTTTAAAAGGGGTTTGATCTCTAAGGTCCTCAACGATGCTAGGACATTGTATCCGGGGTTAGGGGGCCACAGCAGTACGTACTGCAGTTGCCAGTCTGCGTCAGAGAGGTGATAATACGTCTCTGTTTTCCAGTGCTTAGCATGGGCATGGCTTAGTAAATATTGAATGAATTACTCACAGGCGACAGGAGTGATGGTAGGAAGTTGGCACCTCCCCTAATGGGCAGCCCTGGAGAGGACAAACTCATTCTGTCCACTTTAAACTTACCCTAATGGTACAGGAGTAGAGGATGTCATGGCTTCAAGGAGGTAACAGGAGGTGACAAGAGTAGCAGCAGATGGGCGGTAATTGTATTCTACTTGGAGGGAGAAGCAAGGAAATAACTGGGCCCCAGGGCTGGTTAAAGAATCATGCATGAAAGTAGCGGCAGGTCTGAGAGGACTGCCAGGTGGTCCATGCAGTGTGGGCAGTGTGGGCAGCGTGGGCGGGTGTGGAAGGAAGTGGAAGCACACAGCACCCACCTCCCTGACCGCTTCCGCCCACTCAACCTACAGGTTAGCAGGGCAGCTGGAACAGGGCTGCGAGCACCCGCCTGGCCACTAGGGGAGCTCTGGTCTCTGATTATGCGGCCTCACACTTGGGTCCGGCTTTTTCAGTTACTTTTGTTCTAGCGCTATTCTAGGCCGGTGCAGCAGCAAGGCCTGGGAGGGCCTGGAAGTGCCCAACCCAGTCAACAGTTGAGCCTACCTGAGGCAGCCTCAGGTTGGATTTTTGCTTGCTAACTGCCTCAACCAAATCTGTGGCCACAATTCTCTTAGGCCCAGACACTTGTATCCATAGGCTTACTGTTTTCAGCAAAGCTGCTTTTTGAAAATTCGGATTTGGCGAGGGACTGGATTTGTTCACGTACTCTGAGCAGTGATGAAGCACAGAGTGTCCCTTGCAGCCACAAAGAGCAGCGGCAGCTGCTGTCCCAGCAACAGAAGAATGACACTTGGTGAGGCGTAGGCGCTGGCCAGTGAGCTGGGGACAACAGGAGTGCGACTCCTCGGGGACAGCTTCCCGACGAGGATGACTTCAGGGATCTGGGTGCAAGTAGGAGGAAGGGGCCTCGGGGCAGACTGCCGGTCTGCCCCCGCTCCATTTCTGAGCCAGATCAAGTGGGTACAGAACTGAATCCCACTCTCTCTGCCCTGCCCTGGGGGAACCTCCTCATGAAGCCAGGCAGAGGCTGCAGGCAGAATCACCTTTATTGGAGCATGACCTGTTGGGGGCTTGTACCCTCACGGTCCCCACAGCTAGCTGGGGGGTGGGGCTCGCCAGTATCAAAAAGGAGGAGAAGAGCGGAGGCTGTGGGGACTGGCTGGAAGCTGCTGGCGGGGTGCAGCGGGCTGGGGCCCTGGCAGGTTCAGACTGAGGTACAGCAGCGTTAATAATACTCTCGGAGCGTTAATACTCTGGGGAGGGGCAGGCACTTAGGGGGCCCTAGGGCATGAAGGCACTTGGATCCGGGAGGGGACAGGGGATGTGCAGTGGGACTGGGCAGGGCCAGGCCCGGGGTTTGGCAGGCACTTCGGGCAGTGCTGGGGTGGCAGGCTGGGCCCGACAGCCCAGAAGGCTTTGGTGGTGGCAGGCACAGTCTCTGGGCTGGGTCTGCGTCGAACAGAAGCAGCTGCCCTAGTGCTCATCTCGAAGCTCTGAAGGCAGGAACTTGTACTGCTGTTGCCGGATCTGTGCCAGCTTCTTCCGCGCCTCTTCCAGCTCTCGTTCCTTCCGAAGCATCTCTTCCTGGGCGGCAATGATCTGAGGGATGGAGATCAGGGACTCAGGTCAGTGCGTATGTGCCTTAGGGTTTAGGGTTGTTGAGACCGGCACGGGCACTGGGACCGCCCTGCTGACAGTGTCCCTCAGAGTGTCTGGCACAGAGCTTACCTGGGCAATGCCCCCAACCATCTTCTCCTTCACCACCACTGTCTCGTTCTCCTGCTCTTCAAAGGCTGCAGCCTTCTGTGCCGCCTTCACCAGGTTATCCGAGGCTCGTTTCACTGCGTTGCCGGCAGCCTGGGTAGAGAGAAGGCAGCATGAGTTGAGAACTCAGGTAGGGTCCCAGCTGAAAGAGTCCCTCAACTCCCTCACAGAAAGCATGCCTCGGGGGTGAGTTTAAAGCAGCACAGCTCAAGGTACAATGGGATGGGTCAGGGTTCCTCACCTGAAGCCGTTTCATTGCCTCAGAGTCCTGGTCTGCCTTGACCTTGCAGGCCACGAGGAGCTGGGCTGTGGAGGCGGCGACCTGCTTGGCTGATGAGATGAGCTTCTCCTGGCTGGCGTGGCCTTGGACAGCTGCATTGGCTGCCTCACACAGATTGTTGGTGGCTGCAGCCACCATCCGGGCCTGAAACAGGGAGATTAGATTACAATATGCCTCTTGCTCTGGTCCATGCCCTCTCCAGCCTTCTCAAGTCTCTGAAGCTCAGAGGGATGTAGGGGGAGTTATACACTCACGGCAGAAATGAGGCCCTGGGACCACTGCCCATCATCCAGTGCATTGGCTGGAATGGCGCCCACCTGTGGAGGAAGGCGGGAGCCTGCTTAGACCTGTGCTCTCCGCAGGTCCTAAGGGCCTCCCAGCTACAGTGCAGGCAGGTGTGGACGGCAGAGCTGCTGCCGTCCCCTTTCTGCTGGCTGTCGGAGTCCTTACCTTCCCTTGGGCCACCAGTTCCCTCTGGGCGGCTGACGCAGCCTTCACCAGGGCACTGGTGGCTGCTGCGATGGACTTGGCAGCTTCTAGTATCTGTTCCTCGAAGTTCAAGGACTCGTCCGCCTCCTGCAAAGAACAGACGAAGGTTGCAGAGAGAGATGGAAAGTAAGAGGGGCTGAAGGTGCAGATGTTCTGAGGGTAGGGGAGAGGGAGGGAGCAGGACTGACCTTGGGTTTGGCCCGGGGCTTCAGCTGCTCCAGCTTTTTGGCTGCAGCCTCAATGGCAGCCGCAGCTCCCAGGAGCTCGTTCTCAGCAATGACTGTGGGGTCCTCTGGGTCCACCCATTCTGTTCCTAGTGGGACGAAGTGGGAAAGGAAGAGGCTAAGGCAGAGCAGGGAGGTCAGGGGCACTGGGCAGCACGGTTACTAGCACCGGGGCCTTGGCATCTGTGAGGACTATGGGAAGAGGCCAGCTCCGAGCAGACTACCGGAAGTAGAGGTCTCCCCGGGACAAGCGTCTCCCTTCCCTCCCTGCCCCTGGTCGCCCCTCACCCTTCATGGCCTCAGCAGCCTGGATGAGCTCAGTGACTGAACCAGCCACACGCTTTGAGTGCCCCGTCAACTGCTGCTTCAGTTCTGGGCTGGGCTTCTGCAGGGTCTGGGGAAGACGGGGGCAGGGAGCAGGGAACATCAGATCTTAGCGTCTACCTTGACCTTTGAAAAAGGGCAGATCAAAACCCTCCCCACCCCGCCCCCATTCCTAGACCGCTCCACACCACAGCCTCAAACACCACACAGCCCATGCAGGTGGACTCCAGGCATCACATGGCACACATGGTGAAGACAGTGGGGCTGGGCTGTGTGTCACTCACCGGCTGACAAGGAACAAGGAGAATGATGAAATGAGAAGAAAGAAGAGATGACGAGGTAGAGAAGGAGAAGGTCAGGTGGGAAGAGAGGAGAAAACAAAAAGAGGAAGAGATGAGTGGGAGAACCAAAGATGCTAAGACTGATGGGGCCCCAGTGGAAAGGAGACTTGGAAATAAGAACAGATTTGGGGAACAGATGGTGGCGTTGGGGGGGAGATTTGAACAAAAAATTAGAGAGCGGGGTCTGAGGCCTGTGGGAAGAGCACTGTGTGTTTAGGGAGGCTGGTGTGAGGAGCAGACAACTCCCGCCTTACCAGCAGCACGTGGTCCAGCAGTTCCAGGTAGCCATTGGCACATTCCCGGCCATAGTGCAGGGCTCGAAGCCGCACATCAGGGGCCACTTCTGGGTGGTAGGCTGCTTCCTATACCACCGGGTAATAGGTTAGCTTTAGGATCCTTTGGGAGCTCCCAGTCCCCCAAGTCCCTACAGTTTCTCCCTACCATGTTCTGCCCTAAAGCTGCCTCACTGCCTCAAACTTCTGCCTCACCACAAGGATGTCTACCTTGCAAGCCCGAAGCATATCTGCGATTGCACGGCGACTTAGATTGGCTGTGGCAATGACATCCTCCTGGCGACAGGAGTTCCCAGCAGCCACAGCCTTGGCTGTTGCCATGGTGATACCCTTGGTCATGCGGATGAAATCTTCCGGGGTAGAGGTCTTGGCAGGTGGCTCTGGGGAACAGAAGACCTGTTGGGGGTAGAACAAGAAGAAAAATTCCACAGTAAGTGAGGCTGTAAGATAGCACAGCAGTCATGTGATTGGTTTATTCATCCATGTGTTCACTCAACAAGCATTCACTGAATATTTATCATAGGTCAAGTGCTTGGAGACTTTCACACGTTCACAGCTAATATAATAGAAGGCAGCTGGTCGTCATTTCTGACTGAAGTGATCAGGGAGAATTTATCTGTTTGAAATTAAAGAAGTACCTCTGAGCTGGGTTTTCATTCGTAAAGTAAAGAGAAGCCTTGACAGGGTGAGTGGTGAAGGTGGGCAAGGAGCCAGGTCTTAAGAAATATAGATAACAGGAGGGCTTTTTTTTTTTTTTTGCGGTACGCGGGCCTCTCACTGTTGTGGCCTCTCCCGTTGCGGAGCACAGGCTCCGGACGCGCAGGCTCAGCGGCCATGGCTCACAGGCCCAGCCGCTCCGTGGCATGTGGGATCTTCCCGGACTGGGGCACAAACCCGTGTCCCCTGCATTGGCAGGCGGACTCTCAACCACTGCGCCACCAGGGAAGCTCTGGGAGGGCATTTTAGGTAAGTGGTAGAGCATGAATAACCAGGACATCAAGTGGGAGAGTATCAAGGAATGTTCCAGAATACACGGATGAAGGAGAAAAGATTGTTGGGGTCTTGAATATCAAAATAAGGAAGTTAGAATTTCATATAATATGTAAAAGTCATAAAAATATTTTGATGTATGTGTTCATCCAACAAATTACTAAAGATCAGCTACGTGGCAGATTCTGTGTGAGGTGCTAGGAATGCAATGGGGGATAAGGTAGACAAGGCCCTTGTTCTCGTGGAGCTTACAATCTGGTTTTGGATACAGATTATACATAGGTAAACGAGCAAAGAAACTAGACTGTGAAGGAAAAAAAGAGGGTGCTGTGATGAGAAAGAAAAAGGAAGTCCTTTTTCATAAAGGTGGTCAGGGAAGGCCTCAGGAGGAGGGGATGTTTAAGCTGAAGCCTAAAGGAGTAGAAGGAACCAGATGTTCAAAAAGCTGGAAGAGAGCAAGAGCAAGGGCCTGCAGTGGGCAGAGCTGAGAATGCAGTGGGCCTGGGGCCTGGAAGGGGAGGAGAGCAGGGGCCCTGGGGCCTGGGAGGCGATGGTAAGGAGAGTGGATTTTACCACAGACGCCAGGGCAGTCACTAAAGGGTTGTGAGCACTGAAGTGACATAACCTGATGTATATTTTTAAAAGATAATTCTGGGAATTCCCTGGCGGTCCAGTGGTTAGGACTTGGCGCTTTCACTGCCATGGCCCTAGGTTCAATCCCTGGTCAGGGAACTAAGATTCCACGAGCTGCAAGGCACGGCCTAAAAAAAAAAATTATTCTGGCTACCGTGTAGAGAGGATGGACTGGAGGGGGTGAGTGGAGTGGGGAAGCAGGGAGATTAGACAGACACTATCACATAAACACAGCTAAGGACCGATGACGGTCTGGACAAGGTGGTGGTAGCAGAGATGGGGCAAAGGGCAAATGAGATCTATTTGGAGGGAGCACTAAAAGAACTGCTGATGGGCTCAGATGTAGGGAACGAGAGAAAGATGTTAGAGCTGGGTTTCTATCTTTAGGAACTGAGTTACTAAGAGGTGCCACTTACTGATATGGGAAGATGAGGAAATGATCAGGTTTGGGAAGCAGAAAGTTAGGAATTTCAATTTAGACATCTCTAAGGAGAGGCGAAAACAGAAGATGAGAAAGACGAATTTAGAAGTTAGAAAGATGAGGGACTTCCATGGTGGTCCAGTGGTTAAGAATCCGCCTTCCAATGCAGGGGACGTGGGTTCGATCCCTGGTCAGGGAACTAAGATCCCACATGCTGTGGGGCAACTAAGCCCACGCGCCACAACTTACAGAGCCCATGCGCTCTGGAGCCCACAGCGAAAGATCCCGCATGCCTCAACTAAGACCCAACGCAGCCAAATAGATAGATAAAAAAAAAAAAACTTAGAAAGATGAGTAGGAAAGATGAAAGTGACAGAGACTGAAAGCAGGGACACCAGGTAGAAAACTGGCACAGCAGTCAAAGTGAGGGAGAGTGCTGCCAGTGGGCCCGGAGAGGAGGGATGAAAGGAAAAGAGAACAGAGGAGGGTGGCTGGCAGGACCTGGCGATGGCCTGAATATGGTGAGTAAGGCAGTGAAGTCAAAGATGACTGAGGGAACCTTCAGGACCGGGAGGCTGTTACCATCGTTAGTGGGAAGCAGCACGTCAGGAAGAACAGCTGGTTGGGAGGCACTGCATCTCGGTGCTGACGTCAAACAGGCAGTTGGAAATAACTAAACTCAGAATTGGAATTCAACTTGTTAGAGAACAATAAAGAGAGTGGTTAAACTTGCCAAAGAGGAGGATAGAGTAAGGAGGCGATATGTGCAGTTCCGGGAAGGCCTCTCCGTCTACTAGGTTGAAGGTGATTCAATGACGACTACAGAAGAGACGTGGGAGGCAAGAGAAAAGCCAGTGTCAAGAAGGCCAAAGGAAGAAAGGCTTTCAAAGAGAGGCTTGCTAAGGGAGTCAACTGCTTTGGAAATGTCTGAAGAAGATGAAGGCCAAGAAGCGGCCACTGCATGTGGCAACTAAGAGGCCATTGGTGACCAGAGAAAGTGGGCGGATGAAAGGGAGGTGTCAAACGCTAGGGAGGAAATAGGTGAGGAAGGGGAAGACAAGAGTGCAGCTCGTGTAAGAAGTCTGGCAACGAGCAGGAGACTGTGTATCTACATCTGTGTGTGTGTGCGTGTGTGCGGCGCAAGTTCACCATCTATCACGACCCTGCTCTCCAACCCAAGTCCCCGATGCCCCAGACTTGCACTCACCGCCAGTTCCTGCCGTATGTGCTCAGTGGTTGCCTCCAAGGCCCGTGTGCCTTTGGTGGCCTCATCCTCCACAGCTTTCACAGTCTTAAGCAGTGATGTCACATTGGTCACCATCACCTGGGGAGCATCAGAGGAGGGAGGGAAGGAGGGATCATTTTGAGGAACAGGAGGAAGCACAACGATCCGCTCCCTCCCCAGAAGCAGCTCTCATTTCCTCCCACCTTGGCAGAGCTCTTGAGCTGCCACACGGCGGGGTCATCCCCAACTTTGCCAGCTGCAGCCTTTGTTGCACTGATGAGGTCTCCCAGGGCCTTGGCCACATCTTTCACTGCATTGATCAGCACCACCTGTGTGGGGGAGCAGAGGCTCTGGTCTGTGGGAAGAAAAGGGGGAACAGGAAGTGGTTCTGGCCAGAATTAGGGGTGTGAGTTGGATACCTGGGTCTCTGGGTCCTCGGCTCCCAGGCTGGCTGCACCCAGCTTGACCACGTCGGCGAGGCGGGTGATGGTGGCCACAGAGGACTGGGCAGCCTGTGCCAACTTCTCCTGGCTCCCAGCTGCGTTCTGCACCAGGACCTTGGTGTCCTCCACCAGCACCTTTGCAGTCTTCAGAATGCCCTCTCTGGGGGAGGGTCCGGCCCAGTCAGCTCTTCTCAGGCCTCCCCCGGCCCCTCCAGCCTCTGTGGCCCAAACCCCGCCCTGCCTCCATGAGGCCCAGTGCCCTCTCACCGGTGGTCAGCGAAAGTTTCAGCGCCCTCTCGATTGAGTGTGCCAGCGGTAGCGAACATGATGGTGGTGTCGAGGTCGGCAATGATGCCGGACACAGCACTGGCTGCCGTGATGCAGGCCTGGGTGCCACGATTCCCGGCCTGGAGCGCAGCCAGCACGTGGGAGACCTGGGGGAGGAGAGTCATGTGGCGACTGTGGCCGGTGTCCCGTGAAAGGGAAAGGTCACCGGTGTCTGAGAGAAGGGACAGAGGAGAGGGCTGGGAAGGCTGGAGGAGGATGGGAAAGGCTGCAGGGTTGGGGAGCCTGGCCCTCAGTCCGTGGGGATGAGCTCGGTCACCTTCTCAGAGACTCGCCGGGCGCACTCTATGAGCTCCTTCTTGGTGTAGGCGTCACTGGGGCTGCACTGCAGGGCGCCTGCCTTGGTGGCCAGAGCAGCACAGCCGTGTCCCAGTTCCTGAACCCGGTGCTTGATGTGGGCACCTATCTGTGAGCAGGTGAAAGAGGGAGATGGATTTTACGAGAGGCGCTCGGGTACGTCCAGTGCGCTCGGAGGAGTCACTAAGGACCTAAGAAACCACGCACTGCAGACTGAGGAGGTAGTGAGAAAAAGCGCCCAGCACAGACTTGTCCTGTTTCACAGCCTTTAGTCAGGAGGCCACCTCCCACACATGGAAAATACTGGCCTGTGGGCACCAGCTGTGAGGACCTTGTTAAGCACGGTGAGGAGGAGGGGAGAAGCACTTCATGCTGGGGTGTCTGAGTCAGAGGCCACGGCTTACAATTTGGCCCGTGTGCGGTGCGGTTGTGGAGGGGTTTGGGGCTGGGGATTAGGTGTGTCACGCTAAGATCCATTTTTACTTGCTTTCTTGGAAAGCCAGGAGCTTAGGGAAGGAAGCGCTTCAGGGCTTTACAACAGAAGAACCAGGAAGGGAATACAGGCTTGCAGCACAGCAGAAAAGCAGCCACAGGCCCAGAAGAGGGTCAGCAGAGAAACAGCGGCAGACCAGGAAAGCTCTAGATCCTGGGCTGTCTCCTTTATGCCTGTGACCGAAGGCTTTGATGCTGTCCCTATGCGGAGCCCTGATCACTCTTTCGTGGAGTGGCCCTGAGGAGGAGTTCCCCTTTCTATGAAAGATCAGAGGGGGCGAGGGTGGGACAGCCCCAGAGCCTGACATGATGGAACAAGGGGCATGCCTCTGGGGTTTCCTGTGAGGCGCTGGGGAAGGTCACAACTGCCTCCGAGTTACCTCTTCATTTTCAGCAGCCACAGCTGCAGGCTTGGCCTGTGAGGCCAAACGGCCATAGTCACTGGTCAGCTGGTTAGCGAGAGGGCCCAGCTCCTCAGGGCTGGTGTTTGACTTGGTTACCTGGAGACAGTGGAAGAAGTGAAGTTATGTCCAAACTCGACTTTCCAAGAGCAGTCCTCTTCTTCTCTCCCAAACTCACCATCTCCTGAACGGTGACAGCAATGGCCTTGGCTGTCCGCACCATAGTCGTCTGATAATCCACGAAGGAACCTTCTGGTTCACCCATTGGTCCTTCATCTAGCTAAGGGGAGAGAATGGGGGAAGAGGAAAGATTGTTGGTCTCTGCCACTGGGCTCAGGGACCCTGGTCCACAGTAGGCTCTGTCCATGGGCACCCCAAGACTCCAACCTGGTTGATGGCCTGGGTGATGGAGTCCACCATGCCGCCGACAACCCCGGCAGCACTGGCTGCCTCGTTGAGGGTGGCTGTCAGGTCCTCCACGGCCTCTGTCATCATCTGTACAGCCTCCTCCAGGGCTTCCTGGGTGTGAGCTGCTTGCTGTGGGGCAGACTGAGTGAGCTGGGGCCCAGCTGTTCCTGCTTCTCTTACTGTAGCAGCAGCCTCTCAACCCGGCCCTCAGTACCTTGGGGTTACCGCCAGCCTCCTTGGCTGTGTACAGCAACTGCAGGGCAGACTCGGCCAAGGTTTTGGTCTGGTCCAGGAGTGCCATCTGCTGAGGATGACTCAGGGTCTTGGAGGCAGCACCCACTGCAGCCAAGGTGAGCGGCTCAAAGTACTGGGCCATCTGGGACACCTGAGGCAAGGGTTTGGAATGGGTCAGCCGGGCCAGGTACCCTTGCTTACCCTATCCCGGTCTCCCCACGTGTCTCCCCAGGTACCTTGTGTCCCAGCTGGGAGGCTTCCGCCCGGGCAGCACTGGCCAGTGGCTCAATAAGATGGGAGATCTCCTGCACTGCAGTGAGCATCTGGGTATGCAAGGCCTGGGGAGGAAGCGAACTTTAGCTCTGACTGTGACCTGCAAAGGGACCCTCTAGTTGCACAGAACCCCACTCTTCCTTCCACATCCAACTAACTAACCCCCTTGGCATGTTCCATACCCTCGATGTTTCTATGAAGCCCATTCCCAGATCCCCCACCTTCCTCAAGCCTGCCATCGCTCCTTCCAGACACCTTTCACAGAACCCCCTTCCCCCTTACCTCTTGAGAGATTCCCTCACGGGGAGCAAGCTGCTGGCTGATTGCGGCAAGGGAAGCCTGGTCTAGGTCCCGCAGACAGCTGTTCAGAGCTGCAATGGCCGCCTCACACTCCAGCTGCCCTGGAGCCTTGTCCCTGCAGACACATCACAGGCTCCAACACCAAGAACGTCCCTTTAACATAAGGCTAGCCCGCCTTTCCCTGTATCCCCCGAATCTTGGACAACAGGTGTTCTCCAACACCATCCCATCTCATTGCACCTAAGTGCCCACCCCTCCATTCTGTCACAACGTATATCCCCCAGTCACACCGGTTCTCCAGCCCGCCCCCTGTACCTCATGCTTGTAATGAGCTTCTTGATGGAGTCTGAGACAGTACGGGAGTGGCCAGCCAGCACCGACCAGCGTGGGGGGTCCCGGGGATTGACTGCCAGGGCCCGGGCTGTCTGGATTAGGCCCCCCGCACTCTCCAACATTGTCTTGGCAGAGATCACAATGGGCTCCATGGCAGCCCGGCCCTGGGGAGAGGGGAAGCAGGGAGGTGAATCTCAAGACTCCTGGGAAGATGAAGCGGCAGACGGCCCATCCATTCTGCCTTCACCCGGCCTCACCTCGGGGCTGATCTGGGCGGGAACGCTGGAGAACTCAGGGTTGGACGCAAAGGCACTCAGATTTTCCACAGCCTCCAGCAGCGGGGCTGTTGCTGCTCGGCACTGCGCACGGTTCTCCTCTGTGAAGGCCCCGTCCAGCGCCTGAAAAGGGAGTGATGGGGAGGCCCTCAGGACGGACTGGAGACAAAGGCGGTGCAGCCCAGGTCTCCCTCCTGAGCTTAAAGGGTGTGGGGAGAGGCTGGTGATGACCAGCCTGGATAGGAAAGGCCTTGGGCTCAGGCAGGTGGGATTTGGTAGAAAGCCTCAGGGAATGACAGGGGGTCAGGGGAGAGAAAACTGGATAGGTCAGGGAGAGGCTGAGAATTCAAACACCGGGAACCTTGATGGTCTTGACAAGATTGGCCGTGCTGTTGGCCACCTCCTTGGCCGATTGTACGAACTGGCGCTTGGCTGTAGGATTGGCAGTCCGGGCAGAAGCCAGGCGGCAACTGTTACACAGTGCAGACGTGTGTTTGGCCACAATGGTGGCTGCAGAGAGCACCTGAGGAGACAGAAACGTGGAAGAGCCACAGTGAGGGCAGGAGGGAAGTGTCCACTCCAGGGAGCAGCCCCTTTCGCTTGGGGGATGTATAGCAATACCCTTGGAAGTCTAATTAGGAAAGACAAAGTCACCTGAAAAGTCAAGATCTGGGAGAGAGAGATACCCAAAGATGAGCATGAGCAGGGTGCGGGGGAAAGAAAGATGAAAAGCCGACACACTGATGGAGAAATAATAACAGGCTCTGTAGGAGAGTGAGCTCAAACATCCATAAAGAGGTGGTGAACTTGGCAGTAAGTGAAGGAACAATGAGAAGCACGGCAGGAGAAGACAATGACCCAGAGATGCTGTGGGTAGGGGGGTCAGAGCTGGGGCCCCAACCTCTCCTTCCCCACATGTCCTGCATCTCCCTCTCCCCCTCACAGGGCTGGTCTGTCCTGGCTCAGCAGCCTTTCCCAGGCTTGTCCATGGTGCCTGTCCCTTTGAGTTACCTGGGCCTGGGTGCAGCCAGGCTCTCCCAAACTCTGACAGGCCATCTGAATTGCCTGGTTTGCTCGGGCAAACTGCGTGGGCTCCACCAGCCCTTGCTGTCCAGCTTGGCTGTTGGGGTCAGAGACGCCAACCAGATATGCAGCCTGGGGAGAGAGAAGAGGTGGGGTGAGGAATAAGGAATATTCCTTAGGTGGGACTCGAATAGCGATAGTGGGGACAAAGGGGAGCAGGGCTAAGTTTAGTGGCCAGGGTTCTATGTGAGTGGAGGTATATTAGCTAGCTATAGTTACACTATAAGAGGGAAAAAAACCTCTCCTGTTTTGTTAAATTTGTTCAAACATTTCAGAAAATTAAAAAAGTAAAAAAAAAAAAAAAAAAAAAGGAAAGACACAAAATAAGGTTTTTATTAAAATTCTATATGTATGTGTTTATATGCTGAGTCTTAAGGTGAAAAGTACTGCTTACTGTAAGTGGCAGTAAAAAAAAGTTTGAAAGCCCCATACACACACACACAAAACCTCTTTTAGAGATAGTTGTAAAACTATAGAGGGTGTTAGGCTAATTAACACTTACGATACCTCCAAGCTTCAGAGATTTGGAAAGGGGGAAGGGATGGGTATAATGGTTGCCAAAATCTGTTTTTGCTTGGAAGACCATCATAAGGTTTGATTCTTACTTCACCCAACACATGGTAGCTTTGCTTTTTCCTCTTCATGCTATTCCAGAAATAAGTTAAACCATATACCGCAGGCCACCCAACAGAACAGGACACGGGGAGGTAGGGCGACTGAAGGAGCAGGATGATAGGCCTTCAGGGACACAGTCTGAGATGATGAGCTCTCAAGCCAGTTTGTTTTAAGGATTCATATACGAAAGCAGAATACTCTGAGCTAATAGGTCGTTTTACACTTCATAATGTAGAAAAAGGCAAAGTTAAGTGGTGACGCAAGTAACTGGAAATTTAGTCCCTGGTACTATTCTAATAAAGTAACAATTATGTGGGGACTTCCCAGGTGGTCCAGTGGTTAAGACTTCCACTGCAGGGAGCCCAGGTTCGATCCCTGGTCAGGGAACTAAGATCCCACATGCCTTGCAGCACACCCCCCTGCCCCGCCCCCCCAAGTAATAATTATGTGAAAATAATTTGCATATGCTAATCAGCATATACCAAGAAAACTGGGTCTGGAAACAGCCCAATGATTGGACAGTGTAACCATACCTCAAAGCACCAGGGCTCAGGGGTGACAGTGATCAGAACTGCTGGTGTTCTATGATTGCTGACAAATATCTCTACTTTAGGAGGGGGAAAGACCCCCGGTTTCCATACAGTTGGCTTTGCAAGCATAACTTTTTGAGTTTTCTGCATGTGTCAGGCTGCGAGGAGGTGGGGGAGGGGAAGCAGGGGCATTCCAGGGACCATCTCAGGAGCATAACCTGTGCAGCTGCCTCGGTGAAGCCGCAGAGGGCCTTGGAGGCTGTGGCAATGGCCTCCCCAAACTCTGGCAGGTTTCCGTTCTTGGCATTTTGGGAGATGCCAGTCATGGCCTCACCCAGTACCTGAGGAACACAGTGTGTCAAGAGAGTCAGAGCCTGTCCTCAGAGGGACAGAGCAGCCCCCGGTTAGTTCCATCTTCCTGTCCTCTGCCCTCCTGGGTTCCTGGGTGCACTTACCTTTGAGTTTTCCATGACACTGTCCAGGCAGCCAAAGTAGGACATGTCATTGATGGGCTGGACTGGGTTCTCTAGGAGTTCCCGGACCGTCTGTAGAGGGGGAGGGTGAAGTGAGATCCAAGACACCCCCCTCACCCTCCAACCAAGAACCCTTTCCTCAACCTCAACCCCATTTATCCTGACAGGGCCCACCTCCAACTCCCGCAGGGCATTGTCACACTCTTTCTGCCCGGGCGCCTGCTGGGTGCACATGGTGATGAGCTGGTTGATGCTGTCAGTCACTGCCCTGGGAGGAAGTCAAGTGAATGAGCGCAAAGGTCATCATTTCTGCATCCTGTACGTGTAGGAAGTCTAGCCATTTCTCTTTTGCCTGGAACAACTCCTAAGCCAGGGACTTCTCATGAGATGTCCCCTCCCCAGTCTCTTCAACATTCTAGGGCTGGGCTTCCCAGCTCCCACGTACCGGGCAGCTGCAGCCAGCTGACTCTTGAGGTTGGGGGCTGCAGGGTCTGTGGACAGGGCTTTGGCAGCCAGGAGAAGTTTGCTTGAAGACATGGAGATGCCCTTCAAATTGGACACAACCTGGGCGCGGTCCTCCTGGCTCTGTTGAAGGCAAGAAGGTCAACACATTGTCCAGTCCTTTCTTATCTGTCTCTAAAAGGAATCTTCTGTCCCAGACACTCAAGTACTGCTAGAGACTGGGGAGGGGAGTGAGCCAGGAGCAGGTGAGGACTCTGTGGTCACAGAGATGCCTCTGATCTAACCCTCGAACAGGACCCAGTGCCTCTTCGTACCGGAGCCTGGCCTGCCATCTCCACACCAGCTTCCAGGAAGGTGCTGAAGTCCTGTCCGAATCGACCTGAGGCTCGAGCCAGGTCCTGAGGGGTTCCCCGAGAGGCCTGCACCAGTTCTGTGGCTGCCTGATTTAGCCCAGCAGCGGCTTCATTCAGGCGGCTCTGAGCTTCTTGAAAAGTCCCGGTGCTGGGGGGAAGCTGCAGGGTCAGAGACAAAGTCAGGTGCAAGAATGGGAAATGACGTGAGGGAGAGTCTGGTAGAGGAGCGCTGAGAGGTGGGCACAGAGCCTGGGGGCAATGAAAGGGGATACATCTGGGAGTCAGGGTCAAGGAGAGGTCCAGAGGTAGAAGCTTGGAGTCCTTCATCCTCCCTGTGTTCCCCCCACACCCCTGTCCTCCTACCGAGTCACTCAGGAGTCGCTTGCTGGCATCTCCCACTGCTCTCAGGGCATTGTCCACATCTCGCTGACCAGGCAGGCAGCTGACACAGCGGTTCAGGGCCTGGGTCACTGCTTTGGCCACCTGAGGTGGGAAAGGAGACAGGGGTTGCCAAAATGGAAACAACTGGGAGATCCCCTCCTCCACCCATGGGAGACTCTGAAAGTGAAAGCAGAAAAGGGGTGTTTTAGCTGAATAGGCCAGGGTATCACGTTAGGGTATCAAGCGATGGTGACCAAACTTCCCCAAATGTGGCTTTCAGCTAGGCCCCTGCCTCAGTCTAGCTAAGACACTTCTACTAAGACTGAGAAGGAAGGGCGGAATCCAGAGAGGAGCTGCGGTGTCGATGAGACTCTTCCCCCGTCAGGGTGGGCCTTCTGATGGGATCTGGGGGAGAGGCAGGGAGCGGCCCTGTCCCAATACCTGACCTGCGCAAGCCGCTGCTGGCTCTCAGGGTCCCCTGGATGGCCAGCTGCCTTCTTTGCCTCCTCGATGAGGCTGCTGGCCTTATCCAGTACATCACTGGCTGTGTCAAGCACAATGGCTTGCACCGCAGGATCTGATGTCAGGGCAGCTACGCCCCTGGCGGCTTGGGCCAGTGACCGCAGCCCACCTGCCACATCCCGAGCTGCGATACCTGGGGAAACAAGGAGAGAGGAAGGAGGGGAAAAGGCACCGTCACTGCCAGGCCCTGATGCCGGTGGCTTCCTCCGTACAGCTCCCATTCCCCCATCCTCCTCACCACATGCCCCATTCCCAGCCCTGTCCACGTACCTGCGTAATTCTCATTGCCCTGGGCAACCTCCCCCAGCAGCTGGGCGATGGCGGAGCTCACTGCTTTGGTGCTGTTGCCCAGATCCTGGGCACACTTCTCCATCTAGGGATGAAGGAGGAGACTCGGGATCAGGTGCAGGAGGAACTGGGAAGAGGGAACCTGAGCAGCTATTCAGGGACAGCTGGCAGTTTGAGTGAAGGTTCTGGGCAGCTCTGGGGCACGGGTGCGAAGGAAGACCTCAGGGTTTGAGAAAGAATGAGGTCTTTCGAATACCTACCGTCTCCCCAGGTAAGGGCTTAAGCTTGCCATCTCGAGCCGCTGCCTTCACTTCCTGCAGATCTCTCTCTAGATTCTGAACCACACTCAGAGCAGAATCCATCTCCAAAGGCCCACATGCTTCCTGAGCCTACAAAGATATGGGGGGCGGGGAGGGGGTTGAGGTGTAGGAGGTACACTGTGTCTCATTCACGCCTCAGGTTACACAATTACCCATTTTAGGATATTCTGAACAGATTCTCCATCATCCTAGGACTCCCCCCTCATCTTCCAAAAAGGTAGCCAGCTCCTATACCTTCTGGGCAGCGGTGCGGAGTTCAGCCAGCGCGGTGCCAAGGTTTTTAGCACACTGACTCAGCTGCATGGCCGATGCCTGGTCCTGAACTGTTGGCACTGAGGCCTTCGCGGCTGCCACCATCTTCCCACCTGGCTGTTGGGGAACAGGCAGGCAGATGAAGTGTACCATACGCCCTCTGGGCTTGGGTACAGGGACTGATGACGGTCAGGATGTGGTGAGCACTGGGGCTCAGTACTGGGAGAGAGGCTATTGGCAGAGATTTAAACTGATTAAATCTAAAGGTCTCATAGAAGAGTGGGAGGGGTCTGGTCTGAGTGGTGAGCGGAAGATGCCTTGCCTGCAGGAAGCTCTGGCTGGCAGCGATGAGGGCTAGCTGCGCACTGGGACTGTCAGGCTGGGCTTGGCTCCCTCGGACGCCCTGCACCAGCAGTGGAATCTGCTCTGCCACAGCCTGTAGGTGAAAATGTCATCAGGGCCACCTCTCCGCAGGCTGGGGGAAAGTCCCCCATCTTCCATGCCTCCTCCCGCCCCCACGCGCTTCCTGGCGTCTCACCTTGCAGCTCTGCATCAGCTGTGGCTGGGGGCCGGCAGAGGCCTTGGGGGTGGAGGCTGCATGTTGGGCCGCAGCGATGGTCTGTGTAGCTGAGGCTGCAGCCTGCTTGGCTGCGTGCTTTAAGGACAGAATAGTGAGGACGAGGCCCAGACATTCCTATACCCTGTCCCTGGCTTACCCTGCCCGTGCTATCCCCCAGGGAAACATCAGCGTCCCCGCACATCCCTCCCAGTTTCATTCCTCCTAGAGCACCTACACTGGCTTGGTTCCCGGCCTCACCTCCAGGCGCTGCACCAGCTTCTTCTTGATGGCATTCTGTGCAGCTGCGTTGGTCGCCATGCGGAGACCCTCAGCTGCCTCCCGCAGTCGCTGCTGCTGCTCCTCACTGTCAGGGTGGGCGGCTGCTCCCTGAGAGGTGGCGAGGGGACAGTTACCACCCTGCGTCCCTGTGGACCCTAAATAAGCTCTTCCCTGACCCCTCCAAACTCAGAGGTATCTTCCTGAAGTCATTTCTAACTACCCGCACTGAAAGGTAATCATAGTTGAGACGAGCTACCTCAGGCAGGCAAAAGGGGAGCCTCCAGGGGCTCTGGCTTCCGTCTGGGATGCTGAAATCCCTTTCTTGGGTAGAACTGTTTCTGCTTCCCCTCTCTGGGGAAGCAGCCGTAGTTCTTCCCCCCTCCCCACAAAACACCACTAGCAAATGGGGGTGAGCAGGGCTCTCTGGGACAAGGATGCGGTTTAGAGCAGGGATCTCAGGGATGCCAAAGCAGGGGCCCTGGTTACTCCTGCAGCCTGAAGAGCCCCAGAGCCCAGGGAGCCTGGGAATCTACTGGCTTCTTCCTGACAGTCCGCTGCACCCTTGTGTCCCTGTGTCCCACCGCCTTGTCTTTCTCTGTGCTGCTAGCAGCGGATCCCCTGGGACTGAATGCCCGCGTGCATTCACAGGAGACCAGGAAGCAGACAGGTGGTGGCAGCAAAGTAGGGCAAAGTAGGAACCGCAGGCCTTGGTCTTAGAGGAAGAAAAAGGGTACAGTTTCCTATCAGTCAGCAAGGACTCTGGGAGTCACACTGGCTGGAAGCCTGGCGCCATCCACTCACCGCCTAGGGGCGCATTTATTTCCTCAGTGCTCCTGTATTTGTTCTCTTGTATCTTCTGCTTTTCACCTCCCATAAGTGAGGGTGACTATCTGGACCCTTCTACCTCCCTACAGGGCCCAGTCTGGGGGTGTGCACAGAAGGCTCTCTACCTTGGCAGCCTCCACCATCTTGGCTGTGGCATCGGCCAGGATCTTAGCGGCGCTTAAGAGCTTGCGGGAATTCTCCAGATCACTCTCCCCCTCGGCATCAGCCTTGATGGCATTGACCAAGTCAGAGGTGGCTTGGGCTAGGATGCGGGCCTGTCGCACCATCTCACCTGAGAGCGTAGGCACAGTCAGCGAGGGGAGCCAGAGACACTGAGAGGGTGTTGGGGGTGGAGGAAAGTGGTGCAGGCAAGGTGGGTAGGGCTTTTAGGGACAGTAAGGAGACACAGAAGTTCTTGAAGTGATTTCCCTGGAGTTACTGTTTCCTGGGTTTAGGATCTTGGAAAGGAACAGATTTCCTGGTGCGTTCTGATGGGAGGAGGGGCCGGGGGCAGTCTCCAAGGGGTATTCTCCATAAGTAGTCTTGAGAGGATGAGACTCTTTGTGAAGGATTTTGGGGGTTAGGGAGTAGACTGGGGATGGCTATCTCTTAATAATATCATTTTATATCTATTTTTGTGTACACGTTGGTATGTTCTTTAAATACACCAAGGAAGGCAGAGTGGATATCATATTCCTGCTTTACAGATGGGGAACTGGAGATTTCAGAGATTAAACACCCAGCCCACTGTGCTGAGTGCTTGGTGGGGGGGTGATGGGTCTGCAAGGGAATTTCCAGTGGACTCGGGGAACCTCACTGGGATTCTCTGTCTTCCCAGGGGGGCTGTCCTTACCAGCATCACCCATGGAGCTGAAGATGTTCTCGGTGACAGTGAGGATGGTGTCAGTGGCCTGGTCATAGCGGCCAGCAGGCCCAGCCCCTGTGGCGTGGGCCCTCACGTGCTGCAGCAGCTCATTCAGGGCCTGGGTGACAGCTGTAGCCGCTGCTCCTACTCCCCGCAATAGCTGCCCATCCTCTGTTGCAGCCTGGGAGGCGGACACACAGCCCTCCACGGCTTTGGCCACTAGTCGTCCGGCCTCCACCAGCTGCTCTTGGCAGACAGGGGAGCTGATAGTAGGAGCCACCACCTGTGGGCAAAGTGAGTGTCAGAGATGTAGGCGAGGGAAAGGAGTCGTGAGGTAGGGGTGTCTGTGGTGTTCACAATAGTTATTAGGTTGGGTAGTGAGGCCTTGGGGGCCAAAGAGATTAAATGAGAGGCTCTTGTGTGTGTGGTAGCATCACCCCTAGGCACAGGCTGCAGCAACCTTTGGGGCTCACCTTGGTACAGGCCACCAGCTGGGAGGTGGACAGGGCACACTGTGTTGCTGCAGCAATAACCTGGGTCTGAAGCCCTGAGTCCTCTGTTCGCTGGGCCACACTCTTGGCCTTGAGGACCAAGGCAGCTGCAGCACTTGCCACGGCCTTGGCTAGCTGCATGAGCACCTCCTGTGAGAAAACAGCAGTCAGCATGGCCTGAGATCCAGCTTGGGATACACGGACCCTTCTCAGAGGCACAAGCTGTTTCATTAGTCCCACCGACTCCAATCACAGAACAGTGTGCGCAGAAGCAACCAGAACCTACCCCAAGCCCCTGCCTCGAGCACGAAGTGGGACAGAACCCCCACCAAGGAACAAACCCACACCGAGAGAAACAGTGTCTACACCAAAGGGAGAAACGCATGAGGCGGATACACTCGGACGGCAATGGGGAGGGAGGGTGGGCAGCGCTGTTACAATGGGATGGAGGGAGGGGTCCCTCCCACCCCCAGCGTCTTTTCTCCATTTCTTCTCAATCTTGGTTGGAAGCAGTCACCCTGGAGTCTTGGGAACAAGTCCCTGTACTACCCTTCGGACCCCATTTTCTCAAGTCCTGCCTGGGCCGTGCCTCCCCAGCTCCCGTCATGTTCTGCTCCCCCAGGAGGCCAGGGGAGGGGGCAGAGCGAGTGTATGCGGCTCAGAGAGGACAAAGCTGGGAAGGCCCAGGCCAGAGGCCGTTACCGTGGGGGGATCGGGGGGAGATGGCACCCCAGCCCCTCTGGGCGCACAGATCTGCATGGGAAATCCAGGATGACAAGTCAGCTGAGGAGACGGGCATGGGGCGGGAAGGGGGAGCGAGAGGAACAGCGTCCTCTGGGTGTGTGGTCCACAGGACTGGAAGCGGGGGTTCAAGACGCCCTCAAGTTGGGGTGAGGGCTACATACGGGAAAGATGACAGGCAGCCAAAAACGTATCACCAATAAGGGCCAAGGGTGAACTAACAGGTTAAGTTTGGATTCAGGGGTTCTGAATTCTTATCCCCAAAAAAGGGACTGGGGGTTCCCAGTGTCATCCCTGGAAACAGAGGTTCAGGTTGGCTCTGAGGGGTCAATTTACAGTAGCAGGACAGGAGCTGGATTCAGGATCAGAGGTTACCTCCTAGAAGCTGGGGTCTGGGGGTTGGGTAAGTCACCAACCTGGAAGTGGGGGTCAGTATCACTTTCCCCAATTTGCTGCAACAGCTCCCCACTGGCCTGGCCCACGTTCCCAGCTGCTTGCAGCAGGTTCTGACGGGGCTGTGGAGAGTGAACACCGGTCAGAAGCTGCCTAATCCCTGCCCACATGTCCACGGGTCCTACACGCCCATGGGTCTCACCCTTCCATCCCGCAACATGGACCGCCCCCTTCTCCTTGGGCTCAAACCCTCCCCTCTCCCTAGTGCCAACCCCTGGCCCCTGACCTCGGCACTGGCCGGCTGGGCACTGCGCAGCAGTTCTGACACCGCCCCCGCCAGGCCCTTCGCTGCCTGCAGCAGGGGCCGGCCACTGCCACCTTCGTCCTCCAGCAGGGCAGCCAGCAGCTTCACGCCACGGGACATCTCCGTCAGGTTGGAGGAGATTGTGGTGACTGCACAGCCCACTGCGGTGTAGTCTGTCTCGGCAGGGTCCCCTGGGGGGAGAAGGAAGAAGAGGAGGCCAGTCACAGGCAGTTAGTCACACACACGTCCTGAGAGAGACGTACACACGAAGTCCCTTCCGTGAGTCAAGGTGCAGTCACACCGAGCCAGTCACACTCACGCTTGCACATGCTCGCCCTCCCCTCCACCACCGCACACAGAGGGCTGGGCATCCGGCCTACCTGCTGTCAGGTTCACCACGGAGGCAGTACCGGCTGTGATGGCGTCTACCTGGGAGTGGATTTCATGCTTTGATTCATCCATCTTGTTCTTACGCCAGGCCTTCGAGGCCTGAGAGAAAAGAGGAACAAACCTCAGGACCTGCTCTGCTGCAGTTAACCCCAACCCTGCTCCTTGGAGTCCCAGCTTCAGCACCACCGGCCTCTCCTCCGTCCCATACTCACAGCATCCTGGCCCAGAGGGGGCAGAGTGTCAAAGTCATCCAGAGTGGCCTGGGCAGCCTGCACGGCTTGCATGCTGGAGTTGATGGTTCCAGTGAGTGCCTGCTGGGCTGACGTCTATGAGTCAAAGAGAGAAGTAACAGGGAACATTTAGAGGAGAGAGAAGGCAAAAGAGAGCCTGAGGCCGAGAAGGAGACAAATAGGGACACGGGAAAGACTGCCGAACTCCTGGCTAGGCCCAGCCAAGGGAGGCTAGGCCCGGAATCATGGCGGCAGTGGGGGCACTCTTACCAAAGGAGGCATGTGTCCTCGGTGCATCTGGCCACTGGTAATCTGCTGCTGGGCAGGTGGCATGCTGCCCACCTGGAAATTTTCAGGACCAGAGGCTCCGGAGCGCATGATGGCTGGCAGGGCCACGGAGCCATGCTCCACCTTCCCCACCCGGTTACACTGCTGCTGAAGGACTGTTGACCTAGAGAGGGGACGAACGGGGAGCACTCCGAGGACCTCCTCCTCTCATCCCTTCCCACCCCGCTCTACAGCCTCCGCACGTCCTGTGGTCTGGGCGGTGCGTGAGGTCTCACCACAGCCTGCGGCTGGTTAGAGGCATCCTAAGGACTCCCCACCTCCCACAGTCCTTGGGGGTCCTGCCTTGCCTTCCCTGCCCAGTTCCCCTCGTACTTCTTGGGGGACACTGAGTCCTCCAGCATAGTAGACTCCTCGTCTCCTTCCAGTCCAAAGTGATCCTTGCTTTTTTTCTGTAGGGAGAAAAAAAGAACAAGAGTTAAAGAAGAGGGAAGTGGGAAAGGCAGCCTTTTCATTCCGCAGTCAGCCATCTTCCGGAACTTGGGTTCCCCTTTCTAAAGGACCGGCTTGGGGACAAGGTAAGGGAGGAGAAGGAGAAGGTGGGGGTCAGGCAGTGCTCACCTTCTTAAGGATGATATCGATGTAGCCAGCAATGAGCTGTGCGATCTGCTCCCCCTCGGTTGTCTGCACCGAGTAGTAGCCATCTTGGTAGTCCCCGAAATCCTAGGGGGACAAGGTGGGGACTCAGTGGGAAAGCCTGAATCCACCCAGGATGGGAAAGGGTGGGGCGGGAGCCCAAGGTTGAGCTGATGAGGGGCGCTTCCCCGCCCCGTGCCAAGAGCCTCTAGGACAACAGCCTTTCTTTAATCTTCTATTTCTTTATTTTCCTTGGAGGGAAATATTTTATTTCCAAGGAGTGCTCTTTATGCTACAGTTTCAAATGCGTGGCATTTAGGAAATCCCTCTTCTCTCACCCTGAATTGGGAGGACACATTTATCATTTATCATTAAATGACCATAGTTAAGGATTAGTACTAGTACCCAAAATGGAAAAACCACCTTTACTAATTTCCCTTCTCAGTGGGGCACTTCCTCAAGGTGGGATCAGTTTTCAATTCATAATGCCAAAACATAAAGCTAGAGGAGGAAACTACTGTAAGTAGCTGTTGCTGAAAGAGGGGAGGCTTATTTTTCTGTCACCTTTTTCTTCCCTCTCCCCAAGTTTCCTGTGATCTCAGCTTGCTGGTTACAGTTTTGTTCCGTTGATTTAAAAGAAATGTTTCATTTAAGCTTTCCTCATTCTCCAGGAGAGTTTCCCCTCTATTCTAATCTCCACGTTCCTGCAATAGTTCCAAAGTTTTCCTTTTTTCTGGAGTTGCATTCAGTGCACCTACCCCTGAGCAGGGGTGCGGGGGAGACCTCTGTGGCTGCCCCTTCTCTGAAAACTCCAAAGCCCTTTCTCCCCCGAGACCCCAGCTCACCAGGGTGAAGCTCTTGGGAGAGGCAGCCCAGCGTTTGATGTTGGTGAGGTTCCACTCCTGGATCACCTCTTTGGTCTTCTCGTCCACTCGCATCACACACTCCTTAGTGATGCCCAGAAGCCTGGGCACCAACTTGTTTTTTCCTTTCATCTTTTCCTGTAGGGCAGAGGTTGTCATTGGTGTTATTAGTCAGGGGATCAGATCCAGACCACAGTGGGGTGCTGAGGTGGGCAGGGGTGAACCAGGGTGTCTATGGATGGACCTGGGACAAGGCTATGTTAGGATAAAGGTAAAGGGAAGGAAAATGCAGGGTAAGGAGGGAAGTGATGGTGGAGAACTGACAAAGGGGCAAGTTTTCACACGGAAGAGAATGAGATTCTTGGGGAACAACGGGAAATGTGACTGGGGGCAGGGTTAGAGGCTCAGAGAGGAAAGGGTAAGAGTGGAAGTAACGGCGGGCAGAGAGAAGTATCTGTAACCCACCTTGACCAGGAAGAAGGAGACGCCGTACGTCTTGAGGGAACGGGCTAGCTTCACATAGCGTACCTTGGCCTCGATCTCACTCATCTGTCCACAGTTCTTGTGTGCCTTCGAGTATGAAATGGGGAAACATTTAGCAAAATGTGGGGAGGATGATATCGCAGATGAGGAGTTAAGTTGGGATGTGAACTATGATGGGAGAGCATGATGGGAACAGAGGAAAAGTTAGGGGGATGCAGACTATAAAAAATGAGAAGGTGAGGGGATGGGGCTGATAAAGGATATGCAGAAGCAATTATTCAAGAAGCGAGGGATACAGTTAAGGAACTTGCAGACATTCTGTAGACGTGAATGGATGGTTAGGAAGTAGAAGGTCAAATACAAGGCCTTTTGGGCTGAGGATTCAAAGAGTGGGGATAACACCTTCCGTCTGTACGAAGATATATACTCTTCACAGTAATTTAGGCATACTACCTCGTTTGATTCCCCTATCAATCCTACTCAGGGAAGATAGTTATCCCATGTTAGAGGTAAAGAAAAGAAAACAAGATTACTGAACTGAGTTCCACAGCAGATGCAGTGTGCAGGTGGAGACCAGAAGCCCAGGTCTTCTGCTTTCTCGGTGCAGGAGGGGTGGGACAACAGCTTGGAGGGTGGAAGCAAGGTAGGGGTGATAAGGAGGGGGCGGGGGTCCATTTAGTCAGTAGGATTAAGCAGCAAAGCTCCCGGGTCATCCCAAACACTTTCCCCATCCCCATTCACCTGGAAGATCTTACGCTCTCCCTTCTGCTTCACATACTCCTTGGGCAGGAAGTCCTTCAGGCTACACCAGAAAAGGGAGGGTCAGCATGTAGTGGACAGCATCAGGGCTATGTGGGCCATGGACTGTGGGCCTAGGGTTGTAAGGAGATGTCTAGGAGAGTATTATCTTTGGGGAGAAAGAAGACTCAAGGGACTAGAGTCTGGATTGTCCCTGAAATCGAGGTGACTTCGTACTAACTCTTGAATACAGCCTGTGTCCCTCCTTACAGGGAAAGAGACTAAGGGAACTTGAGTCGGAGGCTCATTCCTTCAGGAAAAGAGGGTCGAGAGCACAATTTTAGGGGACCAAGGGCAGAAGGAGCTCACAAGAAGGATCACCATGCTTGTAGGAAGCTGAGAAAGCCACACCAAACTGTAGATATTCTGAGAAACACCAGTGGATGAGACCTGTGAGACTCTGGAAATCTGATGTTCCCTGTGACGAAAATGTACTTTCCCTCTGGCTATTGCAGTACAATTCTTCAGAGCATCTCAGGAAAGTTACATGCTCACTTCAGAGGTAGGGGGCAGGGGCAGGGATTCTGGACTACATTTATATTCCACATGAGGCCAGGGAGGAGACAAACGGACGATGGACGCTGAAAAGGTACCCACATGGGTCAGACCCTGGGACCTGAGAAGAGGAAACAGGGGAGAAGGACTGGGATGGAGACAGGCCCGTTGTGCTGGGGCCACAGTGGCAGGGAGTCCTGGGCCCTGCCAGGGTATGGGATGAGGGTCACTCACTCGAGGAAACCAGCCTTGTGCTTCTGCTCATTGTGGGGCCCAAACTGGATCTGGCATTGGAAGCCAGCGAACTCACAGGCCTTGTCGAAGGAGACAGGGTGGGAGCCATTCAGGATGTCATCTCGTGCCTGCAGAGCACAGCGAAAGGAGGCGAATGTTGTCTGGGGTACAGAGATACCCCCACTGTGCTTCTGCCTCTCTCCCTACCACCCCATGCCAGGCAAGTCCTTTCCCTACCTGCACATAGAGAAGGTTCAGCTGGACAGGGTCCCGGGAGTCCACATTCTGGTCTGAGTAGAAGAACTTCCTCCGGAGCAGAAGCGTCTCGTGCTCCTCCACTCCCTGTTCCCTCAGCGTCCGGCCATGGTCCAGCCAGTTCACTGGGACACAGAGAGTCCCCTCAATGTCTAGCCCCTAGAGCCCCTATGCCATCTAATCTCTGGCTTTTTGTTTGTTTCTTCATTTCCTACCCTCTCTCACTAATATGTTAAGTTCCGTGAGTGTAGGACTTTGTTTTACTACAGATGCATCCCCAGTGTTTAAACAGTGCCTTGCAAAAGCCAGTATTCAGTAAATAACACAGAAACAGCTGCCCCTGCCACCCTGCTTGTTTCGAATGCCCTCTTCTGTCCCTTTCTGCTTACGCTCGTCATCTGTGTGCAATTTCTGCTTTAGTTTCTCCATCTTCTTTTCATCTCGCAGCAGCGTCTTGTCCTTTCGTAAGGTCCCTGTCACCTCCTCCTTCTTCTCTTCCATGAGCTCTCGAACCAGTGAATATTCATCATGGTTGGTGATGCCTGGGGGAGGGGGTGGGTTGGCAGCATCCCAGGCACTGCAGCCAGGTCTTCCGGCAGAGCTGGGGCCTCCCCCTGCACCTCCGGCCCCACTAGCCCCTTACCAATGCGGGCACAGATGGTCATGAGCATGTCAGTGACGGTCTTAGAGTCGTCCACCATGACAGTCTTCACAGTGCCATCCAGCATACGGATCTTCAAGGGCCTCTGTTTCTTCCTGTACTCCATGGTGTCCTATTGGGGCAGGAATAGGAGGCAGGGGCCCACTTTAAGCTAAAGGTATTACTTCCTTTTCAGGCAGCCAGAGGCGGAAGGAAAGTAGATTACTAAAAGGAAGACTATGGTGGCTCGCTCGAAAGCAGGGTATTATGACTGCCTGTAATAGAAAGAAGGCATGGGGGAGGTCAGAGACAACAGATGCGGGTGCTGAAAATAGGAAGTGGAAGGAGGGAAGTGATGGAAGAGGATATTGGTGGTCCTTGATGAAGTCATACTCACCCCATTTCGGAGCATGTAGTAATCCAAAGCTTTCCCGGCCTCCAGCCATATACCCTTTTTGGGGTCATCGTCTGACAGAAATAGCCCAAAGTCGCTGGCTAAAAGAGAGGATGGATCACCTCAGACTTATAAGGACCCCAATGTGGCTGAATGGCTGCACCACTGCCCCTTATTATTTTCTCAGTGATCTGGGGCCTAAAGGGGAGGGAGGGAACCAAGGAGCACAGACCTGAGAGATGAAAAGCCTTGGGGGACAAGAAAGTCATCCCCCAAGGCCAAGAGCCTGGGAATGAGAAGGGACCGAGGACTCCCGCCCCAGCCATCTGGGTCGTCAGACTCACGAGGGCCAGACAGGGCCTCTGGGATCCGCTCACGGATGATGCGACAGGCGTCATACACCATGGTAGACGGCTCGAACTGCATCGTCTTTACCACATTCCCAATGCTGATCTTCAGCGAAAGTGCAACCATGGTGGCGGCTTCTCCTCTCCAGCCTGGCTATACCTGACCTGTGGCATCAGGGCATTAGAATACACCCTTGTTGGAGGAGAGGAGGCCCCCCAGATGGAGGCCCAGGAAAGGGAGTCACCAAAGCAGATAGCGGTGAAGTTGGTTTTGTTTTATTTAATAATTTTAAAGAATGAAAGATGAGTTGCATCAGATGGGTGCCTAAGGTGTCTAAGACATCTGAAGGAGAGGCTGATCTGCAAGGTACAAAAGCAGGTCTGAAACGCAGTGTTACCCGAGGACACTGCCCCGCCCCCAGCACTGGAATCTGTGCCTCCCTTTTTTCTTCCAAGTGTTTCTCTCTTACCCTTGTCCCTGCTCACCTCCTTTCCCAGCCCCGCCTCTGCCCTGTTTTCATCCTTCCTGGTTCAGTCTTCTTCCCTCTTTGTCTCTTACTATACCCTGCTGGCTTCTTCCTGTCTGGAATTTTCAGAGCTCTGCCCTGACTCATCATATGATCTTCCCTCTCACAGCTTTAGCCTCCTCCTCTGCAGAATGAAGACGTTATATTAGATAATCCCCAAGGGCTCTTGAGACCTGCAAACACTGTCTCTAGCTAGTTTGGCAGGGAGGCCAAACACTTGCTGTTCAATCCATCCAGGCCCACTTGTCTCAGCTTTCCTCTAACCTGACGTGCTGGGGGCCTCCCAGAGGAGCTTGGCCCATGTTTGGTTTCCCAGCAGTCAAGCTAGAATCATGATTTTCTAACCCAAAGGGATCTCAGAAGTGATCTAATCAACTCTTTAATTTTGCTGAAGGGGAATCAGACCGTGTGTGTGTGTGTGTGTCTGTGTGTCTGTGTGTCTGTGTGTGTCTGTGTGTGTGTCTCTGTGTGTGTGTGTTTCAAAGCAGGTCAGAGAAAGAGCCCAATCCTTCTAACTCAGTCCTTGCTCCTTCTAAGTCACCAACTTACTACTCAGTTCTCACGGTAACTCCTCCTATGCTCTCTCATCTTCAGTTAGTCCTTCTGAAACTCTGCCCTCCATCTCAGCTGCCTCTCCTGACAGTATTTTCATTGCGGCCGGGGACACCAGTCTCACCGAGCCCTCCCGGCACCACCTCTCAGTGGAGGCGGCAGGCAGTGCAGAGTGTACCAGACCACACGTCTGCCTAGCAGCTGATGATGTGACCCAGCTCCGCACAGAGATTGGTGCCTCTTACCTAAGAGAGTGAGCAAATCTAGGCTGCCCATTGCCCTCTCTACAAACTGCTAGCCCCAAAGGGGAGAAAGCAGACTAGACAGAAGGCTGGAAGCAGAGGTGGGGGTGTTAGGAAACAGCAGCTGAGGATCAGGGAACTTGGCAAGGGGTATGTTTTTGGAGGGTTAAGAGATTAGGAGGGATTGAAAATCTAGGTAGAAACAGGAGGCAGGAGGCAGATGTGGGAAAGGTCTGGACCAGGGATATGATAGACAATTTCTAGCCTTATAAATAGTACAGAGTCTCAAAAAAGCAACAGCCACAGCTCGTCCTCTATCGTTACTCCCAAGAGCGGACTCTCCCAGTCTCCCCACTACTAGGTTTCTACTCCCCTCCCCATTCCTGGAGCACCTCTCCCCATAGCTGGACAGACCTGGCTGTTGGGTCGCTGGAAGGTCTGCGAAGCTGAGGGCACACTGAAAAGACCTTAGACCCTAAGCTGAAATTGCATGTCTCCCCCCATTTCCTCCGGACATATGGACACCCCCTTCTTCCTCAAGCACGGAAACCTCTGGTGAGACCCCGATAAGGGAGTTGAGTCATGGCTACCCTCACTTTCAGGCTGGTCCTCAGTGGACATCCACATGGCTACAAGAGGGTGAGGGAGGAAAGGGAACTGAGCGAGTTGGGGGCGATGATAACACAGAACCAGGCCCCTGGAAGTATGGGGAGAAGCTATCCAATTCTTGTTCCGGCCTGAGAACTTTGCTCCCCTTTCTATCATGTTTTATGGAACAGCAACAATGCCCCCCCCCCCCCCGCCCGTGTCCCCCTCCCAGAGAACTCCTCCTCCCTCAAGACATTCCTGAGATACATTCCAGAGGAGTTGGGCAATTGTGGGGGGCGGGAATAGAGGACAGGAGGTCAAATCCCAGCAAGGAATGGAATGTAAATGTACTGGGGGTAAGGAATTTGGGGTACATAGAGAATACAGTCAGAGCAGGTACCCACAAAGGGAGCTGCAGAAAGACAGGGAGTTACAGAGAGGGACAAAGGGAGAGAGAAAGCTGAAGACAGAGTCAGAATGTAAGAGGGCTGGGGGAGTAACAGTCTGTTACCAAATTTGGCCTCTGAGTCTGTAACCGCTGAGAGGGAGGGGAGGGTTGTGGGTGAGACTGACATATCCGGCCTCAGGCTGCTGGAGGCTCATTTAGGGCTGGACTGGGCAGCTGAAGGGCTGGACCTGACTTCCCCCAGCACGACCCTTCCCCACCTACATCCAGATCCATGCATATTCATTCTCCCTAGATGTACCCCAGCCTATGCAGAGAGCTCTTTCCCACAAAGCTACTTACACAGTCTCTACCTACACATTATCTCAAACACACAGCCCTACACAGATCCATCACAACCACGTCATCTTCCCATGGACTCCACCCCACGCACACAGCTGGGACGTACAAATACACCTCTATCGGCAAGCACACAGCACTCGGCCCCAGCACCTCTCCTCTCATTATACAGACATTCTCCTTCCATCCATCCAGTGAGCATTTTCGAGGGCGTGTTATGGGAAGGCCTTGGGCCAAACTCTCAGTGGCGGGTAAGCCCTAGCCTCTGCCCTCAATGGGCTCCTGGTCAGCAGAGTGGATGAGCTACATACAAAGTTACAGAAGGCAGGATGTGGTAAGAACCAGGTGGTATGTGCTCACGGGAGAGATCCCTTTAGGTCAGGGAAGGGGGACTAAAATGTCTTCACGAAAAGTGTCATCTGAAGTTAGGATTTAAAAAAATAAAGATAATAAAAAATAACAATGATCTATCTTTTATTGACTATATGTCAATTTCTTTGTGTACATAATTTCATTTAATCCTTACAGCAACCCTGCAAGGTAGGTGTCGGTATTTCCATTGTTACAGATTAGGAAACTGAGGCTCAAAGAAGTTAAGCACTTGTTCAAGTGTTTAACTTGAACAAGTCACACAGCTAATAAGTCACACAAACGAATAAGTTGTGAAGCCAGAATCCAAACCCAGGTCTCTGACTCCGAAGCCCAAGCTCTCTCCACTATTCCAGCCAGCCGGAGATGAGTCAGGGGTGGCATTCCAGGCAGAGAGAATAGCATAAGCAAAGGTGGAGAAGCAGAAAATCACGGAGGGGCATTCAGGGAAGTGAGGAGGCAGGCTGGTTGAAGCACAGCGTACCTGCAAGTGAGCAGTGATGGGGAAGTCAAGGTTAGGGTGGAAAGGCAGGGGAGAACTCGGCAGGAGTATGCGGAATTTCACCTACCGGAGGGCAACAGGAGGCAAAGGGAGGCTTTGATCAGAGAAGGGGCATAATCAGAACTAAACTTTACGAAAATAACTCTGGCATCTACCTTGAAGATTGGTTGTAAAGACACTGCATTAGCACAAGTGGGAGGTAATGAAGCCAGAGTTAGAATGGTGGAGAGGAGGACATCACTCATTACAAATTTTAAGAGGTAGAACTGACAGGAGCTGATGACAGTCTGTCCTCAGGAACCAAGGCCCAAAGTCAGGCTGGGGTCCCATTGCTTCGCGTCATCAGTAGGCACTCAGAGTGGCTGGGAGAGCTTGAGTTTAGGCAAGGAACTGGGAAAGGGGGAATGAAAGGAGCAGATGGAGCTGAGAATGTGAAGATGAGGCTGCAGTTAGGGGATGTGGTTAGCAGCCAGGTAGGGGCAGAAGGGATGGGGTTAGTGACTCTATCAGGCTGGAAATGGGGAAGACAAAGTGTAAAGAAAGACTGGGAAGATAACAGTAGGAAAAATAGTCTATAGTTAGTCACTGGATCAGGCTGGGGGAAGAGGAAGAATATGTGGATGGTGGCTAAGACAGGGAATGATGGAGTGAGGTCAGAGGCCAAGTCAGGCTGCAAGAGGTTGAGAAGAGATGTGGTAAGTGGCTAAATTAGGCTACATTAGTGGGATGGGGGAGAGAGTGAAGGGACGTTGGCAGTGTCTAAGTAAAGATGGAGTTGAGGGGAATGGGATGCAGCCAGTGGCCGGGTCAGGCTGGGTAGGGGATAGTGTTGTGGTCAGTGGCAGGGTCAGGCTGGGAGTGAAATGGGGGTGTGGTCAGTGGCCTGGCTGGGCGTGGGATCAGCAAGATCCAGTTTCCTCTTTGGGTCTCATTTCCTCTTTTCTCTTGGGGCAGTGGGGGAAGGGGATCTATAACTAGACCAAGAAATTAAGGAGGCTTAGAATCAGGGAATGGCACATAGCAGGGACCGTAAAGACCTGGCAGTAGTGTTGGACTGGTGGTGGGGTATTCAGCAGATGACCTGGAGGTATGCACTTGAATGAGTGGGTGAAAATGGTGGGAGAGTGCTTTAAAATGATGGGAAAGCTCAGATTTGCACGAGAGAAGGATGTGCGGATTCAGGGGTGGGAAGGGAGGCAGAATTGACACTGAGAACGGATGGTAAGGTGAACAACACGGGAGCATTAAAGGCAAGGGAAGTATTCTGTAAGTGGGTAGGCCTGAAGGGTGTGAAATGCAGGGCCAGGGAGGAGAGTTGGAGGGGAAGGTTTAATATCCAGGGAATGAGGGAAGACGGAGGCAGTAGGGCTGAACTTTCAGAGGATTAAGCCATCCCCTTCTCCCATGGGAGCAGTTTCCTTGGTCTGCTTCCTCCTTAATCACCATCCCGTCTCCCCTAGGCAGTCCCCCACTTGTTACTAAGCCTTGTACACCTCCTGAGTCTCTAACCCTTTCCCACCTCCTATCTTTTAAACAGCATGGTCCAGGAACCCCTGCCCCTCAACTGTGGTGGTCACAGCAAGAGCCCTAGGCTTAGACAGTAGAATGAAGCTGGAATCCCAGATGCTTGCAATTCTAGCTGAAGCCCAGAACCCTTGCCTGAAATTAGTTTGTCATTTCTCTGGGCCAAAGAAGCCCCTGTGACTACAGAGGCATAAGAGCCCTCCCCGCAAAACAAGGGCATCTACTTACCGCCAATCTCTTAAATTTACCTGCCCGAGGTCAACCACCCTGACCTCAACTACAACACCGAGAACTGCCCGAGATTCCTAACATTAACCCTGACCCTAATTTGTCTCCTGATTCCCAGTACTGGCTTTGACACTCATCTCTTTCTTAGCACACACCTGAATCCAATCCAATCCCTGATCCCTAATTTTGATCTAATTTTTACCTTTAGCACCAAATCCCGACCTTAACCCTAAATCTTGACCCCTAAACCTAAAGCTCATTTGTCACTTGATTCCTGATTCACCCCTTCCGTTTATCCCTAATACTGACTATGCCAACCTTCTCTAATCCCTAAAACTGGACTTCTAACCTAGTTCCTGTTGGTGACCCTTAACCTGACCCTGAACTCTAACTTTGACTTATGTTGGCCATCCTAGAAAACAAAATAATGCTCTTAATCCAAACTTCACCTACACAAAACACACCTGACTCACGCTAATAAATCTAAATTTTAACCCCGGTTTTATAACTCCAAAAGCTAACCTTAACTCCTAAACCCAACTCCACCTAATCCGCAACTCACCCAATGTGTTCCTACTCACCCGCTATCAACTAACCTCAAAGCCGATCCCCGCCCTGCGCCACACTGCCATCCACTCCTCGCCCTCCCCCAAACTCATCTGCTCCCAGGAAGGGCCTGGCTCCTGAAAAACGGCCTATTTAACTCCGAGCACGGAGATACACTGGACGCTGATCTCTCCAACAGGACCCGAAACAGACGCAGAAGAGTCAGCGGCCCCGCCCGCCCACCCGCCTCCCGGACCTGGCCTCGCAGCCCCACCCTGAAGCCCCAGCTCGCCCGGTCCTCCCTACCTGCGCTGCCCGGCTCTGTGCCCCGCCCGCTGGTCCGCTAACCCTCTCGTTCTCCGGGTGGCTCTCAGGCTCCGGCCTCGCCCTCTCTTCGACACTGTCTCGGCCACTTCCGTCCCGGGAACGTCCCCCACCCGCGGGCGGCGCCCTGGGCCCGCGCTCTATGGTCGCGGGGGCTGCAGGAAGCTGCTCTGGCTCCAGCTCTCGATGCTCGGGAGCCCGCCGACTACCGGCAGCCCCTCCTCGGCAGGAAGCGAGGGTGCGGCGCAGCCAGAGAAGGCGCCCGAACTGCGCCGGAGTTCCCTTTTAGGCTCTAATCCTTCCTTCTTCTAGCCCGGGGAGAAGGCGGGGTCGGTTCCCCAGAATGCCCGCCCCCAGGGAGTGAGGGGGTGGCAGGCACGTACCCTCTATTTGCATAGCGCCCGGGACGTGGCGCGCACCGACGCCGCTTCCGCGTCGGGGGGAACTCCAAGTCCCGGAATGCCTCTCGGGTAGGTGCGTCACTTGTGTTGTGTTGGAAGTTGCGGGGAATCGAGGCTGGGAGGCGGGTCCGTTTTCAGAGAGCCTGCTAGCAGCTAAGAGGAAAACCCCGCTGAGGAGCCTATAGGTGGGGTCGACTGACGGTCCGGGTCGCGCGTAGGGTTGGGGATTGGGGCCGGGTGGAGGGGTGAACTCCTGCGTTTCTGCACATCCTTTCCGTAGATGTCTCATATGGAGCTGGCGTTGGACCCGGGTGACCATGACCTGCTGGGCTTTTTGCTAGAGGAAAGCGGAGGTTTGGTGGCGGCGCCCGATGAGGCCTTGGAGGCTCCGCTGGGTTGGGAGCTGCCACTTTTTGAGGTGGGTAGGGGTCTGAGTCGGGGAGGCCCGGGGCCGGTTGTGGGGTGTGTCCCTGAGGCAGTGGGAGGTGATAGGTTAAAGCCTGTTAATCTGAACCCTATGCAGGCTCTGAGCAATTGGGACGTAGAGGATTTCCTGAGCTGCCTGCCGAGTCCCCCAGCATCGTTGACCGTTTTCAGCAATTCTAACCCCTGTCTTGTCCACCATGATCACACCTATTCTCTCTCACGGGAGCATGTCTCCATAGATCTAGGTAAGTCTGTAATAAGTGAAGTTTTGGGGGAGGAGAGGACTCACGGGCCTGGCTATTCATACTTTCCCTTTTTCAGATACTGAGAGATATGGAGAAGAGGGGGCTCAGATGACTCCATTGCATGTGGAGGAGCCGGCAGAGCAGGTACTTGACTTGATTTACAGGAGGATTATTCCCCGCATTGCACGGGTTGGGGCAGGATTCCCCATTCGTTTCTGACATCCCTTTGCCACTCTGCTGCCCACCTCTCAGGAACCCCAGGAGATTGCTAGGCTAATACTGACTGAGGAGGAGAAGAGGCTCTTGGAGAAGGAGGGGCTTACCCTGCCTGGGACGCTTCCTCTTACTAAGGTAAGACTTCCATTGGAGGAGGGTTGTGAGTCCCAAGTAGGCCAGTTCTGTTAATTTTATATCAGTAACTTGAAAAAGAACTGAGGTGAGAGATTAGCACATTTGTTGTTACTAGGAAGCTGGAGCATGTAGTTAGTGTGCTGGGTGCAAGGGCAGATGGTGGTTTTGCAGGGCTTGTACAAAGTTTGGTGTGCTTTTTAAGTAAAAATTCAGAATTATCAAGGTAATATTAGTAAAGGGATTTGGAAAGAACTGTGCAAGCATGGGTCCCTGACACTTATATTTCACTGGTTTAGCACTAATCTACCTATAGTTGAATAGTAGAATTAAGTATTAAGGTTCATCAAGGCTGGATTGAGTAGTATAACAAGAATAAGTGTAAAATCCCGATTTTCAAGCAGTGAGTGGTGGCTTCACATGCACAGCATTGTGATACTGTGATGAAATCAATGTTCATTAACAGAAAGGTTAAAAGAATTTTAAGTTCTTAAAAGTACAAGTTGAGGGAATTCCTTGGCAGTCCAGTGGTTAGGACTCTGTGCTTTCACTGCTGAGGGCCAGGGTTCAATCCCTGGTCAGGGAACTAAGATTCCACAAGCTGTGAAAAAAGAAAAGTACAGGTTGAGTCAACAGTGTGATATGGCTACTAACAAAGTGAATGGAGTTTGGAAGCTGTATCGTCGGATACCAGTAAACTAACAGTGTTGCTGCTAGAAGGGCAGTAACCATCTTGCTCTCCTTTTTACTGGCCAGAAAGCATCTTAGTGTCCAGTTTTGAGCCCCGATCTTTTACAGATATTAAGAGGATGCAGTCCATCCTGCGAAGAGTAGATAAGATGATGAGTTGTTTTTTGCCCAGTTTTTTTTAAACTCTGAATAAATGTCAAGTGCTTTTAAATAGCTAAAGACCTTTGTTCTATTACAGCCCCAGAGATCAGGTGCTAGGTAAGTCTAATAGGTAGAAATAATAGAGGCAGATGTTGGCTCACAATAAGGAAGTTTTTTTTTAGTTAATAAAATTGTTACAGTGGCTTGGCTTGTGAGGGCATTAACAACTGGTCCTCAGAGGCACTCAGACAGAAGCAGAGTGCCTGTTGGTCAGGGAAGCTGTAGAAGGAATTTCCACATTGGGAAGATCGAACTCAGTTGCCTTCAAACTCTTTGGTCTAATGTTCCTCGGATGATACCCCTTTTCCTGTCTTCTCTCAGATGGAGGAACAAGTTCTGAAACGAGTGCGGAGGAAGATTCGAAACAAAAAGTCTGCTCAAGAGAGCCGCAGAAAGAAGAAGGTGTATGTGGGGCGTTTAGAGAGCAGGTATAAAAGGGAGCGGAACTCGGGGGTGGAGAGAACAGAGGTAATTGGAAGTGTTAGGTTTTTTAAGGGTGGATACAGGCCATGCCCCCACATCCCTGTTATTCCTCCAGGGTTCTGAAATACACAGCCCAGAATCTGGAGCTACAGAACAAAGTACAGCTCCTGGAGGAGGAGAATCTGTAAGCAACTCTTCGACATCAGTCCTTTCTCATCCCTCCCATTTAATACTGTCTCAGTCTTTCTCTTGCTCCACACTTGATTTCTAATTAGGCAGCTCCCACGTGTAAGGTCTGGTGCTTGGCCTTTAGTGGGTCTCTGATTCTAAGAAGCTCATAGTAGCAGGGAATAAATTTGCAAGTAACTGTGGATAAGTATCAAGAAGGAGAAAGGAGGGAATAAGAAAGACCTCATGTGGCGGATGGCATTTGATAGTAGATAGGATTCTGGGGTGGAGGTGTGGGGAGCATTCTAGGCAGAGAGAACACAGCATAGTCCAGTCTGGCTGGAACCCTAACACGGGTGAGTTGGGCTGGAAGGTAGAGAACGTATAATCCCTAGTGAGGATTGTGTGCAGAGCCGATCAGGCAGTGTAGAACCACTGAAGGGGTTTGCAGAAGGAGTTTAAATCAGGGCAGAGACGTGTGTGTTTGTTTTAGTGAGGTCAGGCATTTTGTTCACAGAGAGGAAGAGATCACTTGCAAAAATAGGTCCAAAAGTAAGAGAGGATCCAGTGCACAGGTGGAGGGGATGAACTTAACAGGAGGGTTTTGTTGTATGTCAGGGTGCCAGGCCAGGGCCTGCTGTCTGTCCCCTCTCTTCCTCTAGGTCCCTTTTGGATCAGCTGAGGAGACTCCAGGCCATGATGATTCAGACAGCAAACAAAGCCAGCAGCGGCAGCACCTGTGTCTTGGTGAGGATGGTGATGGAAGGAGAGATTCTCTTCTCAGGTGGCACGGATAGGGGTGCAATGCAAAGCCCTTCTTCATCTCGTTTCTCCTGCACTCTAGGTCCTGCTGTTCTCTTTCTGTCTCCTTTTCGTACCTGTGATGTACTCGTCGGACACAAGGGGGAGTCTGCCAGCTGAGCGTGGAGGTGAGATCCTTGAGGATACCATTAAGGAAGGGCTAGGGGAGAAGCCCAGCCTGCCCTGAACGGCATTTGTCTCCTCAGTGTTGTCCCGCCAGCTTCGTGCCCTCCCCAGCGAGGACCCTCCCCAGCTGGAGCTGCCTGCCCTGCAGTCAGAGGTACCAAAAGACAGCTTGGACCATGAGCTCCAGGCTCCTAGCAATTCTTGCTGCCTCTTCTATCACATGCCTCAAGCTCCTAGCACAGAGCCTCCCCTGAAGTTAACACTGCCTGACAGTTTCTCAGCGTCCTCCTGCCCAGGTCCCATCTCTCCCCTGCATGCAAATCTCACAAGTGAGGGAGGATGGCTCTCTACCCACAGCTCCACGTCTGTTATCTTGCCGGGCAGATATTCAGGCTAGGTGTGAGGATGTGGGGGCCTCAGTCATGGTCTGCAGCCCCCAGTCTGTGTTCAGAGGAAAAGGGACGGGAGGGGGCTCGCCTCAGGTCCTGGTGCCCTGTCAGGAAGCCTGAGGACTCAAACACACCACACTTACTGGCTTTCTGGGTCTTTTATTTGTACCCATGTATGTCTGTCACCCCATGAATGGGCCTGGGGGAATCAACTGACCTCCTTGAACACTTCATGCAGTGAGGGGATGGGGTGAAGAAAGAAATAAATAAGTGATTCTGACGCATGGGTCACCCTCAACCCCTCTTTACTGGCGCGGTTGGGTGGGGAGAAGGGAGGGCATGATTGTCCTGGTGGCTCAGGGCTGCAGGAGAGTGGGGGTGGGTGTGGAGGAGGAGGAAGGGCCAGGCTGAAGGCTGGGCTGTTAGCGCCTCCTTCCACAGTTCACGAGGCGCACTCTGGGCTTGGGTTTGCCACAGCTTCCTTTGGTCCAAGTTTGGGCCTGGTGCTCAGTCCCGTGTCCTGTTTGGCGATTGGCCCAGGGGCCTTTTTATGCTGCTGCTGCTGCAGGGCCAGCTGCATGGCCCAGATGCTCAGCGGCCGCATGTAGGCCAGCGAGCGGAACACCTGCTGCTGGCAGTACGCCTCAGGCGTCTGGAAGGCCAGGCCCAGGCGTTCCCACACAGTACGGTAGCAGCCTTCAGCTGTCCGGAAGCCCTCCCAAGTCAGGCCCTGTCGGGAGAGATGGCAGTCATATTACTTGGCAACCTCTGAGTAGCTATTTCAGCTGGACAGATGGAGAGAATAGGGTCTGTGCCCTCAGGGAGTTCCCAGCCAGTGGGGGAGATAAACTTGACTCACAGGCAGAAGCCTGAAGGCAGGAGATAGAATGCATGCCAGGGAAAAGGGGGAGGCTCTCTGGATGGATAAGATGACATTGAATCAGGCTGTACATAAGTTTGATGGCTGAGGAAGTTTGCTAGGCCAAGGTACAGATTGCAGAGAGTTGGGGAAGGGAGTGAATTACCTCTTGGATCATGGTGGCTGCCAGCCCGTAGACCACACCCACCCAGACTTCATCAGACTGGACACTGGATCTATCAGGAACACCATGGGGCTGCATTCCATTCACAGCCCCCATGGCCCCTCCTGCAAAGCCCTGGACATTGAATTCAAAGATAGTTTGGAGAGCACGGACCACATGTGGGGTAGGAAATACCTAATGGGGCAAGGGAAGAAACACAGTCTCTTAAACTTGGTTCCCACCTCCAGGAAAAACCCTTACCTTTCTCTCCGGTTCCTCCTCCTAGTCTCTCACCTCACTGTCTCCTTCTCCTAGGCCACTGGCCCTCAGGAACCACTGGCCAGCACACTGGTCAGACATGATGCTATAGGACTGAGGCTGAGAGCTGCAGTCATAGTTGTAATAGCGGCCTGGAGAAGGGGAAGGACAAAGTAGGGCTCCTTGCCTCCCCAGAGCTGCCTTAAGATTCTTTAGGATCCCCCAACTCACCATTCCACAGCAGTCTCTCATAGGCTTCTTGGCCCCGGCTAAGGATGGAAGAAAATTTATCCTGGACCTCCCGTGCCCCACACAGAGCAGCCATCTTGACCATCACAGCCACAGCTGCCAGCCACAGTCCTCCACAGTAAGCACTGATCAGAGACACAGGTTCAGGGATTAGCCTGGCAGCTCTAGCCACTCCCATGTAGAAATAATAGGCAGTCACTCGTCCTTAAGTCCACAATCCCTTGATGCTCAGTTCCCCACCTCAGGCCCCTGGAAATCCCTACCCCCCAACCTGGGGCCTGTGGTGACCCATCCATCATAGGTTTGGTCTGCATAGCCTCCATTCTCAATGAGTCCATCTTGGTCCTTGTCAAACTTCATTTCAGACTCCATCACGGCCTAGAGAGGGACCAAGATACTGAAGACCTAGATGCTAAGAAAAGACAACAGTAGCCAGCCGGGCTCTCCCCAAACACCAGGCAGCATGCCCCTGGCATGACCACTGCACATGCATCCCTTACCAGACACACAGGCCACATGTCCCTCAGGAAGCAGTGGTCACCCGTCAGGTAATAGTCCCGATAAACCTGCAGCACAAACTTCAGGTTCAGGTCCTTCCAGTCCGCAGTATCATGGACCACATATGCATTGACCCGGAGCCATGGCTCATCATCTGGGGAGGGGAGAAAACCTGTTTCATCTGCACTGCAGGGTAGGGTAGAGGGTGCAAAAATCGAGGAAGAGAAGCTCACTTGTGGTGGAGGGACTTTTACCTGGATCCCCAACATCATGAGGCACGACGTTCCTCCTTTTCACAGGTGCTATTATCCCACTCATCAGGTACTGTTGCTGTGCCAGATCCTCCCTGAGAGTGGCCAGAGCTGGGGGAGCAGATACACAAGCGGGGGGCGCGGGGCAGGGAATGGGTAGGCTTGGGGTAGGGCACAGAACTGTGTGTGTATGACTCCAGAGGGGAACCAATACGCAGGATCCACATTATGTTTGGGTGGAAGAGGCAGTGTGAGGGACCACAAAGGTTCAGGGGCGTGGGGAGCTAAGAGGGCGGAAGAGGCACAAAAGGGACCCTCACCCATGTCATACTGCAGGCTGAGCTCGAGTTTGGGCCAGAGCATGACGAGGGCAAAGGAAGCGTAAAAGTGGACATCATATGTGTTGTACATGCGATATTCCTGGCCTGGAGAAATGAAGGAGACACACTGTTGCCAGGATTCCTGCTGATCCTTCATACTGCCCTGCCTAGCTGCTCCTCTAGCATTGGGGGTGGGGCACTGTCACACTCCATACCTGACACTTACCCCTCATCCCAACCAGTACCCTGGGATAGGCAAAACCCATCATCCCGCCTGGGGGCAGGGCACCAACTGGCCTCATGGATATGGCCTGCCATACTGCGTACACCAGCGGCCCATACCTTCAAGGTAGCCGAATCGACCATACTCTCGTAGGAGGGGGCGGAGCTGACACATGCTCCCCACCGGCTCCTCTCGTAGGCAGTCCTCAGGAACTTCCAGCCATACTGTGCCCCCATCAGCCAGGAAGTATAGTTCATTGAACAGCGCAGATTTGTACCAGGCAGGCAAGGATCTGGGGAGTCAGGAGGAGGGAACAGTCCAGTGAGTGTGGACCTCCCAGGAAAGGACGGATTCTGGGGTTCAGCAGAGTAGGGGTCCCAAGTGAATCCCAGCCCAACTCTGCTGACTTTGGTGGGTGGAGACTGAATCAAGGAGTCCCAGTTGAGGTGTGAGTGCCTGGGAGAAAGGCAAGAGGTGGGCCCCGTTGGCACCTGTCATCCAATACCGGGCTCTGCCAAGCCGAGATCCTCTCTTCCCATTCTGCGTATCTGCACAGTGCATAGTGGCTAAGGGTGGGTGCTGCATCACCATCTGGGCCAAAGAACCTTGTGTACCGCCTGGGGTGGAGAGAAAGGGGAGGGATGAGAATGTGGGCTCCAGCTCAGAGCCCCAGCACCACGGACCCTGTGCGCTCTCATTCCCATCACCTGTAGTAGACCTGGCCCTTTGCTCCAAACATGATTCTGGGCATGTCCCAAGCCAGTGAGAACTCCAAGCGGCACTGGCCTCGAGGTGGCAGCTTGCCCATAACACACACTGCCCCAGCGATGCCTACTCCTTTCTGCGAGGGGAGGCTTTGGCCTGAGAGAAGCGCAAGATGAATCAGTACAGGCACCCCCTTCAGCCGCAGGGGTCCCTAACATGGGACTAAAGCCTGCTTATTACCAGGCCTCCCACCCCTGCTCCCAAGACAGGGACAACCTCTCTTCCCACCACCTCCCTGTCAGACCCCCCATTACCAGCGAGGGAGTCCAGCTGTCCATCCTGAAGTAGATCCTGCCACACCTGCTGCCCAGTGCTGTCAGGGTCAAAGGCTGTGAGGTGGGTTACCATGGTATCTGCCTGTTAAGGGGCCAAAGACTCTGTGAGGAGAAACTCCACAGGTACGCTGGCTCCTGACTAACTCCCCTGAATATATTCCCGCCTCCAAGTTCCAGAGGCTAGGGTGGTGAGGGTGGGACTCAGGAGGTGAGGAAGTGAAGAGACCATGGTGGCATGGGGGCTGGGCTAGGGCCAGGCTGAGAGTAGGGGTTCAGAGGCTATGGTATGGGGCAGCCTCCTCCATACCGTGAGTCGTGCAGCCACAGCCATCGTGTAGGGATTTGGAGGGGTTGGATGATGCAGAAGCAGCCCCTGTACAGTCTCCCCATCACGCTCCAGACAGAAGGGCTCATTCCACAACCCCCCCGGGGCATCGTCTTCACCCCCCAGTCCATTCCGCATGGAGAACATGATGGACACGTCCAGGGCTTCATCCCCTTCATTTTCCACATCCCACACAAAGACTCCTACAGGCAGGCTGCTGTCCTGGGAGCAGAAGATCAGACTCAGATGGTCCCAGCGTATCCCTTCTGGCCCCACTCCCCAGGATCAGTCCTTGGCACCGATGATCTGACTCAAATACCCGGCAATATACTCTATCTTCCACTTGCATCTCCCCATATTGCCTGGCAGGCTGTCTGCCAGGAGACAGAAGACCAATTGGGTGGTGGTCCTGGGAAACCAGCATGATGTTCACTCTCCACCCCCTCTTGCATAGGTCATGGAACTTCCAGGAGAGACAGATCCTGGGGAAGGGAGAGCAATGGAGGAAACACAGAAGGGGAGCCTCACCTGGTAGTCATGGGGCAAGATGGGTGTGATCTGGCGGCAGGTGAGGGTGACATTTTGGCCAGGAAGCTGATAGACAGTCCAGGCTCGGGGATACAGGGCGTGGTAGAATGCAAAGTACCCACACAGGCCCCAGTTCCAGCTCTGCAGGACACTCGGGCGCTCCACAGACAGGACTTGCTGGTACACAGTCTGCCCTTTCCGGCGCAAACACACTGTGAACTAAACCAAGAAGGTACATGGGCTGGAACGGGGTAACCCACAGGTACCTCAAACAAGTCTCCCTCTCCTCAGAGTAGCTCCTGCCCTGCCAGAGCCCGCAGTGGCGACCAACGCACCACAGCCTCACTCATCCCCCAGGCCTTCCCCCCCAGGCTCGGAGTGACCACCGAGTCGTGCCTCCCCCATCTATCTCCCTTCACTAATGTGGTCTTAGTGCCCTAAGCCAGGCCCTCACCATCTCTGCTTTTACTCTTCTGCCTCTTCTGAAATTTGGATTTCAGACTGACCTTTCTTACAGAGAAATCAAGATATGTTAGTCTGTGTTTATAATGTTTCAGTGACTCCCCGTGGCCCTCAGGCTAAAGTCTAAACTCATCTACCTGGCTTTCAGGGTCCTTCTTGATGTGGCCTCTCCCCGCCCATCAGACTCATTACCTGTTCGAGCCCTTATATTCTGCTCATATCAAATACTGTTCCCTGAGAGCACTACATTTCCTCCTCCACGCTTTTGCTCATGTTCATGCTCCATTTGGTAAAACCCCTCATCCTTCAAGGCCTAGGTCAAATGCCATCTCCTCTCCTCAAGCAGTGAGTCATTCTGCTGTGTGTCCCCCTACCCCTCTAGTCTAGCATGTTATAATGTGCTCACATTCTGACTCCCTGACTCCTCTGGAAGGAGGGCTATGAGGGATTAATATCTCTTCCTTGGTTCAAAGTATGCCTGATATCTTTAATGTATATATGCCTGTTATATTTAGTGTATATATCAAATAATTTTTTTATGTTGTTGGAATAGTAGGTAATGGTTAAGACCACAGGTTTTTAACCGCAGAGAAAACTGGTTCTGAATCCCTGTGCTTCCATTTACCAACCACGTGACCTTGGGCACGTTACTAAATCTCTTTGAATCTTAGTTTCCTCATGTGTAAAATGGGCCTAATAATGGTACTTCCCTTGTAGGATTGTCTTTAAATATTAAATATTATACAAAAGAGTCACAAGGCTGGAAGACATTCCCCCGGGATACCTCAGGGATGAGCCACAGAGGAAGCCTGGGCCATTGGGCAAGGCTGGTAAACCTGAACTAGGAAGGGCATTATCATTAACAGGACTCAAGGTCTGCTAGTCATTTCTCCTTTGAAGATAAGCTGAAAGCTGGAGGCCTCCCTCAGACAGGAAATAGGAACTTGGTGGACAACTCAACATGGGAGGGCACTAGAGAGATATGATGAAAGGTGGACCACATGCCTCTGGCAATCAAAGGCCTTCATCACTCCTTGATGAAGGAACACAGCGAAAAGAAGTGAAGCTTCAGAAAAGGGAAGAAGTCTGGAGATCTATGCCTGGGAGAGGGGCTTCCCAGGCCCCCAGCCAGAGAGACCTCCAGAGGAGTGACCACCAGCAGAGAAGCTGGCCTCTGGCTGAAGCCTGGCAAATCAGGGCGAGCAGTGGGCGCTCTGCATCCTGTCCTCCTGTGCATTTGTAGACTGTTGGTTTGTTTTCCCTTCTGATCTTTCAACCAGGTTAAGTGATCCTGGAATTCTCTGACTCTCTGTGGCTGCGTACTGGCTCAGCTAGTGGAACTGGGGCAGCAAAGTAGGTAGGAGGCATTTACTAGAAAAATGAAGGGCACAGGGGTACCTTTTTTCTTTCAGGAAATGTGTGCTCTGAGTGTCTCGTTCCTATAGTACATCCTAGCACAGGGCTGGGCACACAGAAAGCATCCTGAAAGTACTTACTGGACTGAATCATGTACATCTCTAATTGCCACATCCTACACTAGCAAAGAGACCCTTCCTGGCCTGGGAAGTACTGCCTGGACCTCTCCTCCACCTCCTGGCTCTTACTTGATCAGCAATGACTGTTTGGTGCTGGTACATTCCAGGATTAAGCTGCCAACGACAGAACTGGCCTCTCCAGCCTCGGGTGATAGTGCCTCCCCCAATGCCACCCAAGGGACAACCTAGAGAAAGAATCAGGATGGTTAGTGGGGCATGAGAGAGGAAAACGAGCCCATTTCTCACTTTCTAGACTATAAAGATGGATTCCTCTAAACACCATGGGGATATCAAATCGACACATTGTACATTTTAAACTTACACAATGTTATATGTCAGTTATATCTCAATAAAGCTGGGGAAAAAACCCTAGGGGATGGGTCAGAGCAACTTAAATAAGCTGAAAGCCTCTCTGCCTAGCTCTGCAGTAGGCCTGGACGCTGGGCCCTCTGTGACTGGGGAGAGCTGGAGTGAGGCTCACCATAGATCTGTCTCAGGGGCACAGAGTTGATGAGGTCGATGAAAGGTGTCTTCTTCTCCACCTGGGTCTTCCGGTACCACCACTGCAAGTACCTAAGGAGCAAGGGGCAGTGTGAGTGGAGGGGCGGCGGGCGGCAGTCACCGGCCTCTCTTTGGACACCCAGCTGTGACTTCCCATTAAATGTCCCGAGGACCCATCGCCTTCACTTCCAAACCTCTCCTACTCTCAACATCTCTACAATTCAAGGTCCTCTCATCTTCCCAGTCACCCCAGGTCACAGTATGTGACTGTCTTTGTTTCTCCTCTCTACTCTCCTTAGAAGGAACTTTCTGATCTTTTCACACCACTAACTCCACCACCACTGCTTTAATTTACTCCAGGAACTTTCCAGTTATGGTTTCCTGATTTATAATCACTCCCACCCCACATACAGGCATAGGCTGCTGCGATAACTTTCTTCTTTTTAAAATGATGATTTTTCTTCCTGATTATGAAAGGTGAAAATTTGGAGAATGCACTAGGTGGAAGGTGAAAAAAATCCCACCTATATACAACCAGTGTTTACATTTGGGGGCATTTCCTTTTAAGTCTTTTTCTTTTTTTTTTTCTTTTTCTTTTAAGTTCAGCATTTAAACTATAAGCTTTCTAATTTTGCTCTCTCATAATATCCCAGTAAAGCGTTCTAAAAACCCCAACATTTTCCTGGTCTTATCACAGCTCTGTATCCAATAGGCAAAAGATTCTGTTTGGGATTCAAGGCTTTGACATCTCTCTCAAGTCTATTTTCTAATCTTCCTTCCTACAAATTCCCATTCAGAGTGGGTCCTCATTAAGCAACCCCTGCCCTGCCAAACTCTCTCCCAATTCCACTCTTCTCCCTCACCAGCTAGTTTATACACATTGTTCAAGCACACCACTTGTAACCATGTAATTGGGTAACCCCGCTGAGGCTTAGTTTCCTCATCTACAAAATGGGGATACCTATTGCCCTTCCTACCTCAAGGAATGGTTGGAAGGGCAAATGGCACAGTAGATAGGAAAGCCACAAAGTGGAATATCTGTGCATACACTGTCTCAGCTCCCAGTAAGACACTGTCCTGTTATTTTAGTGTTCCTCATGTGAGTCTGACATACTTTTAAGTTTCTTGGGGAAAGGGACAGTGACAAAGACTAGTTGATTATTACCCACAGCTTCAAGCACAGGGCAGGGCACATGGTCTGCAGTCAGTAACTATTTGCTGAATTTACAAAGAACGTATGTACAGACAATGGGGCATAAGAGAAATGAACAGGGACAGGAGCAACGGGAGGGAAAATCTGACTAAAGAACAGGGAGGGTACATTCTGGGGGTGAGAGGAGAGGGAGGGAAGACGAAGGATGGGATGATTGGAAGGCAGATCTTCCTTGCCAGCTTAGAGGAAACTGGACTTTGAAACTGGAGGCCACAAAGGATTGGTGAAGGGAGGGAGGGCACAGCGCCGGATTAGGGCAGTGAGGGAGAAATGCAAGATATGAAGATAGGCAGAACAAAGGAGTATCAGGCGCAGAACAAGCACTCAATACATATTTACTGAATGAATGGATTCTGGCTGAAAGGGAGAGCAACCAAAGTTGAGTTCTTACCGCTCCAAGGCCAAGAGAACTCTGTCTTGCTGGAGCTCCTAATCACAGTACCCACCCCCAGTTCAGCTTCCTCTCAGAGCCCACCTTTCTCTCACTCCACTTAGCTGCTGGCCATTCCTGACCTATTTGGCCTTTTCCATAATTTCAGCCCCCACTTAAGAATAATCATTCAGAATTCTTCTTTGTCTCACCCCTGCTTTCTCCTCAATGCAGGACCTCATCTCATTCCAAAACCCCTGTGTCAGTGATCCCCACCCTGTCCTGGGATGCAGAGCCAAGTCCAGGGGGCTGAACACAGCTTCAGGCCTCTGTGATTTGGCTCATACTTAGGGACTGGGGGGTAGGATGCCTACAGATGGGTTCTTGACCTCCACGTCCCCACCACATGCACCCCAATGTGCTGCTCTCAGTACCCCAGCCCTAGATCCTATTTTGACCCAAAGCCTTTTGGGGTCAAAACTAGGCCGGGTCAATTTCAGAAGCAGCCTGGAGGGATTATTTTTGTCTGGTACAGGCCACCCAGGGGAGCTGGCAAAGAAGTCAGATACCCAGGCAGCCACAGGCCCTTCCCACTGCCTAGGGCTTGGGTTAGGTACACGGGCTCCCCACCCCAGCCCCAGAGCACTGACTGTGGAAGAGAAGGAGCCCCTATTTAAGAGGTTGCCAGGCCTGGGTTTCCCGAACTTTAAGCCTCCCTCCCCAGCTCTGTGTTTACTGTGTGGACTGACTCAGGATGACCTCTGGGTGATGCTTTCTGTTCTCACATCCACCTGCTCCTGTTAATAGGTCTTGGCCCCATCACTAGTCCTTGAATTCAGTGGGGATCTAGAGGAATCTGGAGGAGTTCTACAGCCCAGGATAAGCTCTTGGAGTGTCTGCCACCCTTGTGTAGGGGGAGACCAGGAAATGCTCTGGAAGATTATTACTAAGCTCTGGGGACACCTAAGGCAGTGCCTCTCTGGTCAAAGGTCTTTGCTTTTTATATAACGGGCCATCTATTCTGGAATAGAGTGAACAGCACCTCTTATCGCTCTCTCCTTATGATTGAGAGCAGGAAGGCTCTCACCCTTTCCCTGGAGCCAAAGCTTGAGGAAAGAAGCTGATGGGTGTTGGGACTATTAAATGCTGTGCCTAAAAAAGGTTCAATGAATACTCCAGCTGCTCAGGAGAATCTGGGGCTGAGAAATCCCACCCCCTCCCCAGAAAACAACATTGTATCAGTACCACAGCTGCCAGAGTATCCCTTCCTACCTTGTCACAAAGTACAGCTAATCCCAAAGAGCAATCTCTGGAAAAGAGCGTGTATGTGAGAGGGAGCCTAAATGACTACAAGGCCCAAATGCTCCTGCTCTTTCTTGCTAAAAAGACAAGTTACTGGAAGGAAGGGGGTTGCAAAGAGATGTGACCTGGTCTCACCCTCCAAAACCATGGGCTTAAGAATTACGTTGGGAATGGGGGCCACCTGACTAGGACAAGGTATCCACCTATTTCTCACCCTTTCCTGCCGCTGCTGGAACAAAGTGAGGTATAATAAGGTAGTCTAGGCAATGGGATCTACTCACCTCAAGCCCATGCCCAAATGCTTCATTAGGTTGCTTAGCGAGACATTGTTGGCATTAAAGGGTTTCCTCTTCTCTGCAAACTCGTGAGCCAAGCAGATGCGCCAGCCAAAGGGAGGCACCTGGCAGCCCTTGGCTTTACCCTCATAGGAAGCCATCAGCGGCCCAAAGTCCTGCGGATTGCTGTAGCCCTGCTCATTCTGGGGTTGACTGTCTTCAGGGTTCTGGCAGTCTGTAACCTGCACAGCCTCAGTGCCTCCAGTATTTTCAGGGCAATAAGCCCGTGGATCCCCTTTGGCACAGCTGGTCTCTTCCGAGGCTGGGACTCCGGTTCTCATATTCCCTGGATTCTGGGTCCCCACGACCTCGGTGGTCTCGGTTCCCGAGCTTTCTGGTACAAAGTATCTGGCCAGCCAAGCCCAGATGTGGGCGCGGATTGTTGTTAGGTGTTCTCTCGGAGGGCCGGCCTCTGGGGAAAGCTGAGGTGAGCTGGTGTCTCCGTGGAGCCGGGGAGCTGTTGCTGCTGCTGCGGTGGCGGCGACAGCAATAAAGCCGCCACGGTCTCCCCCTCGGTCCTCTCTCTGGGTCCTGGGCGGGAAGGATCGGGTCTCGACGTCATTGGGCCGCGGTGATTAGCTGGCCCTGCCAAAGGGCGACTGGGCCCGCGGAGAGGGGAGGAGCCCTAGGGACCAGCCCGCCAGGCACCGCCCCCGGGGCCGGCCTGGGAGCTCGCGGCAGCACCGGTCCAGTCCCTGGGTCGTGGCACCAGGCCCCCCCAGGAGTGGGCGCCGGGTCCCGCCGGCCGGTATCCGGGACGGCGCTCGTACCCGGGTGCCAGCCCGTGGGAAGGTGACCCAGGGTAGCGGGACCACTCGAGCCCCTTCCGGCCCTGCCGGCCCGGCGCTTCCGGCCGGAAGGGGCTCCGAGGGGGAAGAGGTTGGGGGGGGGGGGGGAGGGAAGTCCCGCCTCTGCCGCGGCCGCAGCCACGCACTAGGTCCCGGCCCGGTGGGGCGGGCGACCGAGGGCCTCGGTGCACCGAGCCCCCAGTTTCGACCGTGCGAGGTGTCCGGGCTAGGGGCGCGAGCTGCCGGGCGGCCGTGGCCCTGGGCTGGGACGTGGAACCACGAGGGAAGGGGGCGGAGGCGGCCTGGGGGTCCCGGCGGGGTAGGGGGAATATTCGGCGCTGAGCGGGGCTGGGGGCTGGGATCCAGAGCGACTCCCTCTCTCTCCGCAGTGCCGAGTCAGCTGCCGCCATACCTCCCTTCCGCCTTCCCGCATCCCAAATCTGGGCGCTTCCCTCTGACACCCTGGTGCTGAACGTCCATTCCCCGGGTCCTCACCCCCAGGCTCACCTGAGACACCCCTCCGGGCCGTGGTACTGACCTCTGATACCCCTTGTTTCCTTCTAGATCCGATTCCGGAGCTGCCATGATTGAAGTGGTAGCAGAGCTCAGCAGAGGTCCTGTGTTTCTGGCAGGGGAGACGCTGGAGTGTGTGGTGACCGTCACCAACCCCCTGCCCCCCACGGCCACTTCTGCATCCAGGTGGGGGTGCCGGTACTGAAGAAGGTGGTCCTTCTGGGAGGAAGTCTGGTATCTATAGTGCTGAGCCAGAGCTCAGGTTGTCCTGTGACTACAGCACCACCTTCTTGCTCATTGTGATCTCATTGTAGGAAAGGCTATTTAACATTTAAGATGTGGGTGACATAGCCCACCACTCTCCTCTCCTCTCTCCTCCCCCACTCCTCCTTTTACCCAGTATACTTCTCTTTGTTTAATGGTTTCTCTTTGGGGTTCTGGATTCTCTGATCCAGAGGACAGCCGCCTCACTGTGTTGGTCTTCTCAGTGTGGTACGGAGTTTGGGGGAGCATTTGTGAGGTCAGGAACTGCCCTCTGATGTCCTCTTTTCCTCCTCCCACAGTGAGGCTCTGGCATGGGCCAGTGCCCAAATCCACTGCCAGTTCCATGCCAGTGAGAGTCGAGTAGCACTGCCTCCCCCTGACTCCAGTCAGCCAGATGTCCAGCCTGAGAGCCAGACTGTCTTTCTACCACACCGAGGTTAGAGATGGGGCATTTGCCTTTGGAGGGGGATGGAATCATTGTTACCCAAGGGTGAAATTGTCAGATTGTTCTGGTGGGTCATTATAGTCTCTGTTGCACTGGGGATGTGGAAGAGTGTAGTTATTGCTTTGGCGGCGTAAAAGTGTTCCTATTTCACAACGAGAAAAGAGGAGTGGCTTGGTTTGGGTTGCCCTTTGTTGGCAGTGCTTACTGCCCCCACTTGCTGTGCTAGCCTTCTCCAGTACTAGACAATGGGGTTATTAAGTTGCAGTCTTATCTTTTCTAGGTGAGAGGGGTCAGTGTATCCTTTCCACTCCACCAAAAATCCTATTCTGTGACCTGAGGCTAGACCCTGGAGAGTCGAAGTCATGTGAGTGACTGCCCCCTGACCCCTCGATTGCCTTCTAAGGCTCCTGGAGGGAGGACCTCTCTGGCTGCTTCTGGCTGCCCTGACTACTACCTCCCAACCAGACTCCTACAGCGAAGTGCTGCCTATAGAGGGACCACCCTCCTTTCGGGGTCAGTCAGTCAAGTATGTCTACAAACTGACCATTGGCTGCCAGCGTGTCAACTCACCCATCACTTTACTCAGGGTCCCTCTGAGGGTTCTTGTGCTGACTGGTAAGTAAGGGTTCCTGGAGGGAAGGGCTGGAGAAGAGCCTCACCAAAGCAGAAATGATCCTTAGAGGGTTTGTGAGAGGGGCTGGAGGGAAGCTTCCTGGTCTTAGTGAAGGTGTGAGGGGGTTGGGGAGAGAAGGTTCTGGAGCATAGGTGAGATGTGTACCTCAGCCGTGGCCCCCCTTACCTACAGCCCTCTCAGGTTGGAGTCTAAAACCCTACCCACTACTCTTCTCTCTGTTCTCTCCCACCACCTCTCCACTCATTTTCTCTCCAGGCCTTCAAGATGTCCGCTTTCCCCAGGAGGAGGCAGTTGCCCCATCCAGTCCATTCTTGGAAGAGGATGAATGTGGCAAGAAGGACTCATGGCTCGCTGAGCTGGCTGGGGAGCGCCTCATGGCTGCCACATCCTGCCGCAGCCTCCGTGAGAAGCCCTTCACATTGTCCCACCCCATCCTCCCCTCATAGTATTCCTGTCTCAGAGATTGAGTCTTCTAGCTGCCACATTCTCCTGAGGATCCAGTGATACCTCACCCCAGATTCTAAAGGAAAAGCCCCACCTTTTGGCCTCTGGCTTCCAGCCCTAGACATTCCCCAGTGCGGACCCCAGGCTTACTGTGTCCCATTCTCCCCAGATCTGTACAACATCAGTGATGGCCGAGGAAAAGTTGGGACATTTGGCATCTTCAAATCTGTATACAGACTTGGCGAGGACGTGGTGGGGACCTTAAACTTAGGGGAAGGAACTGTAGCTTGTTTGCAGGTGAGAAAGGAGAGGGACTTTGGGGGAACTGGGTCTGAAGGTCTGGGTGGAAAGAGAGGGCCTGCATAAAGAGGGGTGGCAGGTAGAAATGGGCAGTGAGGTCACCCAGGATCCCTCTAGTAAAACAGCGTGAGGTTGGGCTGCCCTCCCACCCGGAGTCAGCGCATCCCAGCGCCTGCCAGCACGCACTTCTCTTCTTGCTCCCAGTTTTCAGTGAGCTTACAGACGGAGGAGCGTGTGCAGCCTGAGTACCAGCGGCGCCGCGGGGCAGGGGGTGCCCCCTCTGTGTCTCATGTCACTCATGCCCGGCACCAGGAGTCCTGCCTACATACAACCAGAACGAGCTTCTCCCTCCCTATCCCTCTCAGCTCCACACCAGGCTTCTGCACAGCCGTTGGTGAGACCCTGACTATTACCGGGGGTGGGGGGGGCACGGTAAGATGCTGCGTTTAGGTAGCGTATAATGAATCCTGATTCCTAACACACTCCCAGACATACCCATATCCAGTCTGTGACCCTTAACACTTTCTCAGACCTTCAACCTGTTTCCTGGGTGCACTGACCCCTAAATTCTTAACAGCTTTGCACATCTTCACTCCCCCTACCCACTGGGACCCTGTGATGCACTGATCTCTGACTCGCCATTGCATTTACTTCAAGCTACGAAGTCTTGACTGTCTCACACTTGGGTTATTAGGTAGTTGATGCCATCATCCTTACTGTCACGGTTCCAGTTTACACACTAGATTTCTTCAGCCAAACTCTCGATCCTAGCTCCCTGACCCACACCTCCCCGCTCTTCCTGAATACAGGTTTTTTTTTTCTCATTTGCTAACCACATCCTGTCATTGGGTTTTACTCCTGGCTTCTAATGCTTCTACCTTTATCTTTTTTCCCACAGTATCCCTGAAGTGGCGTTTGCATTTTGAATTTGTAACATCCCGAGAACCAGGTTTGGTGCTCCTACCTCCCATGGAACAGCCCGAGCCTGTCACCTGGACAGGGCCTGAGCAAGTGCCCGTGGACACCTTCAGCTGGGACCTCCCCATCAAGGTGCTGCCTACAAGCCCTACCCTGGCCTCATATGCGGCCCCAGGCCCCAGCACCAGCACCATAACCATCTGAAACTGGCCCACGTGGCACTACTTTCTTCAGGATCCTGAGAACTCAGCACCTGGACTCTAGTAGGGCCCATTTTTTCCACCTGGGGTCCAGTGGCACAGATAATGAGAGGCAGGCTTTCAGCTGTAGCATTAATTTATTTATTCAGAATAAATCGGCAGCTTCTAGTGGTTTCCCTGGAAGTGGCAGCAGCAGTGGGCAGTCAGCAAAAGGGCGGTCGGTTGAGTTTAGCTGGAGTGGGGAGCAGGAGCCGCAGGAATAGGGGTGTTAGCTGAGCCCCACTCTGGGTTGGGCCCTCCCTCTTTGCAGGGCAGCCGGGGGTCAGATTTTTGCACCAGGGAGAACTGGCACGTTCCTGCCTCCCGACGTACCTCACACCCAGCGGGGAAGTCGATAGGATGTTGGGACCTGGGGAACCAAAGGACGGGGAAGGAGTCAGGACAGTGAAGGTCCACCTTTATCCCTGCCTCGCATCCCCCCTCCCAGCATTCCTCCCATATCTTCCCCCAGTGCCCCTGTCCCCCCTAACCGAGCTCTTGCCTGCCATATATGGATATTTTTCGTTTCATAGCAGGAATATTTTCTCTCCAGATCCACCCCAACTCCCCTTACTTTGTAGCCTGAAGCCTTCTCTCTCACATTTTTGTTGGTACCTTCAGGTTCGGCCAGCTTCATACTGCTACTTTGTTCATTCTCACACCACAGCAATCTAGTCATGACCTGGCCATCTCTCAGTCACTTACATCAGAGCCATTCTCTCTGGCCCTCAGTGGTCACTCACGTGTCACAGCAGCCCACACCGACGGGATGCAGGCAGGTGCAGTGGAAACAGTCCTTGCGGAGCCAAGACTCGCCCAGGGTGAAATATTTCCCTTCATGGTGGCAGGGCGCTAGGGAAGAGCAGGAAATGTTAGTGTGCTGGAGCGCAGGGAGTAAGTGCTGCCGCCCCCGCGTTTACCCTCTCCTGTTTCCCAGCTCGGGGGGGTCTGGGTCTTCTGACACAGGATCACCCCTGAGCCCCCTTCCTCCCAGTGCCCTCTGCTCCTGTCCTTCCTTAACGCCTCACCCAGCTTTACCTTGAGCTTGGAAGTAGCACTTGCTGTGGACTCCTGGGTGCTGGAGGAGCAGAGATATCACCAAGCAGGTGATCCCCCAGCCGCCCAGGGTCCCCTTAGCCTGTCCAGCCCAGAGCATCCATAAGGCCATTCCCGCAGTACGGCCCTTTCGGACCGTTCCTGGCTTCTGTTCAGGCTACTCTGGTCTTGTCTCCTTGGCTTTTCTTTGTTTCTCTCCTCGAGTCTTAGTTTCTGTCTTTCTCCCCTGGGCTCCTGTCTCGCACCATCTCCGTGCCCTCTCACAGGCTTGGGGATGCTTATAAAGTGAGGACCCTGGCCCCCTGCTGAGTAGAGCTGGAAAAGCTGTAACTCTGTTTCCTGAGGTGAGGGCATGAAAACAAGAGGTCTAGCTTTAACAAGCTGTGAGAGCTGATTCATGCCCCACACAGCTAGGGGGAGGGAGGTGGCCATGGAAGGGGCACTGGACTGGGCACTTCCCCAGCAAGGAGGTGGGACGGGTGGGGGCCCCCAGGTGGTCCCCAGAACTCCTCCCTGGCCTGGAGAGGAAGCATTCCACCATCTCCCCCCGCCCTGTAACACACACACACACACACACACACACACACACACACACGCACGCACGCACACGCACGCACGCACACACACACACACACACTCCAGGGGTGTGTACGCTGGGATCCCTGCCTGGACCGGAGGGAGGCATTTCCTGGGGATGGCTAATCCTGTGCCCCAGCCAAACCGAGGAGATGCAGTAGGGTGCGACAGCCAGAGGCTCCAGGAGAGCGAACAGGCACCTGGAGTGGAGAATGTTTCTCTCAGACCCTAGGGCAGGGTCTCCTTGCAGTATCCTAGAGATATGGCTGCCCCTCAGAGATTAGGGCTGGGGGGCAGGTGTCTCTTTTTTACAGGCATCCCAGAGATTATCCATTGTTCATCACCCCTAAACATACTGCAAATAAAGGTTCTCCCCGTGTCTGGGGATGGTTCTTTCAAAGAAGAACATCTCTAAATGCCCTAATGGTATGGGTCACTCCAGTTTCACAGAGATACCGCCCTTATCTCCTGTACATTATGGAATGAGAATTTAGGAACTTATCCTCTGACATCCTTTTTTTGGGTTTCCTGCAGGTTCTGGAGAACCTAAAGATGGGTGATTAAGAGTATAGGTTATAGAGTCAGACTCTGGATATAGATCCTGATTCTACTTAAGAGCTGTGTGACATTGGGCAAGTTAGTTCACCTCTCTAAACCTGTTTCCTTATCTGTAAATTGGGATAGCAATATTAACTCATAGAGTTGTCAAGAGGATGAAATGAGATAATGCGTGTAATGCTCCTAGTACCGTCCCTGGCACGTAGCCCTCCGAAAAGAGTGACTCCTGTGGCTGGTGCTAGACGTTCCTTTCTTTGAATGATGGTGAGCAGCTCTGTGTGCACAGCTGAGAGCTTCTGCTGGGGCTGCTATCTCCTATCTCCTGGCACAGAATTCTGCCCCTTTCACACTTAAGCTTCTTGTCATCCCTACCGCCTTCAAAACCTGCCTCCAGCAACATTTTGCTTTTGGTCGGTGTATGCTTGAAATTCTAAATGTCTGTTTTGAGAAAGTGTTGCTAATGAGCCTACTTTTCCTAGGTCAGTACCCTCACTTCTACCCTGGGAAGAGGTATCCTTTTTCCATCCTTCTAGCTAACTTTAGGACTCCTGCTTTTTCTGGTAAGGATTCTGATCCACTTCTTCCCATCCTCACTCAAGTGAACTCTCAAGTTCTCCTTTCTGACCAGTCTAATGCTGGCCATCTCATTGGTACTAATTGCCCCAATCAAGCTGGATTTCTTTCCCTTTTTCACACTTCAAAGACCCCTGTTCCAGCTATTCTCCTCCTACCCACAGGGCCAATCACTTTGGCATTTATTCTTTTTTCCTTGTAAGTCTCTAGTTCCATTTACCCCAAGACTCCCACTCCCTGCCACCCAGTGGTTCAGATCCAACTACTTCTGGCTGACTTTTCCAGAGGGATACCCTTCCTCTCACCTCCTCACCATTCAGACACAACTTCGCCAGTCCGCCCCAAACTCCCTGTTTTCTTCCAAGAAGACAGCTTAAGTGGCTGGAGATGCGGACTGCACCGCACCTTCCCCCTAGTCAGGTCTGATATCCTTTCCATTTCAGAGGAGCACCAAGAGAAGAAAAGAAAACTCACAGAGCAGCAAGGTGCCCGGATATAGGCTGGCGTGTGGGAGGCATGGCCTTGGACTGCTCAGGGCTGGAGCAGGTGGATTAGAAGGCCTGACTAATAGAAGGGCCCAGAAGTCTTGTCAGTGGTCAGTAGCTCTGCTGGTGCCTTTGTGGGGCACCAGCTGACACCCTTGATGTTTGGACCATAGACTACCTTCTGCTCCTGTATCCTGGAGCCAAACCAATAGGGGGCGGACACTAGGGGGGAGCTAGGGAGCTTGAAGGTGGTGGTGGTGGTCATGCTGTAGGCAGGGGGGGCCCGATGGGGATTGGTGTGTGTGAGGTCATGGGACAGGAGAGGTGAGAGTTAACCGCCTGTAATGAAGATGAGGTAGGCATATAGGGGCAGGAGTAGGGGTCTTCTGGAAAGAAAGGCTGGGGCGGAGCCAGGAGCCCTTTCCCAGAAGTTGGGTGGGGGAAAGGGCGGCGGGGAGGTGTTGGTTGAACCCGTTTCTTGCACGCCTGCGGGTGTGCGCGCTCGCGTGTGCATCTGCCTAGCTTCTCAGGGGCCAGAGGCCACGCTTGTGGTTGCCGCGTGTGTTGGGGGCTGGGGGTTCTGTGGTCAGGGCTCAACTCCGCGATGCCAGTTGGCGCGAGGGGGGCGCGACGGCTGGCTCTCGGGCCGGGAGGGGGCGGCTGGCGAGCGCTGACCACGCGGGGACAGAAAAACATCCGCCGGAGGCTCGGCTGGGCGGCGCTCCAACAGCTCCGGGCAGGTGCGCGCGGGGAGGAAGTGAGCGCATTCCGACCCCCCAGCCGCTGGCCCTTCGGTGAGTCACCGCCGACCCCCGCCGGATAGGATAGGAAGGACTGGCAGCGGCGGCGGGGAGGTCTGGGGGCCGGAGCCCCGAGGGGCAGCTGGGCTGGCGTGGGGAGCCGGGGGAGGGTCGTAGAAGCGCCCGAAAGAGTTGGGGGGAGGGCCCCGAGGGGTCCGGGTCTGGGTTTCGCCCAGGCTCGAAGCACCTAACAGACACCCATCGACCCGCAGAGCTTGTGACTGCCCGGGGAGGCGGGCGAGTCCCCGGGGGAACACTGGAGCTGAGGGAGAGGGGCCCCGGGGCAACACCGAGAGAGTCGGGGAGGAGAGACCCGGAAAGGGCCGGGAGAAGTGCGTGGCTGCGGAGCGACAGCGCGGTTGGCTGGAGTGCTGGATAGGCCTGGGCCAGCCAGAGCCTTAGATGGAAGGAGACTTCCACCCAGGCGGAAAAGGGGAAATGGCCACCCCCCCTCCCCCCCAGAGATCAGGTCTGTCCAGAGGCCGTGCGCGCCGAGAGTGAGAGGTAGGTTAGGGAGTAGTGGGAGTTAGGGCTCTTTGGGTACAGTTGTGGCGAGGTCACTAAAGGCTTTGAATGCCGAGATGAGGAATTCGGATTGGCCTCGCAGGCAGAAGATGGTCTCTAAGCAGTAGTGAGGAGCTTAAACGCAAGGTTATCTGTGTCTAGCGCTACTGTCGCCTTCAGTCTTTGCCAAAGGATTAGGCATTGATACTCTAATTTTTATAGTCATTTAAAATTGCATGACTACATTTATCAAACGAGTTAAGTAATTTCGTTGAATTTTTAAAAAGAGAAACGTTGAAGAATCTGATTCAGTATTTGATTTAAAACCCAAAAGTGAGGCTACCAAGATTGTTACATGGCATCGAGTCTTTTCCTTTGTCTTGCTTTTGTGCCATTTTCCCCTCACTGATGCGTGGGAGTTCTTGTGTTGTTAATGCTTCAGTTCTATGTCAGTAGCATAGCAGTTCTAGTTTTCTTCTCCCTCATCTTACGGTCTTTACTTTAAATGTTAACTTTTGTCTGTGCAGCCCTTTAACTTGCACTATGTATCCTAAATCCAGTAAAACATTTCATTGGGCTATAGTATAGAAAGATAAGTAACCCAGCTTTACCATATATGTTAGGTTACTTATTATCGTCTGTGGACATGTATGTAACTATAAAGTTTCTATATTTACCCTGTGGCTGATAGAGAGATACAGCTAAAGTTGTTATTCAGGATAGTATTTCTATAAACAGAGCAATTTATTAGTCTTATTTATCTTCTAAAATCAACTCTACAGTGTCAGAAACTGACGCTAATTCTATCGTGATCTTTTAAATTGATGTTATCTTGGGCCAAAGGCAATTGCAAAGATTAGGATTGTTATAATTTATTTTCAAGATCCTTAAATTCCAGTTACCTTTGGCCCCAAGCAAGAAAATCTGGGTCAGTTAATTTTTTAGAAAGAATATAGTTTCCCACTCTGGGCCCTGTTGTTTTCTCCTGTGCTGTTTCAGCCCCAGCCCTACCTTATTCCTAGTGGCCTTTGCCTTCATTCCTTCTTTGCTCTGCTGGGCATCTTTAGAGGAAAACTTCACACCAATTTCCTCTACCATAAATTCTCTCCCTCCCCTCAACTCTACACTTCTCTTTGCCAACATACACCACTGCTTCTTCATTGATTTTGTTTCTTATAAGCCTACAGCCCTTTCTGGCTCTTTTCCATCTTAAACTCTCTTATGTTGAAATCTCTTTTTCTTCCTTTCTCTTTGGTAAGACCTCGGATTTTTAAAAGGTTAGGCTTTATTTATTCTGCATGATCCACTTCTGCCTTCCTTCCTCTTCTATCACTTTTTTCTTATTCTGGACTCTTTGTACACTTTATTATGCTTTCTTTCAGCAAGGCTTCAACCTTCTCCTTGTGATTAAACATTCTTCCTCTATATACAGCACAAGACGCTTATGCTTCCATTCTGTTTCCTACAAGAAAAAAAAGTCGTCAAATTCACATCTACTTCAGTCTCGTCTTCCAACAGTTTGCATCCAGAGTCATGACGTGGCTATTGTAAAGTCCATTGAGTGACCACTTAAGCTTGGTGTCATGCTAGGCACTGTAATGGTGCATTTCATAATCCTGGTGCCAGATTCCTAAATGCTTACCAATAATGGATGTTATCACATGTGTGTGCATGAATGCTCTCACATATGTATACACACCAAAGTACACATAATAGAACCATAAGTCAGTAAATGACTATGAATATGTATATTCACTATATTACATTATAATCAAGCCAAATACATTTTGGGGTGGAAGATGAGGATGAGTAAATTCATAGCTAGGATAGAAGGTTAAGAGACAGTATCCTTTGGCATTCTGTATTCAGACGAGAAGGAGAGGACAGAGTCTTGCCTGTGGAGATCAAGAAACTGTTTGAAGGTGGCTGAGTTTCAGGAGTTGAGAGAGATGACTTGTAAGGCTGTGGTGAATGGCAGGAGGATGGGATGAAGGGGGCAGAGTCCCAAGAACAGACAGTTGCTGTACCCAAACAGCTCATATTCTCTCTGGCTAGAGAATATAAAAGATTCTTGGGTTGTGGTACTGGTTTCAACTATAGTCAAGTTTCTCTTGATAACCTGTATTGAAGTTTTCCGGCCTTGTCTCTGCACCATTAGAACCATTCTTACCAATTTTTTCTTTTTAATTTTTTTCTGCTTATAAATCGGTACATAAATGATAGCCCCACCACTAATAATTAACCCCCGGCTACCCATCATTAATTTTGACTAAGTTACTTATCTACTTATATGCTTTAATTTTGCCTGCCTGCCCCACAGTCTACTTGTGGTAGTAGTGACTTTTAAAATGCCGTTTATGACTCTCACTTTTATCTCATTTGTAAATTGCTCTTTTCTTAAAATTGTAGACTCAAAACTAGATACTGAGAAGGCATCTAGTTCTTTGTTATCTCTGAAATATGACCAAGGAGGTCTTTGCTTAACTGTCTCTACTGAATGCAATGGGTTACTGCCACCTGTGGTGAAGGTGGCCCATTCTATTGTCATCTAGCTTTAGGTACTAGAGGTTGTTCAGCTAAATCTGCCTTGCTATAGCATCTCATTTTTTTCCCCGTAGTTCTGCTCCTTGAAACATATGGGAAAAGTCTACTTGTTTTTCAATGTGGCAGCTCTTTAAAGATTTGAAAGGGTTTGTATTTTGTTAGCTATTTATCTAAGCTTTTTTCTTTACTCCAACACTGTTTAATAGAACCTACTATGATGATGGAAGTGTTCTCTACCTGTCCTGTCTAAACAGTAGCCACTAGCCACATGTGACTATTGAGTGCTTGAAATGTGGCTAGTGTGACTGAGGAATGGAATTTTAAATTTTAGTTAATTTAAATTTAAATAGTTGGAGGAGGTGAGTGAGTCTTGTGTTAGCATAGCTGTAAACTCTAGGAGTTAGTACACTGTCACAGGGCTGTCTTTTGGCTGCTCCAGAAATCTTATGGTCACCTCAGACCTGGTAAAAACATATGTAACTGGGCTCTTGATCTGTCTGGAGGCCAGTCTTACATGTTGTCACAACTAGAAAAAAACACAAATCCAGCCCCCAAAGCCCTGTTGAGTAATGTCAGTTTTTGTTGGAAGTTTCTTAGAAGGGGTAGAAGATGAAGGCTATATCTCATCTCCCATATCTCAAAAGCAACACTTAAAAAAAATCACTCATTTAATCTCTCTCCCTGAGAGTCCCTAAAGTCCCTCTCCCTTCTCTTCCCTTCCTTCTCAGAAACGTCTTTTCCCCTCTTCCTTGAGCCTTCCTCGTCCATGCTCTTTGAGCACACCTCTGACCCCTGCTCCTTGGAGAAGGGTTCTTGGGTGTGCTCCTCGTCCTCCAGCTCCCCTTAGGGAGAGGTAATTCTTATGCCCTAGGCTTGACCTTCCTGTGGCATAACTGCTGCATTACCCGCATTTTTTCCCTGCAAGTCTTCCTGGTGCTTCAGCTTTGCTTCCGCTCTTGACCCCACGATGCCAACACAAATAGGGAGGCCTCAGGTTACTAGGACAACCAGGGCACAGGAAACCGTAGAGGCTCAGCACTCCCACAGGCATCACAGACTGGCTGTGCCAGCTCGCTTTCTCCTTAGGGACTCAGTCACACCTCCTAATCCCCATCCCCAAATTACCCAGACTGGAGGATACCCAGGCCTAAGCCACAGACCCCTGATTTTGCAGACCTGGTGGTGGAATGTGGAGTGGGTGGGATGAGGAATGGTGAATGAAGCTTTCTTACTAACACTGATATTCCAAGTCACCTTGGTGATAATTAACTTTTGTACCAGTGAGAATTACATTCCCCTGAGAGCTGATGAGAGTATAAGCTTTATTTATGTTATTTATACTTGCTACATTGCACCTTGAGTCTTGGATCTTTTTGGATCCCTGAGTAGATGTTTTCACAATTTGCTTTGGGTTAAAAGATTTAGCAATCTACTTCTGATACACTGGCACCAGTTAATGTTTAGTAAGAAAATAATGGTTACCAGATAATGAATTTAGGTTCTATTTACACTTTATTATAAAGCTAGTCATTTGTTTCAAGGAAGACCATCTGATTTGATTAAGTCTTTAAAGCTGTGAATAAGTGCAGATCTACTTGTACTTAGATGCTCAGAGAATGTTGAATTGATCCAAAACTGGAGCAGGCCACTTCTGTGGAACATTCCTGGTAGGCCAGAGCAAGAGAGAATAAGGGGGGATAAGGTAGACTTGAGAGCTCTTCTCAAACAATTGCAGGACTGTCTTGTGGAAGAGGGGTTAGATTTACTTGGTTTAGCTTCACAAGGTGGAGTAAGGACCTTTATTTCAGATAGCAGTGATGGCGGACAAATTTTGACTTAATAAGGAAGAACAGTTGAATAGTTAGAGGACCTCAAATTGGAATGAGCTGAATTGTTAGGCAATGAATTATTTGTGACTGTAATTGTTTATATAGAGGTCAGATTACCATTTGCAGAAGCATTGGATGAGATTTTGGACATTTAATTAGATTTGACCTGTAAAGAGAAACAGGCAGATTTATCAGAAGTCAATTCACCCTTTCTAATATGATTCTGTGCCACCTATTGTGGTCAGTACGATTTTCCTAGACACTTCTGCCAAGTTTACCCACCTGAGTCACTGAATATTAGATTTGGTAGTAGAGTGTTTAGAGACTTCTCTAATGCTGTGCACTAGTCCTCTGTTGATTCCTCAGGAATGCCTCAGAGGTGGCTGAGAGGTGTAATGAAGGAGAGCTGGGGCTCTGAGCCCTTTACCTGTGCAGGGAGCGGGGGTTCTGCTGGAAAAAAACCCCAACGCTTAAAGGCCCTGATATTCCAGTTTCTTCATCTTATTGACAGGGGAAAAGATATGGAGCAGGGACGTGTCTTACCAAATGTCACACAGCTAATAAATTTCAGAGCTGCAATTCAAATCTAACTCTTCTAATTCCAATCATTTGTTTCTTCCACTCTACTAGTCTACCTTAAAATTCAGGAAAAGTTTCTGTCCATTTTTCTGACCACCGCAGTAATCCAGAATTTTATTTCTTCAGATCTCCTCTTCTCTGTTAGCCACTGAACTAGTCTCCCTGCTGTCCAATCGCTACTTCTTGCCTATATTATCTTCACTGTTGCCAAGTTACTCTTCATGAAACATTGTCTTCATTATGAGATTTCCCTGCTCAAGAACCTTTATGTCGCCTGTGAGAACTTTACAGCCTGGCACATAGCTAGCATTCCTTAGGATTCTTGTTCAGCCAGCTGAACTTGAGCGCATTCTCTTACGGGCTGTGTAATAGTGAGATTAACCAAGTCCCACCCTACCGCTAGACTCCAACTTTGGTAGAATTTTTACGTACATTTTTAATCAGGGATGACGATAAGATACAAAAGAAATAGAAGATCACAGCTAATAAAAAGCAAGTTGTATAACAATACGTATAATATAATCCAATTTATATGACACATGCATTTTTAAAAAACAAAAATGAGATGTATAGAAACTGGAAAAAAACACACCAAACTGGTGACAGACATTAACTCTGATGAGGGGGATTAAGAAAAGTTGGGAAGTAGGGGAGGAAGGTGGGAACTTAAAATAAGTATTTCTCCACTGAGGAAAGCCTCACAGAGTGGAAGGGAAACCTAAGGAACCAGGCTTGGAACTGACAAGAGAAAGAACTGCTTAGTTGTCTTGCCTGGCTCCACTGCAAGCCATTTCTTTGCCTCTTGCATCACTCTTTGAAAGAAATAAAAGTCGCATGAGATTATTTGATTGGTCAAGCTTAAGTCATGGCCCATCTGTGGCCCTATCAGGATATAGAGAGAAAGGATCTGGGGGAAGGACCCCCTAGGGAAGCTCCTTGGTTTCTGTTGAGGGAGGGCAAACATTTGATTTTACTCTCCCAACAAGGCTGTACACAGAGCTGGAGAGTCAGTAGCCTGAAAGGACATCAGAGTAGTCTTAGGATGCTGGGGGCTGGAAATGACAAATGTCCACTGACTTCATCACCCCTCCCCCACCTATCTGCATCTGGATCCTAGGCCTGCCTTTTCTTTTGGCTCAACCAAGCCCTCTGGTGTGCTTTGTTTTTTTGTTAGTTTTTTTTTTTTAAGATGGAAGCGTTTACTTCTCAATTATGTATTGAATATTTTTTGGCCACGCTGCACAGCATGTGGGATCTTAGTTCCCCGACCAGTGATCGAACCCATGCCCCCCGCTGTGGAAGTCTTAACTTCTGGACCGCTAGGGAAGTCCCTCTGGTGTGGTTTTAACCTTTACTAGAGAATGAGGGGCAGTGAGTTAAGGGGATGGGGCAGAGGAGAAGGGTAAGGTAGGGCAGGTAGAGGGCAGTTAGCAGGTTTTACTTTGCTTTCTCCCCTTCCTGTGCTTGCACAGAAAGCCTTTTCAGTGACTGACAGTTAAAAAATGATCATAATAAACATTTGTGAGTCCAGTTACAAATAAAAACCTTATCCCTCTGGCTGTTCTAACAACCTGCTCCTCTGATGGAGGAGCCATTCTTCCCCTGTGTCATGTAGACTGTGGCCAGGGAGGCATTTCTGTCCCTCTCCCGTGTATGTGTCCCTGCCAGCACACACACCAGATGACTGTCTGCCGTATTTGGAAGGTCCAGACCCCAATCAGAGTATGTGCCAAAAGTATTTTGTTTTCTCACGGGGGGATTCTTCACTTTTGAAGCATTAACCTTCTGATAAAAAATACCTTTCTTCACCTCTTAACATAGCTTAGGCCTGACTTTTTGAAAATTAACTTGAGTTAATCACAAGAGGGTGTGCAAATTTACACTCTAACTTCTGTGAACTGGAAAGCAAATTCCCTGACCTAACTCTATTTCTGCTGGTTAGAGAATCCATTCCTCTGGTATGTTTCAGAAGGCTGATGGACCAGGGATAATCTTATACCACAATGGACTGATTAGCCTCTGTAAAGACTTATTGGCCAGCTACCATTAATAACAAAAAAAGACTTAAATAGCTCCTTAACTGTTGCAGAATAATTATTTTTTCAACTTTATTGAAATGACAAGATGATGCACACGTTTTATTTATTTTTTAAAATTTTTTTAAAATTTTATTTTATTTTTGGCTGCGTTGGGTCTTCGTTGCTGCATGCGGGCTTTCTCTAGTTGTGGCGAGCAGGGGCTACTCTGTTGTGGTGCGCGGGCTTCTCATTGCAGTGGCTTCTTTTGTTGTGAAGCGCGGGCTCTAGGTGCATGGGCTTCAGTAGTTGTGACACATAGGCTCAATAGTTGTAGCTCACGGGCTCTAGAGCACAGGCTCAGTAGTTGCGGCGCACGGGCTTAGTTGCTCCGCGGCATGTGGGATCTTCCTGGACCAGGGCTCGAACCTGTGTCTCCTGCATTGGCAGGCGGATTCTCAACCACTGCGCCACCAGGGAAGTCCAATGCACACATTTTAAATGTGTAATCACTGAGTTTTGACAGATTTTTACACCCATGTAATCATCTCTGCAGTCAATATGTAGAACATTTCTCTCACCCTCCCCAAATTCTCCTGTTGCCCATTGCAGTCAGTCTTTCCCCACCCCACCTCAGATATCCACTGATCAGATTTCACCGTAGATGTTTTGCCTACTGTAGAGCTTCGTGTAAATGGAATCATACGGTATGTATCCTGTGTATGGCTTCTTTAATTCAGCATTATGTTTTTTCTATCCATCCATGGTTTTGTGTATACCAATAGTTCATCCCTTTATTGCTGAGTAGTATTTCATTGTTGGATATACCACAATTAGTTTATCCATTCACCTGGTGATGGGCATTTAAGTTATTTTCCACTTCGAGCTGTGAACGTTCACATACAAGTCTTTGAGGATATGTACACATGTTTCTTGGATAAATACCTTGGAGTGAAATCTTAGGTCCTGTGTTAATTGAATGTTTTTAACTTGATAAAGAAAAAACTGCCAAACTTTTGCAAAGTGGCTGTTCAATTTTACATTTACCAGCATTGTATGAAAATTCCGGTGTTCTGCATCTCCATCAGTACTTGGTATCATCAGTTAAAAAAAAAATCATTCTAGTAGCTCTGTAGTGATACCTCATTGTGGTTTTAGTTTGCATTTTCTCAAAGACTAATGATACTGAACATCTTTTCATGTGCTTAGTTGCCACCTGTATCTTATATCTGGTGAAGTCTTTTTAAATCTTTTGCACATTTAAAGAATTAGAATGTTTGGCTTCTTGTTATTGCATTGTAAGAGTTCTTTATATATTCTTGTTATTATAAAGGTTTTAAAATATTCTGGATACAAGTCCTTTGTGAGTATATGAATTGAAAATATTTCCTCACGTTCAGTGGCTTGCCTTTTTATTTTCTCTACGGTGTCTTTGGAAGAGCAGAACTATTAAATTTTGGTGAAGTGTAATTTCTTACTTTTTTCTTGTCTAGTTAGTCCATTTTGTGCCCTGCATAAGAAATCAAAGTCACAAAGATTTTCTCTTGTGTTTTCCTCTATATCCAGAAGTTTTATAGTTTTGACTTTCACATTTAGGTCTATTTATGTTTATGATCCATTTTGACTTCTTTAACTTTGTCCTCACTGCACAACAGATGCAGTAGGAAAGGGGGAATCTAAAATAAAGATGATTACCTCTCTCAAAAGCAGATATATTGTAGAACAAAATATTAAACTTTTCTTCTGTATATTGTTGTCTTCATCTAATACTATGTATTAAGTATTCATTAGTAAAATATGTATCATCAGCTACTGTGAGTCAGGCACTTGAGTTACAGCAATGAACACACTAGACACTGTCCTTGCTCTGTGGAGTTTACATGTTAATGGGAGAGGTTGGGTTTTAGTGAGCATCCATTGTATGCATGGCAAAGTCAAGAAGATGTCATTGCCTCTATCTGTGATTCCTCAATTGAAGGAAGTATTTCAGATCCTTGGCAATCTGCTTAATCTTATTGTATGATAGAGCAGGAACCTCCTTCCACAAAGGGTCACTAATCTGTAGAGAAAAGGGAATCTTGGGCTGCACACAGCCCGCTATAATGCAGTAGGGGAAGTGGTGGAGCAGTACAGGATGGAAAATGGTAGTAAATGGTCTCATGCTCCTGTTACTGCTGAGGTATAGTGACTGGACTTAATGCTCTCTTCCTTGGTTTAAGCTAAGCGTTTTGTTTTTGCCTCTAATCCTGTTTTTGATGTCTTTTTGCCAAAAAGAGTTCACTGATGGTATCTTCAGAGAACTCTTCGATCTCTTTCCTGATAGCCAGAATGCCAGATATCTTCTATAACTAACCATTCGTATGTTCTTTAAACCCAGTCATAATTTATTTGTGTTAAATATACCACCATTGTTCAAGCCACCTCAAGTATAAGTGCCATTTACTATTAACATTTATAAACTAGTACTAATATTAGATAACCAGATAATAAGTGGTGTTAATTCAGAGTAGGATGAGATCACTGTGGCCCACTTGACCTTTAAAGAAGAAATAAAGCTTGAACTAGTCCTGAAAGTTAAGTAGGATTTTGGTTGATAATAAAGAGGGTGGATTAAATAAGGAGGGTGGATTAATTTGGATTAATGGATTTGAGGAAAAAGAGATTAAGGACCAGCACATACACCATTCATGGTATAACTCCCCTATCATCTAGCCATAGCAAATGTCATTAGTCCATCGTGGCACTCATTCTTACTGAGCCTGGACACAGCCCAGTAAGACTAGAACTAGATAATAGGAAAAAAAAATGTAGACATTAAATGGAGAGATATTTTGAAAGAGGTATCAGTGAAAATGTCTGACCCTGGAGGTTAAGATGTGGGGCATCTCCCATGTGCAACCGGGAAGCCCTTGGTACAGAGACTGTGAAGGGTTTCTGTTGCATCTGTGCTGAAAATGCAAGCATCTGAGGGGTGTGATAGGCATCACAACCAGGCTCAGAAAGATAGTGCCAGGGGACTTCCCTGGTGGTCTCGTGGTTAAGAACCTGCCTTTCAATGCAGAGTACGTGGGTTCGGTACCTGGTCGGGGAACTAAGATTCCCACATGCCGTGGGGCAACTAAGCCCGTGCGCCACAACTACTGAGCCCGCGTGCTCTGGAGCCCGAGCGCAAGTAGAGAAGCCTGTGCGCTGCAATGAAAGATCCCATGTGCAGCAACTAAGACCTGACACAGCCAAAAAAATAAATAAGAAGAAGAAGAAAGATGGTGCCGGGGAAGACAGTGCAATTTAGTTTGCTGGAGGGGGCCATTCAGGCCGTTTCTAGGCTGGGAGAGACCCTAGAGTTTTACCAGCCAGCAGAATAAGCAGCAAACAGGGGCAAAGGAACATTGCTCTGGAGATCTAGGAAGCCAGAGGACCACCAGCTCAAGGAGTTCAACTTTCTCCTGCTGCTACAAAGTCCCCTTCCCCTCGTACATCCAGATCCATCTCCAGCTAGAGAAGCAGGGGAGAGGTGGCTATGTGAGAGACTGAGCAAGTTTTATTCAAGAGAGTCTGAGCAGTACCTTAAAGACTGTTGAAATGATCAGACCTGACTACATTAGACTGGTTCAGGGACTTCTGAAGGATGTGGTGTCAGCAACTGTGAAGATGTACAAAACCTTTATGTGAGTAGAAGGTGTCAGTCAGCTCATCTACCACCTTTGACGAGGTAAGGCAGGAGTGAGTGAGGAATGTGCAGGCCTGTGCACATGTTTCCAAGAGGGGCTAACTGGGCCCATCTGAGGTAGGTTAGGATGGATGCTCAGTGCACTCAGATTCAGGGGGACTGCTTACCCATGTGTACCTGCCTTAGCAGCACCAGTGTCCCAGCACTGGCTGGACCCATGGCCAAGGAAGAACCATGTGACTGGAACACATCCACTACACCTGGCCCGGTCAAACCTGTGAGGACATTCCTGTGATCTGCTGTTTCCATTGGCTTCTACCTTTTATCTGACCTCACTCATCCTGAGGAGACCATGTTTTGGGGAGTCATCCAAATTTCTTGGATTTTGTCATTTACTCATTTTCTCATTTATTCTAATATTAGTTGAGTCTGTTATGCTATACACTGTGCTAGGCACTGAGGATACAGTATTTTGTAGCGGTAAGGAAATAAACACAAATAACTATAATGAAGTTTGAGCAATATTAAGTTTGAAAAATATTACTAAGAAAGTACAGAACATTATTGGAATACACATTTTGGGGGGACCTCGTCTACAAAGGAAGTAGTGATGTTTACGTTGTGACCTTTAGAATGATTTTGAGGTGATCAGGTGAAAGCTGGGAAGAATGTTTCAGGCAGAGGGAACAGTATGTGCAAAGGTGACAGATATGAAAGGAATGAAAGAAGTTCAGTGTATCTGGAGCCTAGAGGGGGAGGGGAGGGATGTGATGTGAGATGAGGCTGAAGAGATAGGCAGCGACCAAATCATTGAGCACCATGAAATCCATAATAAGGTAGTTCATCCTACTATGGAGGCCATTCAAGTGTTTCTATGCAGAGGAATGACGTTGCCAGCACTGCATTATGGCTGTTCTATAGACAGAAGACTGGAGAGGATCAACACTAGATGCTGGGAGACCACTTAAGGGGCTGTTGCTTTGGTCCAGGTGAAAGACGATGGTGGTTTGGACTCCATAGGGTAGAGGCAATGGAGAAGTGGATGGCCTTGAGGGCATATTTTGGAGGTATATCCAGCAAGACATGGATGTGGAGAGTAAGGGAGATGGAGAGTTCAAGGATGACTCAGGTTTTTGGCTTGAGCATGTGGGTGGATGGTGGGTCATTTACTGAGTAAGAGAACAATGGGGTGGGAAGATATTTAGGGGGAAAATCACGTGTCAGGTTTTGGACACAGGAGTTCGAAGTGCTTGCAAGGCCATCAAGTGAAGAGATCCAGTAGGCAATTGGATATATTAGTTTAGAGCTGACAGAAATGGACTGGTGATTCATTCTTGGCCTATAGAAATGGTCATTGGAGTTATGCGTATAGATATAATTGTAGACAAGAGAGTTGGGTGGAGAAAATCTAGAGCCTCAAGGAACACCAGTCAACCCAAGGGACAGGTAGAGAAGGAAGAGTCGGTCAGAGACAGAGAGAACTGGTTGGAAGGAACCGGCAGTGTGGTGTCACAGAAGGTGTGCCACTACAGTTTGCTCTAGAGATGTGTCAGAGCGTTTGGCTGGACTCCTGATGGTGCTGAAGTTACCTATAATGTTTGATGGGGTGGGTGGGCTACAGAGGACCAGAGGAGCACACCTGGAGCTCCCCACCTACCTTAATAACCAAGCAGCCTTCTGCCTGTCGAATCTGAAGAAACCTGGACTCCAGGAGGTAGCAGGGGCTCAGAGGAAGGAAATGGTTCTCACACAGGTGTATTACCATCAAGCCTCTGCCTTTAACCTGGTGAGGTTTGGAACGATCAGAGTGAATCCCAGTCTATGGACCTGAGCCCTCCCACAGATTTGGTTGCATTCTTATCACTTCTTAGAAGTGTGTAAGGGTATCCTCAACTTTTTTTTTTTCTTTTTCTGTCTTTGCCACTCTGATTCTGCTGCCCAGTTGGTTCCCCTTGGTTCTTGATCTTTGATTTAGTTTGGCTTGCTCTCCCTTTCTGAGGAGTAGCTTTCATATATACATACTTCTTTTTTTTGAATTTTAATTTTATATTGGAGTATAGTTGATTAACAATGTGTTAGTTTCAGGTGTACAGCAAAGTGATTCAGTTATACATACACTTGTATTCTATTCTTTTTTTTAAGTATTTTTTTTAATTGTTAAAAAATTTATTTTATTTTTGGCTGCATTGGGTCTTCGTTGCTGCGTGTGGGCTTTCTCTAGTTGCGGGGTGAGTGGGGGCTACCTTTCGTTGCAGTGCGCAGGCTTCTCATTGCAGTGGCTTCTCTTGTTGCAGAGCATGGGCTCTAGGTGCACGGGCTTCAGTATTTGTGGCATACGGGCTCAGTAGTTGTGGCTTGCAGGCTGTAGAGCGCAGGCTCAGTAGCTGTGGCACACAGGCTTAGTTGCTCCACGGCATGTGGGATCTTCCCTGGACCGGGGCTCGAACCCGTGTCCCCTGCACTGGCAGGCAGACTCTTAACCATTGCGCCACCAGGGAAGCCCCCCCATCTATCTATTCTTTTTCAAGTTCTTTTCCCATTTAGGTTATTAAAGAATATTGAGCAGAGTTCCCTGGCTATACAGTATTGGTTATCTATTTTAAATGCAGCAGTGTGTATATATATACATACTTCTAATAACCCCTCTGCTTGACTGACAGGCCCTGGAAGCTGCCTCCTTGTGCTTGTAATAAGCAGTCACCACCGAGCACAGCCCAGTTTTAGGCCTAAATAAGTGTAGATGCTTCCTTTACCCCTCTAGAGGTGTTAGTTGCTCTGAGCCTTGGAAGTTCAGTTCTCAGTCATCTCCTTCTCTTCTGTTTTGCTTGGCTGAAGCATATTTATTAGCTAGATTTTAAGGTGGTTCTACCTTAAAAAAAAGAATAGAATACAAGTGTATGTATAACTGAATCACTTTGCTGTACACCTGAAACTAACACATTGTTAATCAACTATACTCCAATATAAAATTAAAATTAAAAAAAAAGAAGTATGTATATATGAAAGCTACTCCTCAGAAAGGGAGAGCAAGCCAAACTAAATCAAAGATCAAGAACCAAGGGGAACCAACTGGGCAGCAGAATCAGAGTGGCAAGTTCAGTAGAAACTTGGCTAGTATCTGGGCCCAGTCTTGTTCGTGGCCTTAAGGCTTTTGATGGCTTTTCCTGTGGAGTAATATTCTGTGGAGCTTTCTACCATGTGCTTTCTTTCCTGCCAGGATTAGTCAAAAATTAGCCCCAAATTGCTACCCTCCTATTCCAAAAGTCTGTAACCTTTATGTTCCTTGTATTGGGTCTGAGGGATGACTGTAGCCCTTAGCTTATTTCAGGACCCATGATTAACATACCCTGGGTCTAAATAATGAATCTATAAGCCCAGTGGTGGCTTGTAATTTCTATACAGAAGCTTAAGGGCAGAAATCTGATTGGAAGGGGAGGGAGGCGGTTAGAAGATTCATCTTGACGCTGAGTCCAAAGAGTAATGTGACCAGCTGACTAGGACTGATCACCAGAAAAATAAAAAACAAAGATCTGCTTAATAAAAATATGTACTTTGTTCATATAAGTGAGTTTTATAAATATAGAATCTAGGACCTTTAAAAATATTTTGTAGGCTAATTATTTCATTTACTTAGTTTCTTCCTTCCCCAAACAAAGTATGATACCGTTAACCTGAGAATTTTAAACACATGCTTTGCTGACTTTTTCTGTTTGTATTTTTAAAATATATTTATTTAGGCTGCACCAGGTCTTAGTTGCGGCATGCGGGCTCATAGTTGCGGCATGCATGAGGGATCTAGTTCCCCAGCCAGGGATTGAACCCGGGCTCCCTGCATTGAGAGCGTGGAGTCTTACCCACTGAACCACCAGGGAAGTCCCTATTTGTGTATTTTTATTTGGTTTACTTTATGGGACGGGGGAAGTAGTTTACTGCCATCGATGCCAACAACTCTTCCTCAGTTCCTCCAAGCAGTCCTTTCCTTGGTAAGTTATACTGTAAAATTCTAATCATTACTGTTGTGCAATATCAAAATGCCTTATATATGTAGCAATGACAGCACACATGCCCACACCCAGGGAAACAAGGTCATGTTCCACCTGAAATTATCTCCACTGAGGTGATAGATCATGCCATGATCGTGGATGAACTCTCCGAGGAAATGACTATGGGAAGAAGAATGCCAAAAGCAGAGGACCAGAGCGTTGGTGGGGAGATGGGGGTGGGGGTGGATGGCCACAGTTCAGAGGAGGAAGAGGATCTACACCACAGTGAGCGATCAGTGGACACTGAGATGGAAGGATGACTAGGAGGATGAGCTGTGGTGGAAGCCATGGTAAGAGATTTAAGAAGAAGGTGTTGGCTGACAGTGTCAAATGTGTTCAAAGTATAGTGGAGGAACTTACTGTCCCCTGTAAAGTAGAAACTTCACTGGGTTCTTCCTCATCTCGATTATTTATAAAAAATTTACACTAGACTATTCAATTCTATTCAACAAGTATTTACTGAGGGCTTCCCTGGTGGCGCAGTGGTTGAGAGTCCGCCTGCCGTTGCAGGGGACACGGATTCGTGCCCCAGTCCGGGAAGATCCCACGTGCCGCGGAGCGGCTGGGCCCGTGAGCCATGGCCGCTGAACCTGCGCGTCCGGAGCCTGTGCTCCGCAACGGGAGAGGCCGCAACAGTAAGAGGCCCGCGTACCGCAAAAAAAACAAAACAAAACAGTATTTACTGAGCTGCATACTAACTGTGGTGGGGTTGTATAAAAGAGGTAGAAAGTGTTTTAAAGTAATATGTCTTTTTAAATAAATATACTGGTTAATTTGTATATAAAAGCTCCATCAGTTTAGAATGGTATATTTGTTAAATGGAAACTACAGACCTATTTCAGTGACATTTGAAGAAACATTTTTTGGTATCCTTTCATCCCTGTGATACCTTTTTTTTTTTTTAATCCTCATCTAATTTTTTCTTATTATAAAAGTGATACATAATCATTGAAAATACAGTTATATGTAAAATTCTGACTCATCCCCAAAAGATAGTGATTCTTAACATTTTGATTTATATCATCCCAGGTGTCTACTGTGTATTTATATGTGTGTATGTGTGTGTTTAATGAAACTGGGCTCATTCCATACATTTTTCAACTTTCTGTTTTCACTTAATGATATATCATGAACAATCTTTGATATCACACATCTCTGAAACAATGTTTAGTGGGCTGCTTGGATTTTAATGTATGAGTGTAACATAATTTAATTATACAATGTCTTATTATTAGAAACTTAAGATCTTTCCTGATTTTTCATTATTACAAACAGTGCTATATTGAGTATCTTTGAAGCTAAATCTATGATTGTTTTCTTTAGCTAAAATTCTTGAAGTGGAATTGGTGGGTTAATGGTAAAAATATTTTAAAGGTTTTTGATGGAAATCACCAAGTTGCTCTCTAAAGTTGTTCCAGATTGTACTCTTACTAGTAGTATGTGAGAGTACCATTTTCCTACCCACTTGCTAGCGTCAGGTATTAATATTTCAAAAAACCTTTTTTATAGGTGAAAAAATAGTCCTTCATTGTTATTTCAGTTTTATAGCCATTTTATGTCTGTGTGTGTGTGTGTGTGTGCATATATATATATTCGTTGGTGGCAAATACTTACTCTTCGAAGATAAATTTTATGAAAACAGAAGTGTTTTAACAAGGTGAATGGTCCATCTTGGTAGTACAGTTTTTGACTGAATGTAGATGTGACCCTGAAGTGGCCATATCCCAGGTCTGTCACTTACTAACTGGACAGTCTTGGGCAATTGGTTAATGCCTCTAGGCCTCAGAGTCTTTACCAAATGAGCACTATAATAGTACCTGTCTTAGCGAGTTGTTAGGCAGATTAAATGAGACAACTAGATGCAAAACGCATGGCCCAGTAGTTGGCATACGGCACAGAATAAATATTAGCAGTAGTCATTGATGAGCCTGATTTTCTCGTGTGGTCTCAAACCGGCTGAAGGCAGCATCAAAAGTGAAGTTTCAGGGGCTTCCCTGGTGGCGCAGTGGTTGCGAGTCTGCCTGCCGATGCAGGGGACGTGGGTTCGTGCCCCGGTCCGGGAAGATCCCACATGCCGCGGAGCGGCTGGGCCCATGAGCCATGGCCACTGAGCCTGCGCGTCCGGAGCCTGTGCTCCGCAACGGGAGAGGCCACAACAGTGAGAGGCCAGCATACCGCAAAAAAAAAAAAAAAAAAAAAAAAAAAGTGAAGTTTCAGAAACAGTTTTTTAAAGGCATCATCTTGGGAGTGATCATCTAGACTCCAAAGGATACTGTTCTTTCCATCAACAAATGCCGTAGGTGCTGAGAGGATCCAAAAACGAATAAAACATGTCTTCTGTTTTCAAGTAGCTTACTGCCTCGCAGGAGGGATGAGATGTACCCTCATACTCTAATATGAGGCAGAAAGCGAAAGCCTCGCAGAAGAGGTCAGATAGAGCACCGTGAGGGTTCAGGTGAGGGACAGTTCTCTAACAGATGGCAGCAATATTTGAACCAGACCTTGAAGAAGGGTTAGGATTTGAATTTGTGAAATATGGGATGGGAATGGGGAGGGTTTTCTTGGCAGAAGGAATCACCTGAGCATGAAGGCAAGTAAAGCTGGACATAGAAATCTGGGTATTATCAACCTCTGGCACTAGCTAAAATCGTGGAAGTGGATAAATGTATAATTGGTATTAATTGCACAAGTCACAGACTTGGAGGTGTAGAGATTTTAACTTTTGTTTTTAGAACTGGTATCCCCCCTCTCCACTGAGAGAGGAAAGCTTACTCTTGTACATTTCAGGTATATATCTCTGGGCATTCTACCAGTTTAGTTCTATCCTTCAGAATTTTAATTCAAGGATGCAGGCCAGCCACTTGTAGGGAGGCTTGTATCCTTGTCACGAGTCTCATCTTGGTCATTTCCTCCCTCTGCAACAGCTTGTCACGTTCTCCTCTCCCCATAGCTGGTCCTTTTTAAAATTTTTATTGGAGTCTAGTTGATTTACAATATTGTATTAGTTTCAGGTATACAGCAAAGTGGATCAGTTATACATATATCCACTCTTTTTTAGATTCTTTTCCCATACAGGTCATTACAGAGTATTGAGAAGAGTTCCCTGTGCTATACAGTAGGTCCTTATTAGTTATCTATTTTATATACAGTAGTGTGTGCATATGTCAATCCCAGTCTCCCAATTTATCCCTCTTCCCTTTTTCACCCCCCGGTGACCATAAGTTTGTTTTCTACATCTGTGACTCTATTTCTGTTTTGTAAATAAGTTCATTTGTACCATTTTTTTAGATTCCACATATAAGTGATACCATATGGTATTTGTCTTGCTCTGTATGACTTCCTTCACTCAGTATGAAAATCTCTAGGTCCATCCATGTTGCTGCAAAGGGCGTTATTTCGTTCTTTTTTATGGCTGAGTACCAATCGCTTGTTCTAAGAAGATGATGGCCAGTGGTGGTTTTGATGGATGGTGCATAGATAACTCCTTAGAGCCACGTCCACTGTCTACCTCACCACCAGCAGGTGAACCCTGCACATCCTCTTGCTCTTTCGGAGACTCTTAGGGTTGGCACTCCAGCTCACTTTCCCTTCTAAAGCCTACAGTTCCCTCTGGGCCCATATGAATTTAAGAATCCCTTCTCTCCACTCCCGGGTCCTTAGGAGACTCAGCCTTCCAGCATCTCGTACCCCCCATAATAGTACATGCACCATCCCTGAGAGGCTGGCCACTGGCGCTCTGGACAAGGCAGGCTGCCCAGGTCCATCACTGGATGATCCAAAGGGTAGACTAGATGTGTGCTTAGGGCACCGGCAAAGCAGGGCCACGAAATAGATTTGGAGGAAAAGATTTTGATATATTTTTTTAAATGTGAAAGTAGTTACTGTGGGAAAAAAATCAAATTTATTGTACTTCTTTATATTTACATTGTATTATATTGTAAGTGTAAAGGACTGATTTTATTTTTATTAATTTTTTTGGCGGGTGGAATACCATAATCTTTCAGTGTTTGGGGTTTCTAAAGACCCTAATTTGGCCCTGTGCAGGTCTAGTCTCCTCTTTGACTCCTCCGAATTTTAAGGGGCGGGATTGTCCTTGCCCTTGTCAGCGGCCCCTTCCCCAAATTATCCTGACGACAGGGAAGTAGGGAGTCCATAATGCTCCTTTCTCTCTCTTTTCCCCAACTCTTTTTCTCTTCTGATTTCCTGTGTTCTTTTGGAAGAAGAGGAAAATCAATTCTGTCTCTTCATTCCTCTGTGTAACTCAGTCTGAACTCACACCAATAGCAGTGAGCTTTGAATTTAGCAATGTTGGAATCGGGGTCTTTGCTCTCAATAGCAGTCAGTTCATTTTTGGCTTAGCTGCCACATTTCGAGGTCCAGCCAGGAAAACAGAAATCACTCTAAGTATTTAAATCAGAGGCAATTTCATCCAGAAAATTAGCTATAAAAGTGAAGGAAGAGCTGGGAAGCCGTTCAAGGGAAGGCGAGGCAACCCAGAGATTAGCAACAGCAGGAATCGTCTTATCATCCCTGGGCTGAAGGAACAAGGATGAGTTAGAAGCTGGAACTGGGGAGCGCCTGCCTGAGGGCGGCTGCAGCCACAGGGGACACACAGCTTCTGCGGGAGATGCTGGCCAAGGCAGAGGGAGAAGGGGAGGAAACACTGGCTCTGGCTTCCTTCTGACATTCTTCTGTCAGTGCCCCTCGCTGACAGCATTCAGCAGGGATCCGGGAGCCAGGGGCTCAGTTTGTGAATGTCAGCCTCGCTGGAGAGGGAACGGCGTGGATCTGATAAGAAACAGGCCAAGGACTGAATGGGTGGGTTGGGCCAGTGGGCGCAGGAAGGAGCCCGTCACCACTTTGCCACATAAACTGGCTTTTGTCCCTTCCTAGTTAGTACACTTCTTCAGGGTGGGTGAGGCAGGCAACTATATTCTGACTTATTTTTGTGTCCTCTGAAGTCCTCTCAATAAATATTTGTTACATTGAACCGAATTTAACCGAATTCCTAAACTCTCTTTTGGGCATGTATCACTGACTGGCTCCTCTTCTTAGACTTTTCAGTGAGGAGATGAAAATTTTGAAGACCTTTGCACAGTTGCCATGAAAACAAGCAGACTCATTGTCTTCAAACATTTCACCTTTCCAGACTGTGACCTCAAACTGCTGATGGTGGGGTCTCGTTCCTTTTTAGGTAGGAAATATCTGTAATAATTACCATAATAATTAACATTTATATAATGCCTTACAACTTACAAAGTACTTTTACATTCATTTTCATCATAAGTAGGTTTTAATCTGGGGATCCTGGAATTCGTTTCTTCGTCCTCTGTCAGACTAGCGTAAAGCTTAGATTTGAAAGAAAAACATCAGGGTTCTTCTCTTCTGAATCGCAGATAGTGGGCAATCTTCTCGGCCCTTTTTGTTAGATAGTTTAGTTACTTTCAGTAGCTGATGGACATGTTCTCAGCTGCCGTTTGTTGGCAGAGACTGGCATCACATTACTGCTCCATTTTTCTCTCTCAGGGACCTAGCAGGTGTTTGAAGACAGTGACCATCTCATCTACTGACATGGGGTCTTTGCAGTCATATGTAGCACACCTGTTGTTTTTAGAGCCGTATTCTCATCCAAATATGTATATATGTACAGTTGGCCCTTGAGTAATATGGGGTTTAGGGGCACCAGCCCTCCAGGCAGTTTAAAATTCATGTATAATTGTAGAGGTAGCTCTCCATACGTGGTTCCTTATCTGCGGATTCAACCAACCATGTAGTACTGTAGTACCTATTTAATCGAAAAAAAAAATCTGTATATAAGTGGGTATCATGGCATGATATGGAAAAAATAAGTTGAACCGTGTTAACCAATCAGAATAGTTTGGACAAAACATGTCATTTAGAAAACTGGCATCTGGTGTGGACTGCTTCTGGGTGTATGCACGTCCCTAAATGTCTGACCTTTCAGGATTTGCCTTATCTGCATAAATACCACTCCTTCCTCCTACATAGAGAACACTGGACTCTCACCTCCTGCTTCCTTTCTCTTAGACTAAGATTTGTTAATCTGGGGTCCTTTGGCCTTCAAGGGTCTCAGAAGATCCTGGGTCCATGTGTCCCCAAAACGATATGCAAACTTTTGTGTGTAATATATATATGTGCCTTTTGGGGGTGGGGGGTAGGGAGAGAACGTGTCCATGGCTTTCATTCAATGTTCTACCCCCAGCCTGTCTCTGTCTTCTTTCTTTATTCTGCCTGAACCTTCAACTCCTAGTTCTGTCCCTCACTCAGAAGATGATTTTGCATCTTCATTAAGGCATGTAGTAGAGCCCCTTATTTCATAGAACTTGTCATATTATAGAAGATATTGAGTCGAATTTTTCCTGTTGCCCTGGAATTGGTGACTAAGGTCTAAAAATGGGGACAAAGAAACACTAAGCACCACACATTCTGGAGAGAGCAGCTAATGGCTGGGGTCAGTCACCCTCTCGAGGGCTTACAAAGAGATAGCAGAACTGGCCCTGGTACCTCTAACCACTAACCCCACCCATCCCTCATCACCTCACCTTGTTCCCAGTCTGTGTGAGGTGTAAGAGGACTCAAGGGAGGGAGTCATGAGCCTACCAGGGAGTACCTCCCCCTCCTTTTGCCCCCCCCAAACCAAGCAGGAGGGTATCAAAGAGAGTCTACAGGAAAGAGAGGCTGATTTCTCATTCCCTGGCTAGACTCTGTGTTTAGACAGTGGACTTGTTTAGCTCTGCATTTATCTGAGAAGAAGAAAGGCAATTAGGCGTGAAAGACAGGGACTTAGCGGTAGAATAGCCTGTATTCCTTCTGTTTGGCTTAGCAAGGACATGTGAGTTTCTCGTGGTTCCGGGAATACTGAGGAAGATAGCTGGGCTTGAGCCATCTTGCTGGTAGTCTATGCAAGAGGCTGCCTGCTGGACAGAAGCTAGGAGGGTTAAAGGAGGTGACCTGGAGCGGGATTGTTTCCATCAGGGCACAGCTCAGTGGAGAGGCCTCACAAGTGCCCTATAAGAGAGCTGGCATTTTGACATCTGTCAAACAACAGGCTCGGGTGGCCTGTCATCCACAGCCAACAGTGGTTTGTGATGACAGACACCTTATTAAGTGAGGAGACGGTTATCTCTTCCCTCTCTGCTCTCCTCCTGGTTCCCAACCCCTGTAGAGCTAGACCCCTTGTAGAGAACCTTCTAGAGAAGTAGAAGAGGAGGAGAAGCCACAGGAGGGAGCATGCTCTCCTCCCCACTTCAGGTTCCTTCAGCCATGGCTCAGTCTTGCGCTGGAAGAGGGAAGGAGACGAGTTCTGTGTTGGACCTGAGACTGGAGTTTAAATCAATTGGATTGGACTGAATTGTCACATAACTAAAAAGGAGTGGAGAGCTGTGGAATCTGTCTGTGCTATTGTGAGGAGTGGGAAGGAGACATGTCAAGGCACAGATGAAGACTGTGATGGGGTGGGTGGCAATGTTTATACCTAGCTGAGTTCAATGCTCAACCAATAGTTACATTTATCTACCACTAAATCCATCCCTGAATTCATTGTTCCATCTTCCCCTGCAGTCTAAGAGGATATGTTCCTTTTTCTGTAAAGTGAATCCCTCCATCTGTACTCTTGTTTGTTCGTTGAGAAAACATTTATTTGACATCTTAAATGTATTGCCCCTGTTGAGGTACAAAGATTAAACATGAAAGAAATTTTTCCCTTGTAGAATACACAGACTAGCCGGGTAGGGTAGAAAGTAACTACCTGCTTTAAAAACAACATCTTAGGGCTTCCCTGGTGGCGCAGTGGTTAAGAATCTGCCTGCCAATGGAGGGGACACAGGTTCGAGCCCTGGTCTGGGAAGATCCCACATGCTGCGGAGCAACTAAGCTCTAGAGCCCGCGAGCCACAACTACTGAGCCCACGCACCACAACTACTGAAGCCCGCGCACCTAGAGCCCTGCTCTGCAACAAGAGAAGCCACCGCAATGAGACTCCCGCGCACTGCAGTGAAGAGTAGTCCCCGCTCTCTGCAACTAGAGAAAGCCCGTGCAGAGACAAAGACCCAACACAGCCAAAGATAAATAAATAAAATAAATTAAAACAAAAAAGAATATATTGTCTTTAAGAAGATACCTGCCTACCCCACTAGGTCATGTATTTTATGAGAGAAGGAACTTTTTTTTTTTTTGGCTGCACTGCACTGCACGCAGGATCTTAGTTCCCTGACCAGAGATTGAACCCATGCCCCCTGCAGTGGAAGTGCAGAGTCTTAACCACTGGACCACGAAGGGAAGTCTGAGAAGGACTTTTTATCTTGCTAATCTTTGTACTTCAACACTGGCAATACATTTTGGATGTCAAATGACTTGAGTTCTGCATGATTTTTGAATGTTCCACTAAACATTTGTATAGGGTGTCATATATAAATAAATCTGGTCTGTTGTTACTTATCCTAACACTGGTGTTTAATCTGTTGTTTTTTTTTTTAAAGGAACGGCTTCTGATCTTACTTCTCTTAAACCCTAACTTACTCATTCCTACAATTAGGTGCAAGAATCTGAGTGCTTCAGTAAGTCTTCTATGATGGTCATGTCCAATCATTTATGTATTGAAATACCTATTATTTTATTATAAGTTACTGTTTTTTATTTCTCTTTTACATTAGATTTAGGACATTTTATTGGTGTTTTGAAATTATGTGTATAGATAGCTTGTATTATCTATGAATTTCGTTTTAGGTTAGTAAAGGTGCTGTTATTTAAAATATTTATTAGAATAATGGAGACTTAGGTCTGATAGGACCGAGAGCCACTATGTAGCCATTGGTTTCCAAAGTGTTGTTTGGAGCCACAGAGCTCAGATGTTTTGCTCATGAGCTCCCTAAAATAACAATAACCCCCTCACACCGTTTTAAGTTGAAACCTAACATTTATTATCCAAGTTTACATTTATGTATTGTTAACAGGAGATAGAAAATACTAATCATTTTATAAGTTGAAATAAGCTGAGGATTGACTATAATCATAAAAAATATTTCATGATGATTTGACAAAGTAGACTTTGAACTGTCTTATTGAATAGAGCACGCCAAATACGAAATAAGTTACTGAATTTTTTATCCATGGGTTTTTTTCAGTGTATCTGAATTTTTTCATGGCCCGTAAGACTTTCCAATTACATTTTTTTAAAAGTCAGGTTATTGAGGTATAATTTACATATGGTAAAATTCAAATGTGTACTCCAGTTACTTTTAAAAGAAAGTATGTCACTAATGTATTTTCCTTTGGCTGTGCCAATTGTAGAGAATCTCAGCATGGGCTAAACACCCCATTTCCAATGCCACGTTTTACCCTTAACAGAAATATGTATATGGTAAGGAAGGCAGGAAGCCCCATTAGTTTAAGGCCCCTTGATTAATCTTTAAACATTTCCCTAACCAATATCTTCATTTATATATCCCTTTGTTGGGTGCCCCAGTATTTACACTCTAGAACAATTCATCATAGTAAGGTTTGGCGGCAAGGGACATGCCTTTCTTTTGTAAAGCGGGGGAAGGACTATGTGAGCCCAAGTTCATTCTCCAGAAGATGAATTTTAGGAAAGAGCACATATGGAAGACTAGGGCCTGGAAATGGATTCCCTTGAAACGATCTGTATATACATAGCCCTTGGAAAATCTTTCTGTACTCCCCTTGCTTGAAGGCTACCGCCCAGAGGTTCAGGGCTCAGAAGCTCTCTCTGAGAGGGCATGAAGGGCAGGGGTTGTGGATTTCTGGGCTCACTTCTACTACTTCTCCTGGAGCACCTGGGCTTCTTTTCTGTTTTACATTTAAACTTTTGTTTGAAGGAAGGGTTTTGCTGCTAAAAATATCACTTTGAAAAGCACAGCTTCCATGGGGAACCATTGAAGAAGTTCAAGCAGAGAAGTGACATCATTAGGTTTTTGTTTCAAAAGGGTCATTCTGGCATCTGAACCTGTCATCGCAGAGGATGGATTAGAGAGAGGTGAGACTGGAGGTCCAGAGACCTGTCGCAGAGGCATTGAAACAGTCCAAAGGAAAAACTGTAAGAACTGGAGACTCTGGGCTCCATCCCAGAGTGGCAGCATCCACTTTAGATGGAGCAGGGCCTTCGTGGTTTGTGAATCCCCATCCAGCTGCCTCTCACATTTACACTTCCTGCGTGGCCCTGGAGGGCCTGTGCCTTTGTGACCCCAGCCTTAGAGGAATCTTTGACTCTTTCCTCTTCACCTGTGGATCCAGTCTGCCACCAAGTCCTGTTGTTTCTTCCTTCAAATCATCTTGTATTTGTTTCTCTCTCTCTATTACTATTCCATCATCTTAGACCAGGTGATTAGCATTTCAAGCTTAGATTTCTCCAGGAGCCTCTTAACTTATCTTCTTGCTTTCAGTCTGTCTGCCAACCAATCCTACCTTGCCACTGTAGCTACTCTTTTTGTTTTCTATGACGTAATTCAACCATGTAAAATGAGTATAGTTTTGTTAAATCTTGCTTCAGATTTCTCCTCCTGTCCCAGTCTTTGGCTTCTCTAGAAAATTCTAAGCAGAGCAGAAGATTAAAATAGGGATTAATACATTTCCATTCTCTAGAAGCTGTTGTTTAGATCTAGAAGATTATGTTTCCTTTGCTTCTTTTTATGTGAGATATTTGTAAATTGAGCAGGACTTAAAAGGTGAGGGAACACCTGCCACTTTTTCTCAGTGAAAGATTTTGCGAAGAAAGTATAATTTTAAGTAGAGTAGAGAAGGAAATATAACCGAGAATATTATATTTAAGACTTTATGGCATCAGATGCTCCCAAGGGGTGGTAAGTCATTACTGGGGATGTTAACAATGGTGAAGGGTGGGAACAGGAACATAGGGAAACGGTATATAAACCTGGGAGAACAGGCCAAGTGTGGAAGAGCAATGGGAACCACTGGGACCTTCTTGGACACTCACAGAGGTGCTGGTCCAGGCTTGGAGGGAGCAGATGGATGAAAAAATGGGTTCACCTGGAGCTTGAATCATCATGGAGATAAATGTGTACGGTGGCTTCTCCTGACAGTTCTTAAATTGCTTCCTAGGCATCGTTGGCTCTCCAGGAAGCATTTTCCATGGAAAAAACTGCTCTTCTGGACCGTCTTTTCACAAAACTGCTATCTGTGGCCCTCACAGTATGTATCATTTCAACTTTCAGAATACATATCCAGACAGGTAAGTTAGAAGCTGGGATTTGATTTGAAAATATTTTAAATTTTAAAACTTTTTTAACTTATACAAGAAAACTGTGTGTGAATTCAAAGTGAAAAACCCTTGACCCTGTAAACAATAATAGCAGCTCTTTGGGGATATTGAACATGATGAGAAGGTGAACCCAAGGTCTAGAACCATGCTGTGTGCTGCTGTGTGGAAGGTGAGGGGAGTCGGGAGGGGGAGGGGAGTGGGCCACATGAGCAATAATGGGGATTTGACCTGTTTCCAGGAGTCTCTCTTTCCCTCACTAGGGCTAAAAGAAATAATGCAGAATTTTAGTAAGGTCTTTTTTTTACCTTTAATATGTTTCAATATGTTGGTTTTTTGTTTTTGTTTTTAAATTTTTTTTTGGCTGCAGCCGTGTGGCTGTGGGATCTTGTGGGATCTTAGTTTCCTCACCAGGGATTGAACCTGCGCCCTCCGCAGTGAAAGTGAGGAGTCCTAACCACTGGACCGCCAAGGAATTCCCACTGTGTTTCTTTTTTATGCTGCCTCTCCCTCTCCCTTACTGAAATGCTGCATTTGAAAATGTATCTTTTCTGCCTTATTTTATCTTACTTTCCGCGGCTGCTCTCTGCCCTCTGTTGGCAAGTTCTCTTGGACCTGTCTTGTGTGCAGGAGACAATCACATGTAAGTCAAAACCTTTTTCTGCAGGTCAGGTTGGTTAAGCAGAGAGAAGACTGTAAGGTGTTTTGTTTCTCTGGAATCCTATAGGCTTGGAGGCACAGTCTTGGTGTAGAGCAAACCGGAGGGTCCAGAGTTAGCTGTGAAATCAGGGAGGTTCCAAGTTCAGTACTGAACTGGGAGTTTGTTTGGGGCATCAGGGCTTGACATGGAGATTGGCATGAGCCTGAATCCCATGTCAGTCTCAGAACTCAGCAAGAGTCTTGAGGATCCTTTGGCCTGAGTGTGACAGGCCTCAGGACTTCTTTGCACTAAGGAAGAGGGCAACTTGGAAACTACCATAGCTTCTAGCAGCTAGCTAATTGATGCTCCACAGTTTAGTTCTGGATCAGATATGAGGTGTTTGGGCTGGCCCTGTCCCAAAAGAAATTATAGATGGTGTCTGTGAAGTAGTGAGAGGCATTACCAACCCTACAGAGATAAAGTTGGCTCCTAGCTGGGTGCTGCTCAGGCCAGCAGGACCTTTAGGTTTCCCAGGCTTTGTATGGGTAGCAGTAGGGCCACCAAATACAGACAAAATCTTATTGTCCATATCAGTGAGGACATAATTAGATAGTTGGAATAAATAGATAATTGATCTCATTTATCTAATATTTTCAGCCTCTCCCTACAAATAAACCAACAAAACAAAAAACTTTCATTGGATGTTAATAAGAAACAGCATTAAGTGATTAACTTTTATTTCCCTGACCTTTCCCACTTTCTAGTCTTAGTGGCCAGTTGGAAGGAAGAGGGAAGGGGCAAGATGCTTGAAATGACATGTCATGCATTTAAACTTGTCTGGGGAGTCTGGGCAACAGTGGTGTCTGGTCCTCACTTGGGTCTGCAGGTGTTCCAGAGAGACTCTTCTGGGTCTTTAGTGGCCATTACACTCTAAGCACAGCCTCACATGGTAAATTCCTTGAGTCAGCAGAATATCTGTACAGAGCCCCACCTTAGAGACCAGGAAACCTGGATTCTCGTCTCTGCTCTGCTATTAAAAAGCCATGTAGGATTGGGGGAGAGGGGCGGGGTAGGAAGCTATGGGACTTCCCTCTCTGAGACTCAGTTTTCAATTATCTTTAAATGAGGGGAGTGAACAATATTACTTATAAGATTCCTCCTAGCCCTGAAATTCTGTAATTCTGGCAGAGATTGTGTCATTTGGATTTGCTTCTCTCATTAAACTGTGTGTAGTTGCTTGAAAAGTATTATTTGGTGGATTGGGTCTGAAGTTAGAGCCATGTCTTTTTCAGGTTGTCCCATCACCCTTTTGACTGGTCTATATCCTTCTTTTCCTTGCTCAGACAGGACGAAATTTCTTTACACTAACAGTGTCAGGAGCTGGAACTGGAGTTAATCCATCTGTGTTAAAGAAAGAGCTGCCCTAAGGTTTTCATTTCTACCAGGTTGAGGGCAAGAGACGTTGTTGGGGGGCTTGCCTTTGGCCTCTGTGCCCAGGGATTCCAATTGTATGCTCCTCAAAGGTAAGTCTATCATTCAGCTTTTTGTATTCACCCCCATAGCTTGTGCAAGGCAGCCAGTGTTCAATAAAGTATCCTACCTAAGAATAAAATGGCATTGTCCTTAGTTTCCCCCCAAAACCACTAGGTGTCGCCTTCATCTCAGAGAAATTACGCCCCTCCACTCCCTGCCCGCCCACCCTCCTCCCTCTACTCCAGCTTTCTCAGCTTCTTGGCACTCTGATTTCTGGAGAAGTGGCTTGAAGCAGGAGACAAACTGTGGCTCTTGGCAGGGAGAGGAGCATGGGTTTATGTGCATCTCCTTTATGACAATTTGAGGAAAACTCCCTAAGGTCCCATGCAGCCCCTCCCAGCAACCATGATATCATCCCTCACAAGCTGTTCCTCAGGATCAGATCAGCACTCCAGATATGGGGTGTCTGGGGTGAGCCTTCTAGGATGGAAGCTTGGGAGTGGGGTGGAACCCAAGGGGGGCACAATGGGCTTCCACTACTGGGGAAACGTTTTGCGTAATCAGTCTCTGAGCCTTTATCAGGTGCAAGCCCAGGCTGTGCAGGAAGACAAAAGAGAGAAGAGGCTGCTCTGGGCTCCCACCCTGGAGCAGATGGTGTGGCGGGAGCCCAGTGGGCTATGGTGGCCTCTGAGGACACGGGAGGGCACATTGGGGTCGTGGGGACAGGAAGAGGGAGATTGGAGGGTTGAGTCCTAAGGAAGAAGGAGACTCATGGACTTCGTAAGGACTCAGGAAAAATCGGTCACCGGAGCGCCTTGGTCCCGGAGGGGCTTATCTTCCAGGGAGCAGGCATGTCTTACTGGTGAAGGAGGGAGAGGTTCCCGTCAATGAGAGGGGTGCTATCGTTTACTAGGTGGAGGACAAGTGAGGATACCGAATATGTGGGGATCCCTGACTGTTTCCTGGAGGCTGGAGTGTTTGAGGGACTCAGGGGAGTTAAGAAGGGAGACCCTAAGAAGAGCGGGATACGCGAGGGGTGGGTAGGGAGGCCCTGGGCTCGTGGGAGTGTGTGAGATGGAGAGCGCGCGGCGGGGTGGCCCAGGGGCCTGGGGGAGACGGGGTAGGCCTTAAAGTGAGGGGACGCCCGGGACCTCGCCGGCCTGAGAGGCCCTTGCGCGGAGCCCCCGGGCTGTCGCCGGGTGGGTTGGAGACCTGGGAGGTCCCCGGGCGCCCGGGTGGGAGTGGGGAGTCGGGAGGGGGGAAGACAGCAGGCGCCGGAGGGTGGGGCCGGGCGGGGGAGGAGGAGGGGCCGCGGGGAGGGGGCGGGGAAGGCGCGGGGCGGGGGCGGGGGCGGGCGGCCTGCCCGGGGAGTCACACTCTGCAGCCGCCGGCGCAGCGAGCGGAGACGGCCGGGCCGCGGCAACCTGACCTGGACGAGCGGCGCGCCCGGGGGCCCAGGCGGGGGGCGGGAGGAAGCGCGGGGCAGCGCCGGCCGCCCGGACCCAGGAGAAGCGGAGCAGAGAGGAGCGGGGACACGGGCGGGGCCGCCGCAGCTCCGGATGGGACCAGCGCCCTGGGCCCGTTAGTCCAAGCAGGAGCTTCGGGAGAAGCCTTCACAGGGAGATTTACCCCTGCCTTTCCTTCTCCTCCGGCCCAGGCCTCGCTTCGCTGCCCGCCTGCCCATGGTCCCAGTCCTTCCGCCGCGCCGGCCCCCTCCCACCTTATCCCCTTGGTCCTTCCTTTCGCAGCTCTCTGCCCTCCTAGCCCTTTCAGCGGTGAGGTCCCCCCAGGCCTTCTCTTTGTACCAGCCAACCCCCCCCCTCCACCCCATCCCAGTCTCGGATCCCCTTTTCCTTCTCAGCTTTAGATTCATCAGACGAATTCACCTCTCGCTCTCCCCATCCCAGTCACAGGCCCCCTTGGTCCCTGCCTCCTCCTGCCACCCTACTCTTGGCCCTCCTCCGTCCCTGCCCTAGGCTGGTGGACCCACTCCCCGGGGCTTCCTCCCATCTCCTCCTCCCCGATTCCTGCCACTTTCTGTATCCCAGCCTACCTAGCTTATCCTCACTTCTCTCCCTGGCGGCCTTCCCCAGGTTCCAGGCTGGGCGGTGCTTGTGGCTCCCCCGTAGGCCAGAGTGGCCCCAGGTTCTGGGGGGGGTGGGGCCGCTGCTTCCTCCCCATGGCACTGCCATCACTCCTGCTGGTGGTGGCGGCCCTGGCAGGTGGGGTGCGTCCTCCGGGGGCGCGGAACCTGACGCTGGCGGTGGTGCTGCCAGAACACAACCTGAGCTATGCCTGGGCCTGGCCACGGGTGGGTCCCGCTGTGGCACTCGCTGTGGAGGCGCTGGGCCGGGCGCTGCCCGTGGACCTACGGTTCGTCAGCTCTGAACTAGATGGCGCCTGCTCTGAGTACCTGGCCCCGCTGCGCGCTGTGGACCTCAAGCTCTACCACGATCCCGACCTTCTGTTGGGCCCCGGTTGCGTGTACCCCGCTGCCTCTGTGGCCCGCTTTGCCTCACATTGGCGCCTTCCCCTGCTGACTGCGGGTGCTGTGGCCTCTGGTTTTGCGGCTAAGAATGAGCATTATCGTACCCTGGTGCGCACTGGTCCCTCTGCTCCCAAGCTGGGTGAGTTTGTAGTGACGCTACATGGGCACTTCAATTGGACTGCCCGTGCTGCCTTGCTGTATCTGGATGCTCGCACAGATGACCGGCCTCACTACTTCACCATCGAGGGCGTCTTTGAGGCCCTGCAGGGCAGCAACCTCAGTGTGCAGCACCAGGTGTATGCCCGTGAGCCGGGGGGCCCTGAGCAGGCCACCCACTTCATCCGGGCCAACGGGCGCAGTGAGTGTGGCCCGGGCTACTTAGGGTCAGGGGAGGAGGGTCGCTGTGTCCCTGGAGCTGAGCACTGGGAAGCTGTAGATGGAGATAGCCATGGAGGAGCCGAATGTGGTGGTTGGGATCAAGAAACACGTGTGGATGGAGCCCCTGGGAGGGGCTAAGGCGTTATGTTGGGGGGCTTGTGGATGTCACAGACAGATGTGAACAAGGAGTAAGATGGCCTGAGGGGAGAAGCTTGTGTCGGGGAGAGTGTGGGATTGGGGGAAGTTGAATTTGGGGAGCAGTGTGAGTTCCCTGGAGTAGTGAGTGTGGTTGATGGTCACTCCAAAATGTGTGCCTGTCTGTGAGCAGAGACTTCTCAGACTGGGCCGCCAGTACCCCTTGGTGGCATAAAAAGCGTGAAGACTCCATAAATGGGCTTTGCGGTGCAGCTGATTAGGTTGGGAAAGACAGGTAGAGCTCCCACTGAGAGAAGTTCTGAGCAGTCAGTGCCTTTGAGCTCAGGGAAAGACAGGGCAGAGTGGGGGAGTGAGGAGGGCTGGTGGGGAGCAGCAGGCAGGGCTCTGGGAAGAGGAGGGGCTTGAAGGATAGCTCCCTTCCTCTGGGGTCTGGAGTCAGGCTCTGACTTCTGCCAGATGGTCCATACGGTCCCAGGGTACTTATGACATAGACTCCAAGGGGGGAGGGATGGGGAACATCTGCTGGGTGGTTGATAGATTAGGGCCTCTCTTCCTCGCTAAAGATGGGAATGCAGATGGTCAGAGAGGGGGCTGTCTAGGGTCCTGGATGCTTTCTCAGAGTGCCCCTCTGTCACGTACCTGCTCCCAGTTGTGTATATCTGCGGCCCTCTGGAGATGCTGCATGAGATCCTGCTTCAGGCCCAGAGGGAGAACCTGACCAACGGAGATTATGTCTTCTTTTACCTGGATGTCTTTGGGGAGAGTCTCCGTGCGGGCCCCACGCGCTCCACAGGCCGGCCCTGGCAGGACAATCGCACCTGGGAACAGGCCGAGGCCCTCAGAGAAGCTTTTCAGGTATCATTTGAGCCAAACTTGAAGGGAGCAGGGAGAGGAGCTTTTTTGGGAATTCTCTGTCTGTCACAAGACCCCACAGAAACCCTAGCAACAGGGCAAGAATTGTGAACCACAGGGATTAAATGGACGGAGGCTTTCCAAGTCTAGTCTCACCTTTGTGGCTCTTTCTCAGTGTGTCTTCCAAGGCTACCTCCCAAGATCCTGGAACACTGACTCTTCCTAAGTACCAATGGTACATATACCGTGGGGTCGGGGGGGGGGGGTGGGAAGTTCAGGAAAAGATCTAGACCCCGCCCCTGGGAGGGCTTCCACCCTTTCTGGAGAGGCGAGGCATGATGGTGGTGCAGTTAGATACAAGTACAAGAAAGGATGTGATGATGTGTCCTGGAACAGACACCAAGAACTTGAGTGGTTCAGAGGAGAGAGTCACTGTGGGCTGGGTTTAGGGGAAGCTGTTATAAAGGAAGCAAGACTCTATGGTGACTTTAAAGATAGATGTCATATTCCTAGTCAGAGTGGGAGAGAGGATGCAGGCAGCTGGAGCAAAGAAAAAAAGATGGGAATGGACATGTTTGGGGATCCAAGAAGATACTGACCTGACAAGAAAGAATGGTTCACTTGGAGCACATTATAGGAAATAATGCTGCAGAGGTAGATTCAGATTAAGGAGAGCTCTGAACCTAAGACTGAGGCGTTTGGACTTGAATGGTGGGGTCTTTGAGGTTTTTTTGTGATGAGAAATATACTGACAGAACTCAGGTTGGATTAGAAGAGGAGGAGACAGTGAGGCCACCTGCAATAGGTTAGAATGCGGTATGGAGGTATGGGCTTGAACTATGGTGATGATAGCAGGAATGAAAAGAGATGGATATGAGAAGCAGTTTGTAGGGAAAATTGACATGACTGTCTTCACTTCACTTCTCTGCTCAAAACTTTCAATGACTTATTTCCTACAGAATAAAGTCCTGACTCCTTATCATGACATTTAAGATTTTATACAGTCCTCGACCCACTTTTAAAATCTTACCTCCCAGTACTGCTGAGTACTCCAGCCGGCTAGACCTCGCTCAGACCTGCTACCTCGGGCCTCCCTGCCCCACTGCCTTTGGGCTCTTTGCTGCTTTTGTCCACAGTGGTCTTCCTCCCCTTACCCCAAATCTCTCCCTCTCAAAATCATACCCATGAATTGCTCCCCGATTCTCCCACCAATTTTTCACTTACTTATGTATATAAGTACTTTTTAAAACTTATTTATGCATACCCCCTTCTTATCCCAAAAAGAATTTGAGGTGGCGTATAGGATAACCTTCAGGTCTTTTCAACCCTGAGATTCTTTGACTCTAAGTAGATGTGTATAAGGGCTGGACTTGGGTGGCCACCTTCTCCAATGAGTAAGGTTTTATGTGGCTGTGATTATATATTCGGTAGTGTCTGACTGTGAATGACATATCTGTTTGCATGCCTCAGTATAAGTCTGTGACCGTCACACTTGAACACGGGCAGTGGCAGGACAGGTTTTGTTGCTGCTGAACTTTTGCCTAAAACGACCTTCTCACCTTTGTGTGTCTGGATAATGCTTGTGTATTCTATAATACTCAAATCAGTTATTTTCCCTTCTAGGAAACAATCCCTGAATCCTCAGGTTGGACTGAATTTCCCACTCTTGTGCCTATCTCTAACTCCTCTAGAACTTACAACATTATTCAGTCAATGTCTGATTCATCTGAAGACTGACTCATTCTGTTAGTGTTTACTTAGTTAGCACCTGTTATGTCCTAGTCACTGTGCGAGGTGCTAGTATACAGCAGAGAACATAACAGATGTCCCTGCCTTTTGGAGCCTACATTCAGTAGAACAGACAGACACAAACAAGCAGTAGATACAAACATAGAACAAACTGTGATGTGTTACTTAAAAAGAGAAAAAAAGCATAGCGTGGTATGAGAGGAGAGTATCAGGGGGGTTGTGCTTTAGCTAGTGTGGTCAAGGAGGGTCTCTCTAACCCTCCCAGATGGGAAGACTCCACAGGCTTCTGGGCCATACTCTCTTTGTGGAGGGAACACCTCTCTTCTTGTGGGAGAATTCCTACCAGCCAAGGGGCCCCAGCACTTAGGGGAGGAGGAGGAGGGATCTAGTCTGCTAACAATTAGTTACATACAGTTGACTCTTGAACACTGTGGGGGTTAGGGGCACCCACCCTCCATGCAATCGAAAATCTGAGTATAACTTTACAGTCAGGCTTCCCTCTTGGAGGTTCCATCCACATCGGTGGATTCAACCAAGTGTAGATCATGTAGTACCATGGTCTGCGTTTATTGAAAAAAATCTGCATATCAGTGGACCCGTGCAGTTCAAACCCAAGTTTTTCCAGGGTGAGCTGTAAATTAATTCTCAGCTCTCCCACTCACTGTAGGCATTATTCAGACAGAAAAACAAGGAGGGAGGTTTTGCTACGATATAAGAGAAGGGGCAGTCAAGAATATGCTGAGGGGGAAATCAAAGGGAAGTGGTGTGGTCAGCTCCAGACAAGGGTGAAAGAGCAGAGAGCCCACACCCCAGAGATACCTGGCCCGCTGGGGTCCCAGAGCAGGCCAGCCTGGAAAAGGTGGCGGCAGAGGTGAGGAATCACTGATATAGATGCCCACAGCCTTTCCAGGAGGGTGTCATGCCCAAGGAAGGGGTCCCAGCTCATGCTGGATACTAGCTATTGGGGGAGAGGACTCTCAAATTAAATATGTTGCTATGATTTTTCTCCCTCATTGAGCCGTAGCCACTTGAGGGCGGGGACCATGCTTGTCTTTGTATTCCGTGTGCCTAGCACGTTTGTTGAATTGAATCAACATGTGTGTTGGGAAGAGGGGGGATGGGGTTAGGAATTCATTTAGACAGGTGTAGAGCTGGCAGGTACTGTAAACCAAGATGATCAACCAGGAAAGGGAAGAATACGTAGATACGGTGGCACTAACCAAATGACTAGGCTCTAAGGATCTGGAGGCTCTGTCTGGACATTTGAGGACATTCTACAGGGTCAGAAACCCAGGGAGAAGCCACAAACTAGGTGACCAGCATGGGACTGGGGTACAGATGGGGGACACCAGCGGCTAGAATGGAAGTAAGCAGTAAACCAAGGGCCGTGGAAGGCAGCGTCTCTCGTGGAGACCATTCTGTTAATGTAGGCCACTGTTAACAGCGCCTCCTGCGGCAGCCAGAGTGGGTCTGGGTGTGGGTGGGCCCACAGGCAGAGCCAGGCATCTGCTGTCCTTGCACATTTCCCGGGTGCCCTCCTGGCTTCCACCCACCGCTGTACCCATTTTGGCAGCCTTTGCTTTTTTTTTTTTTTTTTTTCCGCCTGGGGTCCCCTGTGCAACGGGACACAGTTACCTACCTTTACCTTCTCTCTAGCCCCTGAGCAAGAACAGAAATTCTTTGGAAGTTCTTCTGCTTCTCTCTCTTTTTTTTAGTAGCTGGTAACCACAGCAAAACAGAGTCGAGCATAGCAGTTCTCAAAGTGTGGTCTTGGGATCCTGGGGGCCCCTGGAATCCTTTTTTAGGGGGACGATGAGGGCAAAACTAGTTTAAAAATAATACTAAGGTGTTATTTGCCTCCGTCACTCTCATTCTTCCATGATTGTACAGTGGAGTTTTCCAGAGGTTATGTGACGTGTGATGATGTCATCATTCTGGCAGTTATAGGAGGTGTGCTTGTGTATTCTTGTGTTTTAAAACTTTGTCAGTTTTAATTTCTAATATGGTAAATATTGATAGATGTAATCCAAACAAACAAAAGCTCCTTGGGGTCCTCAATAATTTCTAGTAGCGTAAAGGTGTCATGAGAGCAAAAAGATTGAGAACTGCTAGTCTAGCAAAGAAAAAACCTAGGCAATTACTTTTTAAAAAGCATTGAAAACCTATTATCAACCTTTATAATGAAATAGACATTGTGTGAAGCCTGATCTTTTCAAGTTTTTTAACTAACTTTTTACATTTTTTGTCAACCGTATCCTACCCTTCTATTTTTCTTTTATTCTTTGAATAGGTGTTACTGAACGAACCCTTCCAGCCCCACCCTCAGTCTCCCTCTCCTTTTTAATTCTGCCTGACAGTGGGAGAGTATTAGCAGTGTGTGATCAAGCATCCAAACGCTCCAGTAAGAATAATTACATCATGAAGTAGACTCCAGTCTAATATAATCAATGTGTATTAGAAACTGACTTCATTATTTCCTACCTGGAATGAATTGATCTATAATGGGTAATAAGTGATATATCTAGTATCTCTATGGTACTTTCTATGACAGGAATTAACACAACTGGTAGAAACGGCTAGTTTTATTTTTTAAAGAATCAATTTTATTTATTATATTTATTTTTTGGTTGCGTTGGGCCTTCGTTGCTGCACATGAGCTTTCTGTAGTTGTGGCGAGGGGGCGCTACTCCTCGTTGCGGTGCGCAGGTTTCTCATCGTGGTGGCTTCTCTTGTTGTGAAGCACGGGCTCTAGGCGCATGGGCTTCAGTAGTTGTGGCACACGGGCTCAGTAGTTGTGGCTCGCGGGATCTAGAGCACAGGCTCAGTAGTTGTGGCACACAGGCTTAGTTGCTCTGCGGCACGTAGGATCTTCCCCGACCAGGGATCGAACCTGGCAGGTGGATCCGCCTTGGCAGGTGGATTCCTAACCACTGCGCCACCAGGGAAGTCCCAAAATGACTAGTTTTAATCTCTCATTTCACAAAGTCACGTTTCACAAAATATATTGATCTGAAGTCTTTCCCCAAAGTTGCAGTGCCAGTTCCCTGACGAAGGCAGAGGCTGGTCTCAGTGATTGTGGAGGCCTGAGGTGGAGGCAGAGGCCAAGAAGCGGGAAGTGTGTGAGGCCAGTGGGCCAGTGGGAGCCAGGCAGGCATCCCAGTGAAAGACAGAGACATGCTGACTGTGGCCAATGAGAAGTGTGCATGACTGAGACCATGTGTGCCACTGGCTTATCTATGAGATGTGTGTGGGCGTGTGACTGTGTGTTTTCCTTGTGACTCATGATGTGTGGGACTATGCCAGTATGCAGGACTGCATATGGTGGGTGTTCCATGCACATTAAAGGAGCCGGCTCATGGCTTTTTACAGATGGAATCACTCTCTCAAAGGATTTCCCCCAGTTGTCATAGGACCTGAAATCTCTAATTCACTGGGTGGAGGCACTGTGCTCAAGTGGCCCAAATGAAAATGTAAACATTTTACTGAGAACATTAGCAGTAATTAACACCAGGGAGAGGAGCTGTTGCTCAGTGTTGTCCTTGCCAGTAAACAGGTGCCCAGAAAGGATGGGACAGAGGAGCTGTGAGTGTTATGGCAGCCCTGCTGGGAGGCCTGGGTGGTAGTAGGGGCTTCAGGACGATGAGGAGCCCAGTTTGGGGGATGGAGTTGACTTCATGTATTTCCCAGTCTCCACCTTCCCAGAACCATCCTATCTATCTATCTTGTATGGAGGTGTGCCACCTGCTGTCCCCAGAGTATTAAACATACACACACACACACACACACACACACACACACACACACACACACACACGAGTTTAGTATCCTCTCGGCCTTCAGAGTCACCCATGTACATTTTATATCATGTATATTTCAGCAAGTTTCCCTGTCCTGCTTCCTCTCTTCCCCTAATGCCCATCTTGAATCATTTCTACTCTCCCATGTGCTGTTCGTACAGATGGTATTGGTCATCACATACCGAGAACCCCCGAATCCTGAGTATCAGGAATTCCAGAATCGTCTTCTGATAAGAGCTCGGGAAGATTTTGGTGTGGAGCTGGCCCCTTCCCTCGTAAGTAGATCTCTCTTTCCCCGAGAATCAGTCCAGGCTTTGAGGAAAGCCTCTTCTCCCTAACTCAGAATCAAGCCTTGGCCATGGAGCCAGCCCTACTTTGGGGGCTGTCCACTTCCATTCAGGATTTTCTCTTCTGCCTTAGTGTTCAGTGAGGTAGGGATGGCACCTTAGGAATGAGAGGAGGGAAGAAAGCAAACCAGAGCGAGGAGAGGTAGAAGGAGACCCCAGAGATGGAAAAGGGGGCTGGGGAAGGGGCCTGGCAGGACCTTTGGAGAGCACTGCTGAAGTTACCACCCCCAGATGAACCTCATTGCTGGCTGCTTCTACGATGGGATCCTGCTATATGCTGAAGTCCTGAATGAGACAATACAGGAAGGAGGCACCCGGGAAGATGGACTTCGAATTGTCGAGAAGATGCAAGGAAGAAGATACCATGGTAATGGAGAGGGTCAGTTGGAGGCCAGAGTGCCGCTGTCACGCTCAGGAGTGGAGTGGGCAGAAGAAAACACAGACACCAGGGGCAGGAGGGAGAGTTAGTAGGGGTCAGAGAACATGGCAGAGGTGGACACATATTAAGAATGGGGGCAGGGACAGACTGTGAGGTGACTGGAGGGATTGGGAGGATAGGAGAGGGGCCTAGGGTAGATCTCAAAGTAAGGGGTACTCCTTTCTGTCTTAGGTGTAACTGGACTGGTTGTTATGGACAAGAACAATGACCGGGAGACTGATTTTGTCCTGTGGGCCATGGGAGACCTGGATTCTGGGGACTTTCAGGTGATGGGGGATGAGGCAGGGAGGAGAGTGGGGGGCCTGCAAACCCAGCTTTCAGGGGGTCAACGGGGGCAGAATCACAGGTTCTAGAGGCAGGGACTTATTTCCTCTGCTGGAGCTGCTTGGTGGGTGGGCGGTAGGATGGGGAGAAAAGCACCCAAGTAGCTGGGTTTGGGTGGGGGAGGCTGGTGGGAGCAGGCCTGTGGGCCCTGTTTTCTCCTTCCTCACAGCCTGCAGCCCACTACTCGGGAGCCGAAAAGCAGATTTGGTGGACAGGACGGCCCATCCCCTGGGTGAAGGGGGCCCCCCCCTTGGACAATCCCCCCTGTGCCTTTGACTTGGACGACCCATCCTGTGATAAAAGTGGGTGTGTGCAGGGACTGGGAGCAATCCTTCCTCCCTTGACTTTCCATTCTTTTACCTCCTCCTCACGGGCTCCCCCACCCTTAGCTCTATATCACCTGTTCTCCTATGCCCCCTGCCTGCTTCTTTACCTCTCGAGATCTGTCTGCTCCCTGCACCTAAGAGCATCCCCCCTCCCCGTTCACAGCACCACACACAGTCTTTCTCAGGGCCCCCTCTCCCTTCAGCCCCACTTTCCACTCTGGCAATCGTGGCGCTGGGCACAGGAATCACCTTCATCATGTTTGGCGTTTCCAGCTTCCTCATTTTCCGGTGAGTTCTGCGCTTTCCGCTGACCTACTCCCTCCCTCCCATTTCCACACAGCCTTCAGTCTGAGGCCAGGAGGCCCCTAGAACACGGGGGAGGGAATGCATCCCTCTCTCTCAGTCCTGTGTCTGGGGTGTGACAACCGCAGCTTCAGGAGCTGCCGGGAAGTCTCTGCAACCCTGCTGTTGGCTTCTGGGGTGGTAGGATTGGGCTTGCCAGTCAACTGAGGTGTGCAGTCCTTACAGAAAACTGATGCTGGAGAAAGAGCTGGCTAGCATGTTGTGGCGCATTCGCTGGGAGGAGCTGCAATTTGGCAATTCAGAGCGATACCATAAAGGTGCAGGCAGTCGCCTCACACTGTCGCTGGTGAGCCCTCGTCTCAGCTGTCCCTCTGCTTCCCTCTGAGTGCCTGTCCTTTCGTACCCTGGACCATTCCCAGCACATCAGCCTGTAATGATAGCACCTGCACTACCACCACCATCTAATGTTCCTTTCATCCTTCCGCCTCCATGTTGCCCTTGGCCCCAGCGGGGATCCAGTTACGGCTCGCTCATGACAGCCCATGGGAAATACCAGATCTTTGCCAACACCGGTCACTTCAAGGTGAACAGTCGTCCACTTGTTCTGGTCCCCACCATTTCATTCTGTCTCATCCACATCTGTCACCTCTTCCCGTGACCCTCTGCTCCTCATAACCCTCCTCTCTGTCCAGCTGATCTCCTGGATGCTCCCACAGTTCTCCAGTCTTTCCCAGCACCCAGAGACCCATTCTGATATTAATGTCCCTCTTCCCCTTTCACTCCCACCATCAGGGGAATGTTGTTGCCATCAAACATGTGAATAAGAAGCGCATTGAGCTGACCCGGCAGGTTCTGTTTGAACTCAAACATGTAAGTCGTGGTGTATGGGTTGAGGGCCAGGGGTAAATAAGAATGGGGAAGGGGAAGGGGAAGGGGAGGACTAGGGAACAGTAAAATTGGCTAGGAGGGCAATGGGTTTATTTATAAATGATTTCAAATTGTAAGGACAATTAAGAGAAAGGTCCTCTCATGTAGTGGTAGATTTCTGTATCTAATTTTTAGCTCTTTCAGTTCTCTTTTTCTTCCTTTTTTTTTTTTCCTAGATGAGAGATGTTCAGTTCAACCATCTCACTCGCTTCATTGGCGCCTGCATAGACCCTCCCAACATTTGCATCGTCACCGAGTATTGTCCTCGTGGGAGTTTACAGGTGAGGGATATAGGTGGGGATTATAGGGGCAGGGGAGATAGGCCCAAAGTTACACTGACTGTGCAGGTAATAGTGGGGCTAGGAAAGTCACATAATCTATTCCATGTCACTTACCAGGATATTCTGGAAAATGATAGCATCAACTTGGATTGGATGTTTCGTTACTCACTCATTAATGACCTTGTTAAGGTGAGTCTTCCCCACTCCTCCTTGAGTTCATCCACTTTAAAATGCCTCCCTCTTTCTATCTTTGCTTATGATTTCTCTTCCTAGTCTAAAAATTCCCTCTCTCCATTTCCCCTTATTCTTAAGGTTGGGTAATAATGGGTAAACAATGGATTTGGGGCTTTTAATTGGGGGGAATAAGTTTTGTCTGCCACGAAGAGTCCTGTACTTGTAGAGAACTTTTGTCTTCCTGCCCTAGCTCAAATCTCAGATCTCAAATATCTCAAATCTCTCTCCATCATCTTTTCTTTTTCCTCCAAGAGTTTATATTAAAATCTCTTAGCAGGGAAAAATTAATGGGGTCTCCAAACATTTATCTTCTATTTTTTTTCCTCATCATTTACTCTCTAACCAATATTTCACGTATCTGCTCTTTTGTTCAGAAAAACTGAAATTCGAAATGAACACTTATTAGTAAAACTAAGAGAAGCCAAGGAAAATTATACTAAATGTTTGGTATCTTCTAATATACTAGGTTTCAGCTATTTTCAAGTGACCCAGAGGTCTATGGATTTGTGAAGGCATAAATTTGAATCTTGCACAGGTGGGACAGGTGTTTAGAAGCAAGTCCCCTAGCCAGTGAGCTAGCCTAGTGGATCACCTGTACCACACCTGGAGCTGGCTTCGGTTTCTCTGCATAGTTTTCAAGAGGTTATTTAAAAAATTTTGTGTGTGTGTGTTAAAGTTTGCCATCAAGTCAGAGATAAAATATTAGGTAAAGTTGATGTGGTGCTCAGCTGGAGGTGTGATGATAAATGTAAGAAAAACATGACTCTTGAGAGAACAGTGACTTGATGGAAAGGTGATTGAGAACAAAGCCAGAAGCCTAACATCTGTATTCACGAGTTTGGAGATTCCCAAAGGTTTGTTGATATCAAGATGAAACGAATAAAAAGGAAGAGTTCACAGAGACTAGAGTTTTGAGTTGTTTAAGCCCAGAGCTAAACATTTAAAGGAGGTTAGCATACAGGACACCGTATCCTTTTTCGGTTCCACCTGAACTGACTTCCCAGGGGAAGCACCACTCTGCCTTCTTAGGACCTGCCTTAGAGTCCCTCACAGGCAACCTTTCTCTCCTCTCTGGCCCCAGGGGGGCCAGAAGTTTCAGGCTTCTGCATTGGCTTGGTAGCTACCTCCTACCTGTGTCCATTTCCCAGGTTTTTCTAATTTACTATTTTCTCCACTTTCTGTCTGGCCCGACATCCCCTGTAGTAGATGGCTTTCCTCCTCTATCTCGACTTGCCTGCCTATACATGGTTGTATGTTAAAGTTTACAACTGGCTGGTCTTCCTTGGTGCATCCAGGTACTCTTGATACCTGGATCTCAAGCCATGTCTTCCTGAGTAGTGGCCAAGCATTTGAGGCCACCATGGGTGTTGTATTCTTGGAGTTCACCCTCAGAGTTCTGATCCCTTCATTACTCAGAAGACAGACCGCCCTTTCCAGGGTGATAACTGATAGCTCCCCTTGTCCTTCCTCTTAAGCATGTCTCCTATCCCCGGTGCTTGGGTGCCGATATACTGCTTAAGGTACCAGGAAGAGACGACTCTCCTATTTTGCCTGCTTCCTGGGGTGGAAACTGTACAAAGGATGCATTCCGAAATTAGCTTATTGTTTTTATGGTCCCGAGATCTTTTTTTTTTTTTTTTTTTTTGCGGTACGCGGGCCTCTCACTGTTGTGGCCTCTCCTGTTGCGGAGCACAGGCTCCGGACGCGCAGGCTCAGCGGCCATGGCTCACGGGCCCAGCCGCTCCACGGCATGTGGGATCTCCCCGGACCGGGGCACGAACCCGTGTCCCCCGCATCGGCAGGCGGACTCCCAACCACTGCGCCACCAGGGAAGCCCATGGTCCCAAGATCTTTAGACAGCTAGCTAATGTCCATCTCACGGAGAGGGGGTATCCCAAGCCAGATGTGATCCAATCCCATGACTTGATCTGTATCCTGCAGGGCATGGCCTTTCTCCATAACAGCATTATTGCATCCCATGGGAGTCTCAAGTCCTCCAACTGTGTGGTGGATAGTCGTTTTGTGCTCAAAATCACAGACTATGGCCTGGCCAGCTTCCGATCAACTGCTGAACCTGATGACAACCACGCCCTCTATGCCAGTGAGGCCTTCCCCCACAACCTGCTTTTACATTGCTCCCCCGGCCCTGATCATTTCCACCTACGGAGGGTGGGAGAGGGAGACGGAGTGACAGTAATACGGCGAGCATTATAGGAATGAGGCCAGGTGGGCTTGGGGATTTCCTTTTTGAGGACCTGGCCACCTGTTCCCTCTTTTCAGAGAAGCTGTGGACTGCCCCAGAACTGCTCAGTGGGAACCCCTTGCCAACCACAGGCATGCAGAAGGCCGATGTCTATAGCTTTGGGATCATCTTACAGGAGATAGCCCTTCGCAGTGGTCCTTTCTACTTGGAGGGCCTGGACCTCAGCCCCAAAGGTGAGAGTCAATCTACGACCCAGAGCCTCCTCTACGTGGGGGACCTGTTCTTCATCCAAACCCTTTATCACCCTCAGAGATTGTCCAGAAGGTCCGAAATGGTCAGCGGCCTTATTTCCGGCCGAGCATCGACCGGACCCAACTGAACGAAGAGCTGGTTTTGCTGATGGAGCGGTGTTGGGCCCAGGACGCAGCTGAGCGACCAGACTTTGGACAGATTAAGGGCTTCATTCGCCGCTTTAACAAGTGAGAGGGCACTATGGTGCAGGAGCTCCCCGGGGCTAGAAGCCTCATCAGTCTTAGTGGGTGAGGTGGGGTTGGTGGGGCCGAGAGGGTGGGTTGGGTAGAAAGCCCTGGGGGTCTTGAGCATTCTGGAGCAGGTACCCTATCCTGGCCTCCTTCCAGGGAGGGTGGCACCAGCATTCTGGATAACCTCCTATTGCGCATGGAGCAGTATGCTAACAACCTGGAGAAGCTGGTGGAGGAACGCACACAGGCCTACCTGGAGGAGAAACGCAAGGCTGAGGCTCTGCTCTACCAAATTCTACCCCAGTGAGACTTCTGTCCCCCTTCCTGAATTTTCCTGTGGTATTCTTCTGTTGGTTTCTGCCTAATCAAGCTCCTGAGAACTCACTTCCCAACCCTTAGAATGCTGCTTTGTTACATCTTGCTACCATGAGCCCATTCTGGCTCTAGACCGTGTGTTTTCATTCTGTCTCCAAATGAGTTGTGCTGCCTTCTTCCTGGCTTCCCATCCCTTCTTCTTAGGACGCTGCTCTACCAGACCTTTGCTCCAGCAAGTGTATGTAGAACAATCCCAACTTGAGACGTTTAGCCCACATCCCCAGGGATCCCCTTCCAACCCCACACCACCTGTACACCTTACCTTGCCCTGGACTGTAATGTCTTCCCAGCCACCTTCCTTCTCCTCCACCAGGCTCAGCTTTCATGTTAGAACTCATCTCTGCTCCAGCCATACACTCCTTTCCTCTCTCTCGCCCTCCCACCCTCTTTCTCTGAGTTTGGCTCAAACTGTACCTTTGCTTCCTAGTTCAGTGGCAGAGCAGTTAAAACGGGGAGAGACCGTACAGGCCGAGGCCTTTGACAGCGTTACCATCTACTTCAGTGACATCGTTGGCTTCACAGCTTTGTCAGCAGAGAGCACCCCCATGCAGGTGAGAGCCAGGTGAGGGGCAGAGGGTGGGGTAGAGACCTGCGGGAGCTTCACTGGGGCATAGAGATCCTTGATAATAGGGAAGATTAGCTTGGTCTGTAGTTTCCATATCTTGTTATGGCTTGTGTGTTAAGAATTCTTAGAAAGTTGGACAGTCTTAGTTGGACAGTCTTAGAAAGTTGGAAAGTCTTAAGGCCTCTACTTTCCCATCCCTGTTAGGTGGTGACACTTCTTAATGATCTGTATACCTGCTTTGATGCCATAATTGACAACTTTGACGTCTACAAGGTGAGAGCTGGGGCTGCCCTTACACTGACACTCTTTTAAAACCCAGTCTGCCCGAATCCCACATGCCTTACCTGCTCCAGGGTCAGTTTTCCTGCCTGGGTCTCCAGCATCCTAGTGCTAGAGTACCCTTTGTAGACAAATGAGGCTCTGGCACTGTAATTGTACATTCCCGTCTAATCTCTTGTGAATCCTTAAGGCTTGCCTAATCGGAACCATCACAAGATCTAGCCCCTGTCTGCCACTTTTTGCCTGGGGGTATAGGCATAGCCTAGTCATCTTTTCTCTTCTCTTCATCCACTCCAGACATGGAGGAATCATACAGGATGTGGGTATAGAATGATTTATTGGGGTGAGGGACAAGCTATGGAGTGGAAGCTTTTTGTTGAAGTCATTGAGTTGGCACAGGGTAGGCTTTATTGTGCTTGGGAGTAAAAATGATCGGGCTTTGTGACCAACCGTGTGGCCTTAGGCAAGTAACAGAAGCTCCCTGAGCCTCAGATATTTTATCTGTATGATGGGAATAATAAATTTATTGTGGAAAATGCCTAATATTGTACAGATAATATTTATTACCCACTCCTGTCCCTTCCCTTTGGACTTACTCTGCCATCTGTTATTACTGTAACAAAGAACTCCCATAAACCCTTTACTTGCATTCACCAATTGTTTATATTTTCCCCCATTTGCTTTATTTAAAAAAAATCTATGTCTCCATATATTATTTTCTGAACCTTTTGCAAGTAAGTTTCAGACACAGTGCCCCCTTTTTAAAAGAAATAAATTTATTTATTTTATTTTTAGCTGCGTTGGGTCTTTGTTGCACGCGGGCTTTCTCTAGTTGTGGGGAGCGGGGGCTGCTCTTTGTTGTGGTGCACGTTGCAGTGGCTTCTCTTGCTGCGGAGCACAGGCTCTAGGCACGCGGGCTTCAGTAGTTGTGGCTCGCGGGCTCTAGAGCACAGGCTCAGTAGTTGTGGCGCACGGGTTTAGTTGCTTCCCGGCATGTGGGATCTTCCCGCACCAGGGCTCGAACCCATGTCCCCTGCATTGGTAGGCAGATTCTTAACCACTAGGCCACCAGGGAAGCCCCACAGTGCCCCTTTATCCCTAAACAGGTCAGTGTGTAGTTCCTAAAAACAAGGACCTTCTCTTACACAGCTTCAGTACAATTAACGAAGCCAAGTGCCTGCTTTCTTACCTTTGACACTTCAGGCTGTCTGAGGCTCATTTCACAGGGCCTCGCTGACCTCCCCACCAGCTTCTGTGCTCTTCAGGGCAGCCCTGTTGTCTTGCTTCCCATTTCCTGACAGCAGAGCCTATTTGACCATGTCCTGTTGCAGACACGGTGTCCATTCAGCAGACATTTGTAGAGTATTCGCCAGGTGCTGGGATGGGCAGGAGGATTTACCTACCGATTCCCTTGACTCCCCTTCTCCCAGATTCTCAGGACCATGGCACTTACTTTCTAGTCAATGTTCTGGCCCCCAGGCTGTCAGGATGACTCACAGTGGTACCCAGCTTGTCTCCTTCTGCCCTTCCCCATCCCCACTGATACAGATAGAGGTGACCTTTTCATCCCCCTCTCAATCAGGTAGAGACGATTGGAGATGCCTACATGGTGGTATCTGGTCTCCCAGGCAGAAATGGTCAGCGCCATGCCCCGGAAATTGCTCGTATGGCCCTGGCATTACTGGATGCGGTTTCTTCCTTCCGCATCCGCCACCGACCCCATGACCAGCTGAGGCTACGCATAGGGGTCCACACGGGTAAGGCTGACTCTCACTCCTGTCCTCATATCGACTTTTCCCAGGCTCTCCCAACCTATTTCTTCTCACAGGGCCCGTCTGTGCTGGGGTCGTTGGCCTGAAGATGCCCCGCTACTGTCTTTTTGGAGACACAGTGAACACTGCTTCCCGAATGGAGTCTAATGGTCAAGGTGAGACATTAGCCCTCAACCCCAGCATCAGCCTCAACCTGTGTTGGCCTTTTCTTCTTTTCAGAGTTCCTCCAAATCTCATTCTGAGAGACCACAGTTCCTGATTGCCCCATCCTTGGACATATTTTGGTTCTAGTGCATGTGCCCTGGGAAGACTGAGACCCTCCTGAGGGATGGTGGTTGGGTAAAGCTCTCTCCGATCCTGCCAGTTCTTCGGTTGCCTTTTCTTTGATTCTTCTTTCCATCATTTCCCCTATCCCACCCCAGCCCTTAAGATTCATGTCTCCTCTACCACCAAGGATGCCCTGGATGAGCTAGGATGCTTCCAGCTAGAGCTTCGAGGGGATGTGGAGATGAAGGTGATGGCAGGCCATGGGGAGGGAGTCATGGAATGGGAGGATGAACACAATCACGGGGTTTGTGGGGGGAAGGGAGGGAGATATGAGGAATAACATAGAAGAATCTGAATTATCTCTACTTCTCTGCTTCCAGGGAAAAGGCAAGATGCGAACTTACTGGCTCCTAGGAGAGCAGAAAGGACCTGCTGGGCTCCTGTAAACCCCACTTCTTCCCAAGTCAGACAATCCCCTGCTGCTGGTACCCGGGTGGGCAGTGGCCATCATCTCTCCACATAGCAGAAGTGGACATTGTCACATGAGATGGAAACCAACATGCACAAAACCCCCAACTTATATGGAAGTTGCTGCCCTTTGCAGCCCAGCCTTGTACATATACCTGTTCCTCTCTGGCCTGGTTCCTTTCCTCCCTACCTTCTGTAAATATCTGTATCTAAACCAGAATATTTTGGCCAAATATAAAACAAACAAAACCAGTCATGGTGACATAATCTGTGTTAGGGGCAACTCCAAGGAAAGGTTATGGGGTATGGACACGGTAACTCACAGAATCACTGAATGAGCAGTCTCAGGATGAGAGAGAACCCTTTTTATGTAAAGAGCCCCTTCACCAAGTACACTTCCTCCCCATCTCTTCAGTACAGACAGAAGGAGATTCCATATTCCACATCTACTTCCCTCCTCGACCCTTAGACAGGAGTAGTTCTACCCCTCCCTCCACCACCTGCCCTCCTCCCTGACAGCCAAGGGAAGATATTTTTCCCAATTGGTGGGAATAATTCTCGGGTTCATAGGGCAAGGGCTGCCCTAGAGACAAAGGCACTGGTGTTGAGAAGCTGCAGTTCTTCCGGAATGGCGTGTCCAGAGTCCTGATGTTACTGACACCCTGGAGGAGTGCCAGAATGAGGACAGAGCCCTCTCTCCTCCAAGCCGGGACAGAACAGCCTCTTCCCCCACTCCCAACACCCGGTCACCCTCACACACCGGTAGCTGTGGTGCCCTCTGTAGCCAGAAGGTTTCAGGCTGTTCCTTAGGGTAGTCGTGAGGCTGTGAGGGAGAGATACTGAATAACTCTTGGCCTGAAGCTCCCTCTCTCAACCTCTGGGCCTGCTGCTTTCCCACAGCCTGTCAGGGCCCAGCTGTACAAGTGGGGTGGGATGGGTTCTTACCTTTGTTGGGGCGGGAGGCCCTGATTGCACCAGCTCCTTTCCATAGTCGCGGTGTGTCACAGACTCGACCTCAGAGTCCTTCCTTGTGGGTTCCTGCTCTGCCTGCACCTCTTTACTACATTGGCCTGGGGGGCATCAAGGCCATTCTCCCCTGATTTTTGTCCTCCCCCTCCCCTTTCCCCTGCACCCAGCCTCTCACCAGATCTGGTGGTGCAAGAACATCTCCAGCATGGCTTCACGTTTCCCTGCGGGAGGTCAGGGAATGGACAGAGTGGGGGAGTCTGGTTAAGAAACAGGCCCAGAAGAAAAAAAATTGGGGAAAAGGAAGAAAAACTGAGCTTTGCGTTTTACACTCATCAGACATTCCTCTCCCTTTCTTCTCTGCTAGACTCACTCTGGCTCATTCTCTCATGTTTCATACCTCGAATTGGCTGAGAGTGGTTTCCTGGGGGCTGGTATGAATCTTTCTGGGTGGTGCTGGAGCACATGGGTGACTGTGGCTCCAGGGTCAGCAGTCCCCGGTGTCCATGTCGGAAAAAGAAACTCTCAGAGCCATCCTGCATGCTTGGGACTTGATCCAGGTGGTTGGTGGCTCTCTGTGGGCCCCAAGTTGAGTGACCATGATATCCTTTCTGGTACCCACCCTCATCGACTGGGGGCAGCCTTCAAGAAAAGGGAGCAGGTAAAAACCTTAATACCTCCTCCTCCCAGTTGTAGAGAAGGCACTGGCCCCGTGGCAGTGTTTCATTGAGAACCTTACTTGTCCCTTCAACCTCAGGGGGCTTCCACAGCCCTCGGGCACCAGGTTCTGAGACTTTCAAAAATTTCCAGGGTTGTTTCTGAGGCTCCCAGTGGCTGTGGTGACTCCAGGAGGCATAATTAGGGAGCAGATCTGCCCTGGGTTTTATGAAGCCTGAAGAAGCAGAGGAGCTGAAACCAGGGCCCTGGCCAGAGCCTGGCCTAGGCCTAGAATCAGCGGCAGGACCAGGACCCGTGCCTCGACCAGAGCCGTTGCCAGGACCTTGACCAGAGCCACTGCCAGGACCAGAAATGGAGCCAGGACCAGCGCCAGAGCTGAAGCCAAGACCAGGGCTAGAGCTAAGGTCATTTGCAGTATAGGGATTCGAAGCAATATGGGAAACAGAGACAGGCTCAAAGCCAAGTCTCCCGTGGCCTATCTTGTGGGTAAATCTGGGTCCAGTGTAGCACTCCCCAAGAAGACTTTCAGAGGAGGGCTCCATGAGAAGGCTCCGTTCAGAGTAGGGCGCTGGGGTCTTTGTAGATAATGCAGCTGCTTTGATAGTGGAGGCGGCTGCAGTGGCTGCAGCAGCTGCTGAAGCTTCTGCGGTTGCAGCTCCCAGGGCTGACCTATGACGGCCATCCCAAGAAGGAAAGGGATCCGAAATAGACCCTAGTCCTTCGCAGCTGGGCTGTACATCTAAACATCTGAAAAAAAGTGAAAGCGGCAAAGTTGTCAGAAGCGCAGCAAAGCGAGTCTATTAACCTTCCTTGTCCCCTTAAGCCTGCAGCCAGAGCTGTGCCTCTCACCGTGACTGTGATCCCTCGGTAGACTCAGTGGTCTCCATCTTCAGACGCCAGCTACTGGGTTGCCATAGAGACGGCAAATCATTCCAGGAGACTGCGCAGAACCAGAGCTGGGCTGACGGCGAGGGTGGGGGTGGAGGCAAGGTCTCTGCGGGGCGGAAGTCTTGCACCTGGCGTAGTTTGGGAAGTCTGCCTTCCGTCTGGCCTCCCTTCCGCCTCAGCCCGGCTTTTGCGGTTCCGCTGGCCTAAGGCCTCGCCCTCCATACCTAAGCAGGACTTACTGAGGCTTTCTAAGGTGGTTCTTTGCGTTGAACAGGCACAGAGCTGTTATATCAGATGAAAGGCTACTTGGTATGTTTATGTAGGGGCAACAGTAGTTCATTCTCAAAAGTGGGGGCATCTTTTCAAAAATTTTAAGGATGGAAAGACATCAGACAACAGCTTAAAAGCAAAATGGTGAGACATGGGAATTAGTCAAAGGGTAGCGACTTTTTTGGTGTGATTACTTCTCTTTCAATAAAAGGCCTTCACATTGACAATCCTCCTTCCAGCCCCCCTTACAACATGGCTTGGCATCTGAATTGAGCAAGTCTTGGGATTCAGTCTCTTCCTACTCATTCAGGCTTATTCCTACTGCTACTTTTCTAGAGGCCTGACCCAGGTGGACCATGAGTCCTGAGCTCACAGATATATAGGCAAATGCTCCTTTAGCTACAGGATGGGCCTCCTTAGTGTCTCAGACCATAGTCAAGGGGGATCATAGTCTTGAATCAGTTTTCTTTCCTATTTGTGGTATAAATCTTTATATATTTAAGACAGGGATCCAGAATTGAGGGAGCGCAAGTTTATTAGCATTACAGGGTGCCGTTTTTCCCCACCCCCATCCAAGCATCCAAGTCTGAGGTCCTTGGTCATTTGGTAGGTTCAACCTGGAGGCCACTGGAGCTGTCGGCCCCCAAGTACGTGAATGTGCAGGTGATACACAGATTGTGCACCCAGCTTCCCATCGTTGATCACTGAAATGGAGCTTGGGTCAAAGAATGAAGATCATACCGAGGGGTAGGTATGAGAATTCATAGGTGAGAGGCTCAAGGGCCAAACGTCACTCACCAAGTCGGTATCCATCTCCCAGCCCCTCAGCCTTTGCTGTCTTCTTGGCCACAAGGAGAAGGTGTCCTAGAAGCTACAGGGAAAGGGGAAGGAGACATGTGGCTTCATTTACCGGGAGCAAAATTTCTAGCTGAGTACAGGGCTCCCCCAGCCAAACCCTGGCCCTTTTCTTCCCACCTGCTGGTCTTCTTCTTCAGCCTGGCTAATGCGAGGAATGGGCTTCTTAGGAATGACCAGAAAGTGCACAGGAGCCTGAGGGGCCACATCACGGAATACAAGACACTGGGAGCAATGACAGGCCAGAGGCCACCATGTTATTTCAACAGGCTGGATGGTATTTATGAAATTCCTAAGGGAATGAGTCCTAATGGCACCCCACCTGCTGGTCCTCATACAGAATGTCAGCTGGGAGGCTTCGATCCAGGATCCGGGAGAAGATGGTTGGGGCTGCCCCCCCAGGAGCTGCCTGCTGGGCCTTGGCCACTTCGTTCCCATCAGTCACAGCTGCAGCTCCTCGGACCTGAAGGTGGGTCAGACACACCCAAGGGAGGAAGCTGGCAATACCTGTCTCATGTACTTAGTTGGGGCTGGCAGAGGCTGGCCATTAACTTCACCCTTCTAAGAACCTATTAGTGGTTCCCACTCAAAGGGAAAGTTCCTCACTTTCAGAGCATCAGCAGCAGAGAGTAGGGCCAGATAGTGCTGGGCCTGGTTAGATAACAGGCAGATTTCACTGCAGGATTCAGCAGTGCAATTGATTCCTGCTCCTAAAGGGTTGAGGAAATCTAGCACTGTTCAGGGGAAAGGATCCAGAATGAGAACCTGGAGGCTTAGGTCCAAGTTCCTATTTTACTATTGAATTACCTTAGATAAATCCCTTCTCTCGGCTTCAAATATAAGGGGGGTGGTTTGCATCATCTCTTAAAGCTACTTGGAGCTCTTTCCGTTTACTCTCACCTTGTTAATGTTTCCATTTACTTCCATTACTTGTTTTCTGATCTTTAAGCCGTGTTAACTATCTTATCCAGGTTTTAATACAATTGCCCTGTTTGACACAAAGGTGTCTGGGTGTCACATCTGACCTCTTACTGTGAATTTTCACTCCAGTCCCCTGAATCGGTGGAGGGAGGAGTTCAGTTGAGTGAACACAACCCCAGCCCCTGGGGATTGAGGGTAGGGAAGGCCCACTTTCCCAGGGACTGAGAGAAGGCTGAAGTCAGAGATGTCACATTGTGGGGAAAAGGGACGGAATGAATCTGACCCCTTGAGTCGCTCTGGCAAACAGGAAGAAGAAGGGGAGTTAGCATTAGTGCTCAGTAGAAAGCCAGGAGTCTGACGGGGCAGAAGACTGGCTCCCAGGAGAAAAAGCTCACGTCCCGCAGGGGGCACTGAGGAGCTGCCCAGAGTAGGCGTTCGGTCGGCTGGGAGATGGCAGCAGACGCTGCACTGACCCTGTGTCGACCTCGGTGCCCGGGCCTGTGCAGGGCGTCGTTCATCGCCGGTTCGTTTCTCTCGCGGCGAGGCTTTAAGAGATGCTGCTGTGACCACCAGTCCGACCTCACCGCACAGCCCTGGAGCCTGCACTTCGGGAGGGGCAAGGTTCCCGGCCGGGCGCTCGGGCTCCGGCCCCGCGAGGCCGCAGGGCTGCACAGGCCGGGAGTAGCCGGGGAGGAACGCGCCCCCCGGCCCTGGAGGGCGTCAGAGCCCGCGGGACCCCTTCCTCGCCCCACGGCCACCTCTCACCTGTGCCCCCCGCGGCCCCGCTACCGCTACCGCCACCGCCCGGCGCGCAACGCAGAGCCTGGCGGCCAGCAGCGTGGCTACCGCCATCTTCCCCTCGGCCCCGGGAACCTCCCACCCCGGCCAGCGCTCGAGCTCTGTGGCCAGCCGAGGTGGGGAGGCGGGGAGCCGGCGAGCGGCGGCCATTGGCTCCGCCCGCGGCCGGGAGCGAACCCCATCATCCCATTGGGTCACGCTCCTGGGCCCGGCACGCCACTGGCTCCGCCGCCACGGTAGAGGCGGGATCTTTTCATCCCATTGGCTTCTTGTGCCAACTAGAGGGCGAATTTTCTACTCCTTTGGCTTCGTCTTCTAGTCAGACTGAAAGTTCCTTTACGATTGGATCCCCTCGCTAGTTGCGCTGTGAGATAGTTTCTTATCCATTGGAAGGATTGAGAGACCTGGAGGTGGGATTTTCCTCCAATTGGCTCACAAGACAAGACCGGCCCAGCTTAGGTTGCGGCTCGGGGGGGCGGGGGGTAGTGGGGCTTTTGTCGTATTGGCTCCTTCTATTCGGGTTGGGCCCCTACTGGTGGGCTGGGAGGAAGGGGGCGGTGCTCCGTCACCTGCCGCGCAGAGGCTCAGAGGCCGTGGACCCTTTCATTGCCTTGGCCGGGAGGAGGGCGGGGTTCGGAGAGGGGCCGTTCCGCGCTTATTGGCCCCAGGAACCACCACTACCCCTGGAATTCCAGGCAGATAGGAGTCCCGGAAGAAAGAGGCGGGTGGAGGTCGCCGGGCGGTTGGCCTGAAGGTGAACGGGCACGGGTTTTGTTTTTTTTTTTAACTGGTGGGATAGCTACCCAGCATTTTCCCCAAAAGGACAGTTTCAGCCCCTTGACCATTTCAAAGATGTTAACTTACTCATCTGAGGGCAGTTCCTCCTTAGTTTATGTGCTTGTTAAAATATTCCAAGACTAAAGATTCTGCAGTTTGTTTTCGGGGCGGTTTTTGCATTTTTCTTTTCCTTTTTTTTTTTTTTTTAACGGGCGGGGCCAGGAGTGTCCTGTCTTTGCTGCACGACTAATAAGCAAAGGAATACGTATCCAATGTTATTTCCTAATCAGAAAAAGTATGGGATACGGTTAGCTCCGTGCCTGGCATTTTCAGTGAGCCGGGCGAGTTTGAAGGACAAGGGAAATGTATTACGGCTAGGTTAGAAGTATATTTCGTTCTGCTGGAATATATATTTTTTGACATCAGAAACATGGGGTCACAAAATGCTAATGTACTCACACCAGGAAAGTTTTAGTCTGAGGTTTAACACAGGAGAAAAGTCACCACCGTATCGTTAGTTTTGTTTTTTTTTTAGCACATGGCCTGACATATATAGGTGCCCAATAATTACTTGTGGAATGAATAACATTTGGTGTTTTTTTTCACTTCCTTTTCCATAATATATAATACATATGTATTACATATTATATTCTTATTCTTCCATTTACAGTCAGTTTCCCATATTATTACATAGTCTATGTAAATATACTTTGTAATGGCTGCATAATACTTTCTTGAATGAGTTTATCACAGTAACCATTCCTTTATTGTTGACTATTAGCTGAGTTGGTTTTAGTGAGTGGTCATCATGGTGCTAATTGCCTAATAACCAGTAATGGGGAATTCTACTTCTGGAGATGGTAATGATTTCTTTTGAATAGCCATATTATTGTTAGAGAGTCCTTTCTCCTCCAAAGGACAGACATTTGACCCTGTTATTTCCCCCAGGAGTTCTAGCAGTCAAAGTTGCATACCTTTCCTTGGAATAATAGAGGGCCTCCCTAAACGTGAGGAGATGTACACTGGCCTTTTCAGTGCCCTGGAGGCTGCCGTTGTCCGTGTGCCTCTGGGACAGCAGCAGCCCCTAGAGCTGCTCTGGAGAAGGGCCAGAGATAAAAGGTGCTGGGAAGAGGAAACCAGCCAGGAGCGGTAGGTGAGTACAGAACACTTTGAAACTGGTTATTTCTTTGGATTCTCATAGAGGCAGGTAGCACAGAGGTTATCGTAGTTTATAGATCCAGAAACAGAGGCCCCAAGAGGGAACGTGACTTGTCTAAGATCACAGAGCTCATTAGTGTCAGAAACTCCTATTCCCCATAAGAATCAGCAATGGGCTTCCTAGTCACTTCCCAACACTCACTGACTCTGGCCCCTAGCCCACAGTCTTCTCCATTCCAGGCTCTTGTGATCACTTGCAGCTGCTCTCATCTGAGAGCTGCAGCGCTCTGCGTGTTCTGGCCACTGTCTCCTGTACTTTGATCCCTACCACTACATCTGCTACTGGACCTCATGAGACTTCTGTTCCTTTGACTGTTCCCTTTTTTAATCTGTCAATTGCTTCCTGGCTTCACTTTCCTATTTGTATGGTCAGCTCCCTCCACATCCTCAAGCCTTCTTTTGCATTATTTTCCTGATCACCCTCCCTGATACCCTTCCGTCACCACCCATTAATCTAAATATTTTGCTTCTCTGCTTCTCTAACTAGGTTCCTGCTTCCAGCTATACCTGAATCCCTAATTGCCCACCGATCAGATTTTTCTCCAGTTTCCCTCATTAGCCTTACCAAACCTTCACCTTTCTTCCTGTCTCCTACCTCCCACTCTTATCCCTGTCCTCCCCCACCAGCAGCTGACCTTGTCTCCTACTTCACAGGGCAACTTCCACCAGATCCTACTCCCTGCACCTCAGTGAAGGCCCCATCCTTCCTTCCATCCTTTCTTCCGTCCTCCTTCCTCCTCCTGGTCTCAAGAAGTGGTGTTTCTCCTATCCAGAGCGAATCCCTTCACTTCCGCCTTGACCCCATCCTCTCCTTCCATCTTTGGGATGTAGCTTCACCAGGCATCTCTCTTTCTCTTCTGTACCCTTCAAGGTCTTTTCCTCTACTGGCCCCTCCCTTTCTCCTAAATACAAAATGCTTCCTTGACCCCACATCCCCCTGTAGATATTGTCTGACTTCTTCCCTGCTCTTTTCGTCTAAGTTTCTTAAAGAAATTCCTTCACACTCACTGCTGTTTGGTCCACTGCACCACTGAAGCTGCACCCTCTGAAGTCACCAAAGACCTTCTGATCGCAAAATCCGATGGACACTCTTCAGTCTTTGTCTTACTGGAGCCCCTACCTGTGTCTAACATCACTGCTCCTTCTTGAAATCCCCTCCCTCCTTGGCTTCCTTGAAGCGACTCTCTCCTCCTGATGCCAGAGCTAGCAGTTTGAACGTGGGTGCAGTGGAGGCAGATGGCTGGATCCAGCCTCTCTCCTGCCTGGTGCTCTCTCTCACCCCCTGTAGGTGCCAACCCCAAGGTCCTAGGGTGTCTACCCCGGGCCGGGCTCTATCTGCCTCATACAGAGCCAGCCAGATTCCAGTGGCTTTCCCTTTATTGCTGATCTGGGCCAGGCTCACAGAGGCCTGCACCAGGTGTTGACAGTGTCTGTCCCTGGAGGAGGGAAGCAGAGGTGAAAGGGTCAGGTACAGGGGTCAGATATGGGGCCAGGCTGGACACTGCATGGGCTAGGGAGCCCAGGGGGACTAGGGTGGGAGCTGGGACGGCCAGAGGGCCCCTTCTTCTGGAGGGCCTCGAAGTCAGAGTTGTTGATGATGGCTTCTCGGAGAGTAGGCATCTCCACTAAAGGCACATAATCTGCTCCTGGGGGTGGAAACCAGTGCGGGTATGGGATGCAGGAGGGAGGGGTGAAGTAGTCCTGGATGGGATGGTGGAGGGCAGGAATGCCTTCCTGCCTGGCCTTCTGATTACAGACCCTGGAGTGGGCCCCTACCCCAGGTTGCCCCCTCACCGTGAGGCCTCCCTCCTCGCTGCCGGGTCTCCTCAGTCTCAAAGAAAGTCTCATGTTCTTCCCAGCACCAGTCACAGGCCGCACAGCGGAAATTAGGCTCAAAGCAGTTGCACCAACAGCCTGGGGCAAGGGGGCAGCCAAGAAAAGTATAGGGTACTGGGGCTTCCCCAGGGGCTGATTGCATTCTCATCTCTTCCTCACCAACCGCAAGCCCAAGTCTCTCCTCCCAGCTCCCCATCTGCATCCCCAGACTATTTGCAACCTATCCCGACCCATGCCCACCCCTGCACTCCCCTTGCTTTGGAAGGTACCTTTGACCCTGCAGGAATGGGACCTGGTAGCTGCGTGGTCCTCATGGCTGTGTTTGCAGCGACATTGGGCTCTCCAAGCCCTGGGGCTAAAGGTGGCCCACCTCTTGACCCAGAGCTCACCCACCTCCTCTGGGCGTGATGGGATAAAGCAGAACATGAGGCAGCGGCACTGGCCCACATTGCAGGGCACGGATATGTCTGTGACGAGGGGGATGGATGGTAGGATTAGACCAGCACCTGACAGGGCCTGGCTTTCCCATGTCAACCCCCTCCCCCAAACCAACACACACACACACACACACACACTTGCTCTCATACATCCCAACACGTGACAGAGGACAGTTATCACTCCACACCTGAGATGATCTGGTGCTCTCTCAACAAGTGTCCACAAAAGCACTTGGACTCATCCTCAATCCGGAAACAGTCCCATAGATGATGGGGGCAGCGCCAGCCAATATAGAGACCTGGGTGTGGAAGGATTGAGTAATAAGGAAAAGTAAGAAGAAAAAATAGTCTAAGCTCCCCACAAGGTGTTCTCACCTCTCCCCTCGTGTGTATCTATCTCTACCCATGAGTCCTCATCCCTACCCCTTTAGACTTTTTTCTTCAAGGTTTGCTCATCGCCCCACAAGTGTCTTCAGATCCCTCCCCACCTTAGGATCCATTCCATCTGTGTCAGCCCGTCAGAGGGAACTGAAGACGGTCTTCAATGCCGAGCAGGAAGATTATATGTGAAATTTTGTTTGACGATGAACGTGTATCTCGCTGAGTTCTCTCTGACTGTGGATTCTCATCTCCTCCCCTCCCAACATTAGAGTCCACCTTTGTTCTGTTTCCTTGAAGTGTCTAAGGTGAGGGAAAGGGAAGATGATGGGCCAGGTGCAGAGTAGATGGTGGGGACTGGCTCCTAAGGAGTGTAGTATTGAAGGGACCTGAAGAGGAGGAGGAGGTTGGGCAGCCCTGGTGCCAGGGGGTAGGAGGAGGGCTTCTGTCACTTCTCCAGGTTGGCACCTTCATACTTCCCTTCTGCGTTCCTGGTATTACTGAACTAATACCCTCTGTGAACTTGAGAAGGGCTGCCTGTGGCTCTCCAAGGGTCAGGAGAAAGGGGGAGGCCAGAAGTCATGAGTGGTGAAAAGCAAAAATATAAGCTTATGAGGCTGAGAAAGGAGGCATGGAAAGGAAGGTGAGGCCAAGACATATCCCTGAGAGCAGGCACCAGCAAGAGGCCACCACCCTTGAGATCTGAAACTGTCTGGCTTCACGGTCAGTCTCACCACAAGGCAAGGGTGGTGCTGAGTAAATGTGGGAGGAGAACCAGAGCATTTCCCACTCAGAGTTTCTCATCCTCTGTGGAGCTGAGAGTACCGCAACTTCGAGCCAGGAATCCTGAGTTCCCAAGGAGTGGGGCCTTTAGCTCTAGGACTCTTATTCTCATTTAAAGTTTCCAGTGAACTGTCACCTCTACCAGAAAGTTGTCCCTGACTTCCCCTGTCTGTCTAGGGGCCCTTCCTCTTGCCTTCTGTGGCTCTCATTCTACTCCTATCACAGTACAATGCATTATAATGGACTGTTCACTTGTATTCTCGTTAGACCGTGAGTTCCTCCAAGGAAGGGTCAGTCTTTTCATCGATGTCCTAACACAGGACCTGGCACAGAATAGGTGCTCAGAGAATATAGATGCTTGACTGAATAAGTGAGTGAGCAAATTCCTTTAGGAGGGGAAGAGAGACTCCATATTCCAGGCAAAGCCCTGAAATTCCATAAGGAGAATGAGAGTTAGTGTCCTCTGGTCTTTGACTCTGGCCAGGACAACAATTCACAATTCTGTGCCTGTCAAACTAGATTTTCTTGTCTTTCCCCTGGTCTCTTAGGATCTTAAGCCTGTCCAGATGTGGCTTTTGGTTTTGATGCTTCTGACTTGATACTGCCAACCTGTGGTATTAGTGCCCCATTACAACAGGGAAGCTTGGTTGAAAGGGCAGATTTTAGGCTGAGTCACAATGCGGGTGGGCAGGGACCAGGATTCCACTAGAGGAATTCTGATCTCTGTTCAACAGTGCAGGATCGGGTGAGGTGCAGAGGTGAACAAGTGTTAGTGCCCATAGATCAAGGCCTAGCCTGAGGGCCTGGGAGAGTCAAATTCAAGCACTGGTGTGGGAGTCATTGCCCACCTTTCAGATGAAGAAGACTGCAGTTTGAACCAGGGGAATGGCAATTATACCTCAGACACTACTTGAGGGGCTGCAGTGATGACAGCCTTTTTTTTTTTTTTTAAACTTTTGGCCACACCATGCAGCATGCGGGATCTTAGTTCCCTGACCAGGGATTGAACCCGTGCCCCCTGCAGTGGAAGTGTGGAGTCTTAACCACTGGACCACCAGGGAATTCCCCATGACAGCCTTTTAATGGAGTTCCACCAAGGGGACTAAGGCCTTTTGCCATATCAGAGCAACAAGTCACCTGGAAACTGTCCAGGGTCCTGGGCCATCTCTGCCTTAGGATCTGTTTGGTGCAGGGTATCTGAGCCTTCGTTCAACCACCTGTTCCTGCCTGGTTTTATATGAATATCCCCACTTTTTGTCTGCATCCACCCTCATCTACCTTGGCCTACCTGCCTGCTCTCCTCCCAGATTCCAGGCAGGTGGCATTGCCATTTCCACAAGGGCTATTCATTGAACGGGCAGGTTCCTAGATCCTGTTGGATGGAAGGATGTCCATGGGCCTGTCACCAGCCCCTGAAAGGCTGCCTGGGCTCACCTGTTTGGATGGCATTCAGGGCTGCCTCCTTCTCCCACTGGAAAAGATAATTCCCCTGAGCACCAAACTTCCCTTTGTGCATTGCCTTAGTCACTTCCACCAGGTCTGCCTGCTCAGCAGGGACCACTGGGTAGACGGTGTAACCTGGGGAGGAAGGGTCTGAGTAATTAAGGGGAAGTGAGGAGGCCCTAAAACTAAGAGAAGGGGCCAGGTCAGAGAGTAACTCAATCTCCTCCTCCTGGGGCAGGTCAAAGACAGTGATGAGAAAGGGGGAAAGGGCAGGAGCAATTACGGCTGGCTTCTTTCTTCCCCTTCTTCTTGCCCAGCTGGTGTTCAGGCTGAGCTGCGTGCGTGGTGCTGTCAGTGGCATCCACCCCTTTCTCTCCCTCTTCTTCCTCTTCCCCATCTTTTGCAGATGTGTCCAGGTGGACCTGGGCTGGAAAGCCCGAAAGGGAGTGCTTTGGAACGCTCTCAGATTCAGAGGTCTGGATAGACCTCCTTGTCCATGAGCCCTCACTGGAGGAAGACTCAGAGAAGGCTTCCTTCAGATAATCAGAGGAAGACACAGAGACACAGCTTAATGATGAGGTCTGAAAAGTAAAGTGTTTCTCTGGGACCTTGGAGATGTGAGTCTCCAACTGGGTCTCAGGGGTAGGGGTCTCCAAAGGGACCTTAGAGGCAGAGGGTTCTAAAGGAATCTCAGAGATGGAAGGCTCCAAAGGGGTTTCAGCAGTGTGGGTCTCTAAAGAGATCTGGGAAATGGATGGCACCATATGAGATTCAGAGGCAAGGGGCTCTAAAGGGGTTTCAGAGAGGGCAGGCTCTAAGGGGATTTCAGGGATAGGGGGCTTCTGTGAGTCCTCAGCAGAGGGGTCCTTTGAAGAAAGGCTCTCTTCCGCATCCATGGTGGTATGAGGCTCTTCTGTGACCTTGTCTGCTTCCATCTAGTGGTAGAATAGGGTACACGTTTCATTAGGTTGGGATTGGAGGGTCTGCAAGTCAGGATTCACAGGGGGCTATGGAATTAGGATAAAGTTTTCAGTGTACCTGAGATATAAGGGGGAAGCCAGATGAGCTCTGGGCCAGGGTATGGTGCTAGGAGCTTCACCCATGTGCCTAGACCCCATACCGCATACTGAAAGGCTGAAGCAGTCAGAATCCCATCAGTAGATGGTAGCAGAGGAGGGGTCCTAACATAGCATCTTGGCTGGTCCAAGAGCAGGGTTCTGGGCATAATTTAGGACCATGGAGGTCAGGCTGTGGAGTTCTAGAGGCTGGGAAGACCAAGCCAAAGTGGGGGTTTGCTCCCAAGAGTGCAGGAGGATGCCATGACCACAGTCTAGTTTTGTCTAGGGACCCCTCCCCCACCCCTTGGTGATGTCATTCATGTTCAAGGCTTCAGCTACTTCCAGCTGTATGCTGATGACACCTGATGACTCCTAAATCCATATTTCCAGCTCAGACCTTTTTAAACCCCTGTACTTCACAGTCATACCCAACTGTCTGCTGGACATTGCTAAATGGATGTCCCACAGGGCATCAAAACTGAACTCTGAGAATTATCCTAGAATTCTCCTTTCCCCTCAGCCTACATCTTTTTTTTTTTTTTTTTTTTCTGCGGTCAAGAGGCCTCTCATTGTTGTGGCCTCTCCCGCTGCGGAGCACAGGCTCCGGACGCGCAGGCTCAGCGGCCATGGCTCACGGGCCCAGCCGCTCCGCGGCATGTGGGATCTTCCCGGACCGGGGCACGAACCCGTGTCCCCTGCATCGGCAGGTGGACTCTCAACCACTGCGCCACCAGGGAAGCCCAGCCTACATCTTAAAATGGGCACCAAGGACTATATTTCCTAACTTCTAAATATCCCTCAAATCCATTCTCTCCTCTCCTTTCTCTCCAATTTTGTTCAAGTTCTCATCATTTTCTACCTGGATTATGTGATAACTTTGCCCCTCTGCTGCCTTCCCCAGCATATTAATCCACTTTCCCATTCTTTCATTGATTTAGGTAACTCCTACAAAGAGCCTAATCTTAACACTTTTACTCAGGTACTGGACTCAGTTGAAAGAATCTGGGAAGAAGACAGGTTAACCAAAATGACAATACCAACGAGTTGGTGTTGTGCTGGGGTAAGCCCAGGATGCTGTGGGGAGTGGAGTGTGCCAAATTTATCTTGGAAGGATGTCCAAAAGGGGTCAGTCCACCTTAATGACCCAGGCGAGACTTTTCTAAAATGCAAACCCAACAACGGCATTCCCTTGCTTAAGAATTAACACTCAGTGACTCAGCCTAAGAATTAGGTCCAAATTTCTTGGCCCTGACATTCAAGGCCTGTCATCATTTGCAACACTGCCTAAGGATTTCCAGCCTTACCTTCCCCTGGTCTCTACCTTTGTCCATGCTCCAGAAATACTATATTTATCGTTTCTTAAACTCATCAGGGCCTTTCCAAAGGGGAAGTTTGTGTCAGAAAGCAGAGGGAGAGTAGGATGATGGGGAGGAAGATGGCCAGACATTCAGCAAGTGGATAAAGGGGCCTGAGGGTGAAGAACCAGAGGATGGGAGGAGAGGAAAGGGAAAAGAGGAGGAGGGAACTGAGTGGAGAAACATAGGGGAGGGAGAGGATAAGGATGAAAAGTAGAGAACGGGAGGGGGTTGGACTGAGGTGGGAAGGGACAGGAAGGTGTTAGGAGGGAATGGAACGAGGATTTGGAAGAGGGGCCTTTTGAGAGACTACATACCTCTGGGCTTTGTCTCGGCTGTTACAAGTCCTTAGGTCAGGATCTTGTCTTAAGCGGGGAAGGGAAGTATTGGCCCCGAGGGAGAGAAGGCGCTTGTGGTTGTGGACGAGCCCTGGCTGCAGGCGCTGTGTGCTGAGAGGCCTTGCCTGCAAGTCACAACTTGAGGAGGGGACTTGGACACCTGCAGAAAATCGCAAAGGAGCTCTGGCCAGTTCTGAAGAAGGGTGGGAGGGGGAGGGACGAGAGGATCCAGGGCCGATGAGGAAGGGCCTTGACTGAAGCCTCTGGAACCCTGGCCGGGAGTGGAGGATCCGTCACCAGGGCAACCGGAACGCCTAGTAGTCTCCGTGGCAACAGCAGTCTGGTCACCTCCTCGGTGAGTGAGGTCTCCTGAGGGGTCTGCATTTGACCCGGAGGGGACAAACCTAGAGGGTCACCTTTTTTTTTTTTTTTTTTTTTTGCGGTACGCGGGCCTCTCACTGTTGTGGCCTCTCCCGTTGCGGAGTACAGGCTCCGGACGCGCAGGCTCAGCAGCCATGGCTCACGGGCCTAGCCACTCCGCGGCATGTGGGATCTTCCCAGACCGGGGCACGAACCCGCGTCCCCTGCATCGGCAGGCGGACTCTCAACCGCTGCGCCACCAGGGAAGCCCGGGTCACTTCTTTCAATGCGGTTTTGCCGGATCTCTGTGAGCGGTTTTGCGGGATCTTTGTAAATCTCTGTGAGGGTCTCTGGGTAGGGTCTGCAGATATCTGAGAGGACGGCCGTGGGTGTCTGGGCTTATGAAGGTCTCTGTAGGGTTCCTATGAGATGTCTGTGGGGTGGTCAGTGGGGGCTGTGAGAATCTGATGGGCGCATCTGGGCTCCGCCGTTGGGGAGAGAAAGGCGGGGACTCTGGTAGCTGGAGCTGGGGCGGAGTCTGTCGTTGAGCCCAGCAGGGCCAAGTTAGAGACCAATAGAATAGGGCCGGGGGCGGGCTTTAGCGAGAAGGACCAATCGAGCTAATCGGGGGGCGGAGCGTCATACGACGTCAGGCTGAGGCCGCCGCCGCGGGGCCTGGTTATCGTCCGTCCAGCGCAGCCCGGAGTCGCCCAGACCTGAACTCCTACCCAGGTCCCCGGCCTGGCCCCAGCAGGCTCGACCCCGGCCCCGGGCCCGCGAGGACACCGGAGGTCACCCCCCGGGGGTGGGAGCGGAGCCGCGGGTCAGCTCTGCGAGCGCCCGCGCTGGCCTGTCCGGCCCCGCCCCTGCCCCGGGCCATGGCCCAGTCCTTGTCCCGGCCCCTTTTCCTATCCAGATTCGGGCCTTGGCCCCCGACCCCGCCCTCGCCCCGCTTTCCACATAGGTTCCAGCTACGGCCTGGGTCCCAGCGCATGCCCAGATCCGGGTCCCAGCTCAGGCCGCCACTCCAGTCCCTGGCCTGGCCCCCATCCCAGCGCCTGCCCCTGTTTCACCTCCTTTCCCAAATCCCAGCCCAGCCCTTGTCCCAGACCCATTCTCAAAATTTGCTTAAGCCCGGGGCCCAACCCCTGCCCCTCCTCCGGTCCCCATCACAGTCTCTTCTTCCATCACATCCCCTACCCTTGCATAAGTCCCAGTGCCCAGCCCAGCCCAACTCTTTATCCCAGTCTTTGCCCTCATCTCTGTGTTTACCCAGGTCTCTCCCACTACCCAGCCCTCTCTTTCATACCCTGCCCCTCTCCCAGCCTCGACTCAGGTCTGGGCTCCGGCTGCCGTCAGCCTTACTGCTACTGTTGCTGTTGTCTGTCCTTGGCCCAGGGGCTGGTGAGTGCAGAAGCAGGAAAGACCGAGGCAGGGATGGGGTTCTGGCAGGGAGGGGTGGACTGGAGGGATTCAGGAGAGGTGGGACCTGGGCAACTAGATCACTGGGGAAGACGTGGAGAGAAATAAGAAGTCTTGCATAATTGAGAGGAATTGGCAGGGTTAGAAGAGTGGTAGCTGTGGGCTTGAGGCTCAGCAGGTGGCTGACAGAGACTGCAAGGTTTCCTTTCTTGGGGTCCATCCGGACTCCACTCTGACTCTTGCTTTTCCAAGAAAGTCTTGAGTGCTTTGCACCTGCTCATGAAGTCTGGTGAGGGAGACATAGTCCCCCAGCAGAGAGCCTCTAGTCCAGTGTGGGAAGATCTGGCCTAAACCTTTGAGGAACTGGGCATGCCTTAAAACAGGGTTAAGAAAGCAGTTTTGAAAATAACATGTAGCAAATAACAAAAAAACATGGACATGGGTTAGTTGCCATTATAATGAGTTTTCTTCTTATAACGAGTTTCATTCCAAATAAGCTTGATTTGCTGAGGAATAATTCCTGACACTTTTAAAGCAGGGTTGAAACTCAGAGACTATTTTACAGTTGGGGAAACTGAGGCTCAGCAAGAGATCAATTTGCCCAAGATCATACAGCTTGTCAGTGGCAGTGTGGGGCTAGAAAAAGATTTCCTCATTCCTATCCTATACTGGTGTTTTTTGGTTTTGTTTCTGTTTTTTTTTTCATTGCAATATATGCCCAATAGGAAAACAGATCCAAGTGCAGAAAGGCTCAAAGCACAACCTGTCCTCTCCCCTGTCTTCCCACAAGGGGGCTTCATCCACAAACCCTCCTTACTTGTCAGTTGTCAGCCCAGGGCCACCATCCAGTGAGGAAGTGACTCGGACAGGAGAGGGAGATACCCAACTTCCTAATGGGTGGAATGTGGGAGGATGAGGGGGTCCTGGCCATAGGATATGTGCTGTAAAGATGGCCCCATAATAAAGAGTCATCATGGCCCCAACCCCCAGCCATCTCTGGCGGGTGGCACTCTAGAGGTGATGGGGATGTGCCTGAGGAAGTCTTTGGCAATAACAAGTAGCAGAGCAGCTGGGGGTGGAGGGGCTGCGTTTCAGTGAGCTCTGGGGCCCTGGGTCAGTGTACAAGCTTGAGGAAATCAATGCACGCCAAAGGTCACTGCTCCTGCAGAGATGTGCAAGCTCTATGTGGATGCACACTGGTATCTGGGCACTTATGCGTCTGTGTGTGTACCTGAGGGATCTGTGAGAATGCTGGGCATGTGCAGTGTGTATATGCTTATGTGTTGGTAAGTGTAGGTGCGTGTCTGTTGTGTGCATGTAAGCCTGTGTGTCCTTAGTGCCTATGTTACTGTGTGAGGGGGAGGTACATGTGGCCCATGCATGTTCCTCTTTAGCTCTTCTTGCCCCTCCTGCAGACAGATCACTGAAGTGTCACCTCCAAGTGGATAGTTCCCGGTTGGAGGCAGTGTTGGATGCCTCCCACAACATACATGAGTAATCCATCTGCCCCCAGCCAGATTCCTTGAGGGGCTCGGTGTTGGTTACTGCTCAGTGTTGATTACTGCTGCTGGTAGATCGGGCACTCAACAGAGGCAGAAGGCAGGCCAGTTTTTCAGTTTAGGTGAGGGGGAGTCCATTCTGTCAAGCCCAATTCATAGCTTCTATCCCTGCCACCCCAGCATCTTTGTTCATGAGCCCATTGAGCAGACACTGGGATGACTAAGAGAGGAGGGTGATTGACAGCCACAGAGCTGTAGAAAGCTGAAAGATGTGGATTAAAGCATGATTGCCCAGAAGCAGTTTCAGGTGCTTTGGGAGGATTATAATGAAGGTGGAAATGAGCACTGACTAGGTCCCACAGCAGGCAGGGCTGCCCTGAGTGCTGTTACTAGTCACTGGCCTGCAGGGGTGCTCTGTGACCTGGTGGTAATGAGACGTTTCGCCTGAGGAGAGACTAGCACTGTCACAGGACCACGATGGCACAGTCGGTCTCAACAAATCCTTGGGTCTTTTCCGACTGCAGTTGCATAACCCAGGCATGCCTTGCCATTATAGGAAATAGCCTTTTGTTCTACTGAGTGCTGTCACTAGAAGGGCCAGCCTCAGCCCGTGTGTATGCATGCGTGCGTGCGTGCGTGCGTGCGTGCGTGCGTGCGTGTGTGTGTGTGTGTGTGTTTCAGGTGGTGATGGAGAATCTAGCCTCATCTGGAAGCACTGGCGCATCCAAGGCAGGTTCGTCTGAGCTTGGTTAGGGCCTTACTTGTGCTTCCTCTGGGACACAGCTCTGTAGGTCCTGGTGAAACCCAAAACCAAAGCTTGGAGTGAATGGGGCTGTGGACGCTTTCTCAAACATCTGCCCTCTAGGCTCCTCCCAGCATCCCCAGCTTCTTTTTACTCCCTTTTCCCACCAGGCTATTCTATGACCTCTGTAGCCCCTAGCCACTTCAGGGTGGCTTAACTAGTCCCCCAGTTCTCCAGGCCATGCCATGTTCCTTTAATCACAGGGCTCTTTATGCGCGTCTGTCTATTGTTTCCTAAAGGTCATTAGCTGCTTTCATCACCAGCTCTCTGAGAATCTGCACCGGGGGCCTGGCCAGCATTTCTTCTAACAGTAGCAATGACCCATCTGATGACCCATACCTGGTACCAGCTTTGAGGAAGAGGAGCCCTTCCCTAATTCCAGCAGGGGGTGCTCCAGTGCTCTGCTTCCCTGTAACAATAGTATCCAGGCCATTCAGCTCTTAGCTTTCTGCCTCCCAGTTGTCACAGCAAGGGCTCCTAGGAAACCTTTCTTCCCCATCTCTTGGTTCATTTCCCTTCATCCCTCTCTGATACATCACCACTGCCCTGTGAGTGCTGCTCTGTGAGCTTCTCTGGTTCCTGAGCAGTGCTCAGCTTGCAAGGTGGCAGGTCTTCCTTGTTGAGAGTGACCATGTGGCCTGAACTGCACAGACTAGTCCTTGGGTATAACCGTGGCTTTTGAAGAGCACAGGCCAGTCTAGGGCTAGTGACCTCCACCTATATAGGACGGCTCTCTGCAGGGTGACTCAAGGTTGCTGAAGTTCAGTAGGGCCAACCTTGATCTGTGTTCCCTCCTTCAGCAGCCTCCTTTTCCAGATGCTTCTTTCTCTGTTATTTCAAATGCCTCATTTTTGGAGTTACATCTCCCATCTCCAGAGGGGGAAACTGTCAGAATAGGCAAGGCCTGTGGGTATTTCCTACTGGGCTAAAAACTCTGCTTTAAGGTCTCCCCTACCCACTGCCCCTACTCTTGTCCTGAAGCTGCTTGAGTTCCCAACCTTCTCATCTGTCCTGGGGGCATCCTTCTGGGCTTCGCTGGGGCTGGTCTTAAGTCTCCAAAACAGTCAGATTCCCCAGAGCTTTGCCTGTCATTTGAGGCCCTCTTCTATCCAGCTGAGCCGCTGGGTTCTTTGCATTGTTACAGCAGTCCTGGTCCCTATGTGTTTGCTTGGTAGCTGCTTACACCAGACTTTCCTGCTCACTGGGCTCTGCTCCTAACAGCCATGATCAGGTATCTTGGCATTTCGGCTACAGAGGGCCACTTTCTCCCCACTTCCCACCCCAGCCTCGTCTGGATATGAATATTCCCAGGTAGTTTGAGATTCCACTGGCTTACCAGTTGACTGCCTCCCTGGGCCTCCCTCCAGGAAGCGCCCCCAGCCCCTCCTTCTGAATCCCAGAGGCCCTGCTGGCTCTCCTTTCCTCCTCTCCCTGGGGCTCTTGTGGTGGCCTGCCAGCTCCTGTCCTTGCCTCTGCCACCCAAGCAGGCCCCTTGCAGCCTCACCACATTTTCCCCTCCCCTCTGCCGCCCTGAGCCAGTATACAGACAGCTCTTGTGAAGCTTCTGAGAGTTTTTATTGCTCCTGACCACAGGGGAACAGAAAGGGGAAGAAAATAAACAAGGCAGTTTCACAGTTCCCTGCTGACTCCCAAGCCCACAGGTGGAGTTCCAGGCTGCTCAGTAGCCTAAGAGTCCATGCCAGCACACACACACACACACACACACACACACACACACACACACACACAC